>NW_021703772.1:33793955-34273312 GCF_005190385.1 Monodon monoceros | reverse complement strand
CCCCATATCCTCAAGACCATTCTCTAGTAGGTCTGTGTCTTTATTCCTGTCTTACCCCTAGGTTCTTCATGACATTTTTTTTTTCTTAGATTCCATATATATGTGTTAGCATACAGCGGGGGCCACTCTTCATCTCGGTGCGCGGGCCTCTCAGTATCGCAGCCTCTCTTGTTGCGGAGCACAGGCTCCAGACGCACAGGCTCAGTAGTTGTGGCGCACGGGCCTAGTTGCTCTGCGGCATGTGGGATCCTCCCAGACCAGGGCTCGAACCCATGTCCCCTGCATTAGCAGGCAGATTCTCAACCACTGTGCCACCAGGGAAGCCCTAAAACTTCTTATAATCAAAGACACGGAGACTGCATTAAAAGATGGGCAATGGGAGGAGCTTCAAGATGGCAAAAGAGTAAGACGTGGAGATCACCTTCCTCCCCACAAATAAATCGGAAATACATCTACATGTGGAACAACTCCTACAGAACACCTACAGATGAATGGATAAAGAAGATGTGGTACATATATACAATGGAATATTACTCAGCTATAAAAAGGAATGAAATTGGGTCATTTGTAGAGATATGGATGGCCCTAGAGTCTGTCATACAAAGTGAAGCAAGTCAGAAAGAGAAAAACAAATATCATATATTAACACATGTATGTGGAATCTAGAAAAATAGTACAGACGAACCTATTTCCAGGGCAGGAATAGGGATGCAGATATAGAGAACAGAAGTGTGGACACGGGGGAAAGGGGAGGGTGGGATGAATTGGGAGACTAGATTTGACATAAATACACTACCATGTGTAAAACAGATAGCTAGTGGGAACATGTGGTATAGAACAGAGAGCTCAGCTTGGTGCTCTGTGATGACCTAGACGGGCAGGATGGGAGGGAGGTCCAAGAGGGAGGGGATATATGTATACATACAGCTGATTCACTTCCTTGTACAGCAGAAACTAATACGACATTGTAAAGCAGCTATACTCCAATAAAAAACAGTTTTGTCCAAAAAAAAAAAAAAAAGATGGGCAATGAAGTTTGGGAAGATGAAAAAGTTTGGAGATGGACAGTGCGTGGTTGCACAACAGTGTTAACGTACTGAATGCCACTGAACTGTACATTTAAAAATGGTTTAAATGGCAAATTTTATGTTACATATATTTTACCACAATAAAAAAAGACATGCAATGAATGAGGAGAAAATATGTGCTATTTAAGTAACTAAGGATGAAGGTCTCTAATAAAATTTGTAAAACTAAACATACTTTTAGGAATGAACTGAGGAGGAATTTCTATGAATCAGAAAGAAAGTGACAAAAAGTTCAACCGCATGTGATTAAAGGCTGGAATCCTGCCAATCTATGTGGTTGTGTTAAGAAAGATTTACCAAGCAGAAGTATACTTTTGTTAACATCTTTCTCCATGATCACAAGTTCTAAATTCGCTACAGCCAAAATAATAGTTTTATGTTTAAGTTAAAATTCTATCTACAGATTTGATTTATCAATGAGATATTTTGGCAGTATTTTCTTTTTCATTATTAAAAATTCACCTGTATCGTTATCATGAAAAAAAAGTTCAACTGCAAAATGAATCAAGGATATGAACAAGTATTTCATAGAAGAAATAAAAATGAACAATAAAGTTATGAAAAGTTCAATCTTCCTAGTAATTGCACAAAATGAACTAAAACAATAAGATACTACCCCTCAGATTAGTAAAAGTTAAAGAAAAAAAAAGATTGGAAAGGGTGTAAGGAAATGGGCACTTTTATGTGTTGGAAATATAAATTGGTGCAGCCTTTTAGGGAAATCAATTTCACCATATCTTTCAAAAATTTAATTGTACAATTCTACGACAGAGCAATTCATTCCTCTTCCAGGAATTTTCCCAGAAACAGTCATGTTCACAAAAACACATGTTCAGTACAGCACCCTGTATAATAGCCCAAATTGGAAACTACCCACAAACTACCCAAACTGAAAACTATTCCTTACATAGAGGAATGGCTAAGTAAATTTTACAAGTATATGATGATGTACTAGGCATGAATTAAAAGAATGAATTAGGATTATATGTACAGACCTGGAATGATGCCCATTATATCTTGATAAGTAAAAAGAAAGGAAGCTATAATATGTAGTATAGCCCCTAATTGAATATATATATAATATATATATATATATATATATATATTAGAGTCCAGTCAGAGATGGAAACCACATCTGTAATTTCATTTGAAAGGGAAAATTTAATTGGAAGAATGATTAACCAGTTAAAGAAGGTTAACTGCTCAAGGTAAAATATCTCTAGAGCTGAGGGCGAGTACCCAAGGAAGGAAGAAATTTGGAGGACTTCTCCCCAAGACCCCAAGTTTGGGAATCAGAACTGGTAAAAGAAGGGACTTCCCTGGCAATCCAGGGGCTAAGACTCCATGCTTCCACTGTAGGGGCCATGGGTTTGATCCCTGGTAGGGAGACTAAGATCCTGCATGCTGAGGGGCAAAAAAAAAAAACAAAAAAACTGGTTGAAGATGTGGCTGAGCCCACAGACGATAGAGAAGTTCCCGAGGGGGATCACGGGCCAGAGCTCGTCTGAGGTCGGCAAGCTGGGCTGGTGAGCAGGGGACTGCCCACTGGGGCCGATACAGTTCTCGGCAGCAGGCCCCATGAGGAGCAGCCCCAGCCAGGAAGAGAAATCTCTCCCTCCGCTCTCGCTCACCCTGGTCCTCCAGTGCCCTCTGCTTACAAAGCCTAAGAGTGTGCCAGCTGGCAAAAGAGATATTTTACACGATGTAGCTACAGTGTCACCACACCAGACTAAGAAGAGGAGATTTGAGCTGAGAGGCAATACATTGATTGACTCTGGCATGGTATACTGACCCTGCTTCTGTAAACGAAATGGTATATATGGCATATATAATGGCATAGCATCTATGGTATGTGCATAGATGCTATAATAATGTTTGTTCACACTTATTATGTATTTACTCAGCATGCCAGGAACTGTTCTAAATATTTTGCAAGTATTTCATTTCCATAATCACCCTCAAATGCAGGAGTTGTTAATATCTCTACTCTATGAATGAGGAAACTGAAGCACTGAGCTGTTAAATAATTTGCCCAAGGTCACACAGCTAGCAAGTAGCAGAGCAAGAGTCATGATGGCTTTACAAACATAGAAAAGAGACTGAAAGAATCAAGATGTTAACAGTGGTGACCTCTCAAGGTGGCATCGAAGAGGCCATAGGAGAGGTTTTCACTTATTTTTTTGGCCACGTGCACGGCTTGTGGGATCTCAGTTCCCCCACCAGGGATAGAACCGAGCCCCTGCAGTGAAAGCGTGGAGTCCTAACCACTGGACCACCAGGGAATTCCTGGTTTTCACGTTTTTATCGGTGCTTTAAATAAATAAGTACAGTGATAAACTACTGCTTTTTATTTTGTTTTTGTATCTGTGGGAGGGATTTTTTTGGGGGGGAATGTTGTATTTTTCAAAGAAGTAACTAAAATAATTGATAAATGACAAGTCTCGGTGCCAGGCAGTAAGAAACAAGTGAATCAGCAGAACTGCAGGCAGCATGGGAGGGAGGGGGCGGCAGTGACCCGAGCGAAGGATGGGAAGAGGTTGAGTCACTGTGAGCGCTGGTTTCTGGTTCCCATTGTGTCTGGTGTGATCTGTGACTGGTTATCCGTGCTGAGCTTCCTGCCTGCCCTCCCGATCCCAAGAGCTTCAGAGTGTAGGTGACTGTGGCTGCCTGAGGGAATTAGCATTTATGGAGCTCTTGTAAGAGAACATCCGTAAGCGAGACTCCCCAGGGCAACCTTATCAGGTAGTCATTTTTTATCTCTATTTCCCACGTGAAAAGACCAAGACTCAGGAGAGCAAAGGAAGGTGTCCAGGCCCTCGGCAACAGGCAGAGCTGAACGCAGCTCTGCCTAATTCCGGAGTCCAAGCTCACCCAGCTGCTTTCAATATGCATAGTAAAAGACTAGGCTTCTTTCCCCAACTGCCTGCTTCTAGAAGGCTGACCCTGGTGGCTGACATAGCAACTTTAGATCCTTCCCCAGAGACTGAGGGCTGCAGGTCAAGTTGTCAGTAGAGGGAGAGCCAGGCCGGAGGTGCTGACATTGGCTTTCAACGCACCATCCCCCCTCCTTCCTTCTAGGAGCAGCCCCTGGGCATGCCCGTTATATCTTGATAAGTCCACGTTCAGGCTGTGTGGGGTTGGGCCTGGGCAGACTGCGCGCAGCTGGCCACTTGAACTTTGGGAGCGTTGACATGAGCCTGGAATTTCCAGAGGAAACTGTGGGGGATGAGAAGTGGTGGAGGCCGCTGCTCTGCTCAGTCCAGACATGGAGGCACTGACTAGAGTCGGTGCCGACGGGAACCCATCCACCCACTAATAACTAGAGTGGTTATTAGTCCACTCTAGTTACCAGCCTGCTGTGTATGCATGGTGGAGGGTGGTGTTTAGCCAAGTCCTTGTAGGAACTGATCCCCTGAAGCGTGGGACCCAACAACAGAAGAGGGACCACCAATGATACTGGGTGGTGCATAGTCATTATGCATTAAACACCAGTGGATTGCACAGTGAAAAGTTATCCTCTTTATAATTCTCTTACATCATCAGGAAAAAAATCCACTGTCACAGCCAATATATCTATTATGTCTCAAAATATGCTCCTTTCCCTTTTTGACCAAGGAGAGAGTAGGCAATAGTATCTAGCTAGAGCTTAGTAAACAGTGTTACATTTTCATTCTATTTATTTTTACAGCTCATTTTCTGTAGCAAATGTAATGTTTTTCCATTTATGGTAGTGACGTAAAATTTCCTTTTTTTTTTTTTAGATTTATTTATTTAGGTCACGCCACTTGGCGTGTGGGATCTTACTTCCCTGACCAGGGATCAAACCTGTGCCCTCTGCATTGGGAGTGTGGAGTCTCAACCACTGGGCTGCCAGGGAAGTCCCCCAATTTCCTTTTTAATAACGTTTATTTGTCAATTTTTATTTAAGTAAAGAAAGGGAACCAGTTAAAAATTAGATAAATAAAAGAACGAGTAAATGGAAAATATGAAAAAAATTGTTGAAGTCATTCAGGAATGACTGAAGTGGGCAACTTGGTGCCTGCCATTCATGATAAAGCCAGGCTGCTCTGAGAGGAAGCACCTAAATGGCCCAGCTGATGATTTAGCTGTGGAAGCCCAGAATCTTTAGGGGAAAGTTCTGGAATGAGCCTTGGTTAGAGATCAGTGATTTTAAGATATCAAGGAGTTCTTATTTTATTTTTTTTGGCTGCACTGCACAGCACGTGGGAATCTTAGTTCACCCCACCAGGTGTCAAACCCATGCCCCCTGCAGTGGAAGCACGGAGTCTTAACCACTGGACCGCCAGGGAAGTCCCAAGGAGTTTTTTTATATCTGAGTCTCACTGCACATGTTCTTTTTCAGTCTGGGAGGCTGTAAAATGTGGGAACAGAGCAGACTACCAACAATTGACAGGAAGTCTGGCTGATCTAGTTGAGTGCAAAGAAGTGGTTGGTAGCCAAGGAGGCATTTGTTTACCAGTGGGAGACCCCAAAGTCCCCACTTAACTGGTCCTTTTCCCCATGGTACCACTTGGGACATTTAAAGCTGTTTCTTCTGGTATAATTCTACATTTACATCTAGCATGCTTATACTTCTATCTCTTAATTAATCAACTTTGTCACATAGGTCAAGGTCATTGTGTTATTTGAATCTCCTATAGTTCTACTGCTTTTTCTCTCTGTCTTGTCAGTTACTGAGAGAGGTGCATAAATATCACATACGATGACTGTGGATTGTCTACTTCTCATTTTAGTTCTGATCACTTTTGCTTTGTGTCTACTTGTTTGACGTTAGTATAATACTATCCTGATATTTTCAGTGTTTCAGTGTCTTTACACTTGAACTGTCTGTTGTAAGCAGTGTATTGTCAGTTTTGTTTTGTTTTTTTGTTTGTTTGTTTTTGTTTTGTTTTACAAAATCCAGTCCCATAAGTCTTTTCTTAAAATTAGAATTTTAGTCCATCTTTGTTTAATGTAATTATTTATATAATTATTTAAATAATGTATATAATTTGTATAATTTATATGTAGTTTAACAGTTTTACTTGTGTCTGATCCACAAACTTTTTTGCTTATATCCATGTACAAGAGCTATAAGCGTAAAGCATTTATATGTAGATTTATGTTTATATATACTTAAATAACATTATAATAAATGAAATAAAATTTGGAAAAAATACAGAAGCAATACAAAACAAAGAAGAAGAATGGTGTGACATGATTTTTTCAATGAAAGAATAAATTGAGCTGAAAAAGTGTCAGTTATTTCTACCCTCCACTTAAATCTTCATAGTCTTTGACTTTCTTCATCAGATTCCTAACCATTTGGAGTCTTTTCAATGTGTCTCAGTTTCTTTTCTCTGGTAGGATCGTTTTCTCTATCTTTATGAAAACATCCAGCAAGGTCTAGGAGGAAAAACAGAAAGTCGGGAGACCAGACATGTCATATTTTTTTAAATGAAAACTTTTAATTGAAATATTATACAAATACTGAGGAATGCACAAGAAATATAAATGTACAGCTTAGATCATTTTCGTTTTTAAACAGTTTTTTTTTTTTTAACTTCCTTTTTTCTTTTCCAAACCAAGGATTTCACTACTTTAAAAAAAAAAAAAGTTTCAGGGCTTCCCTTGTGGTGCAGTGGTTGAGAATCTGCCTGCCACTGCAGGGGACACGGGTTCGAGCCCTGGTCTGGGAAGATCCCACATGCCTCGGAGCAACTAGGCCCGTGAGCCACAACTACTGAGCCTGCGCGTCTGGAACTTGTGCTCCGCAACAAGAGAGGCCACGACAGTGAGAGGCCCGCACACCGCGATGAAGAGTGGTCCCCGCTCGCCGCAACTAGAGAAAGCCCTCGCACAGAAACGAAGACACAACACAGCCAAAAATAATAAATTAATTAATAAATTAATTTAAAAAAATAAGTTTCAGGCGTCTATCTAGAACCTCTGCCCATTCTTCAATAGGGTTGTTTTGCTGTTGTTGTTGAGTTGCATGAGTTCTTTGTATAGTATTGATATTACCTCCTTATCAGACATAAGATTTACAGATATCTTCTCCTATTCAGTAGGTTGCCTTTTCATTTTGATGAGGTTTCCTTTGCTGTGCAGAATTTTTAGTTTGATTCTGGTCTTTTCTTTCTCTCTTCTCCTTCTGGGACTTATACAACAAGAATGTTATTCTGCTTGATGTTGTCCCAACAGTCCTTAAAGGTTTTTTTTCTTTCGGCTGCACCTTGTGGCTTGTGAGATCTCAGTTCCTCAACCAGGGATCGAACCCGAGCCCTTGGCATTGAAGGCACAGAGTCCTAACAACTGGACCGCCAGGGAATTTCCAAAGGTATATTCACTTTATAAAATTCCTTTTTCGTTTTGCTGCTCTGAATGAGTTCCATTGCTTTGTCTTCCAGCTCACTGATTCATTCTCCTACCTCACCCAGCCTGCTGTTAAACCCCTCTAGTGTATTCTCCAGTTCAGTTATAACTTCCATTTAGTACTTTCTTACACATCTTATCTCTTTGTTGAAGTTCTCACTGTGTTCATCCGTTATTCTCCCAAATTTGGTGAACAGTTGGATGGCAGGTGCACCACATACCAGCCAGGTAGAAGTTAACCAGGAGGAGCCATCATGAACCAAGCCCCTGGGTGGTCCAAGAGGTCTTTATACCCGGGCCCCCATTGGGCTGGTGGAGGTGATGGCTCCTCCAGCAAGATGCCTGGTAGGCAGAGGGGCATTCCTGGTACCTTTTCAAGGAGTTGTGAAAGCCCAGCTGGGCAAGGTTTGTCCATTCCAGTATGTCTCCTGCCTGCCCACTCTTGTATCTCTATTTTACTATGGATGATCTTGAGTCACTCCCACCCAGGAATTTGAGGCCTCTGCTCAGCCCCACAACATGACTGGGATTTCTGGTCTCAAGATTACTTCACGGCCATGGATCATAGACTTAGTATCCACCGATGCCCAATAATAGGCCAACAGTTGTCCCTCAAAGGGTGTGTACATTCCAGCTGACTCCAGGAGCTTATGTGTCCAAAAGCTCAACAGGCACCTATGACCTGTGGCACTGTCCTTCTGCCATAGGCTCCAATTTGCAAACAGGGAGATTGCTGAGACTTGTAACTCAAATGGCAGATGTGGTTCTGTGTGGCCCAGGGGAAGGACAGCCTGGGTAGCCCATTGGAGGGCTTCCAGGGCATCCTGTTTGTTGGAAGTCTCACTCACACGTAGTGACCTTTCTGTTAAACTGATAGGTGGGTGCTGTCAAGATCCCACAGGGGGAATGTGAGCAATGAGTAGCTGAATAGTCCCACCAGTCACTGGGCCTTCTTTCTATTTGTTGGGGGCAGAGAGGACCAAAAGCTTGGCAATTGTCTCCTCTGAAATGAGAAGCCACGCCCCTTCCCAGATTATGGTCAGGGATTTCAGTTAGGTATTAGGACTCTGTGATGTGTCTGTGTTCATAGCCTAGTTGTGTTGCTGCATGTGGACCAACAGAGGGTCCAGTCCCTGCTGGATTGTACTCTGGTCTGAGCCCACCAGGAGGAGGCGTTAACAGCCTCCAGGAGCAGAGCTTTTCCACAGTAAGGATCCACCTGATGGCAGATAGCCCAGGAACTTAGGTTGCCTTGTGGAAGGATGTTAAAGGTATGTTGTAACCCATTTCACGTAGAGGAAAACTGATCCTGATGATTGAGTGAGAAGGATGCTGAAAAAGGCATTTGCAATGTGAACTGTCACATATCAAGTTCCCTCAGCTTGGGCAATAGCGTCTGTGATAGTCACAATGTCAGGTACCACCAGCACAAGGGCAGCAGCACAGCGTGGAGCCCCCTGTAATCGATGGGAAGTTTCCAGCACCCGAAGTTTTGTGCACTAGGCAAACAGGACTGCTGGACAGAGTCTCACACAGCACTGTGGCTTCCTTGGGCTCAGCAGTGAGGGCAGTTTTTTCCTTTTCTTCCCCAGGCAGCTGATACTGTTTTGGGGGTACAAGAGCACTAAGCACTTGTAGTCAGGCAGGTTCAAGGTCCTCCACGTGCCCCAGTAAGATGACCCTAACTGCAGCAGTTCCCATCAGAGGTAGAGGGTGAAGGTGATTGGAGGTCCACATAGACAAATCATCAATACCATGAACACATTCAGTGGTGGGGGCCATAATAAGGGAGGTTTACAGGGACTTGAAGGGATCTATCCATACTCAGGTTTGGGCAAAGGTCCTGGTAAGAGGGGTGGCCTCAGCCCCCAAACCAGAGCACATTGTCTGTTCGGTGCTCATCTTGTGCCAGGGGTTGGAAGACCACAGTCACTGTTGCATCAATATCTAGAAAGGCCCAAGAAGTGCGATACTTCCCCCACCATTGAAATCTAACCTCAGCATCTGGCCTCTTGTCCTCACTGGGGACAGAGAGACCTCAGCCTAACCCCCAGTCTTGTTTACTTTTGAAAGCTGAGAGGTCTGGGTAAAAGTGTCTGGGGCTCTCTGATTTATCTCTAGTTCATCAGGAGGGGTGAAAAGAATAGCACCTGCATTAGCCAAAAATCAGTCACTGTGCAGATCCAGCGAGCCGCCGGTCAAAACCCCATGGCCTGGTACCTGCATGAGTTCCTTGGTTGGGAGCCCATCAATTTCCTCTTCTGAGACCTACTCATTGAGTAACTGGACTCAGAGACCTCTTGGGGGAAGGCCCTTTTCTGATTGTCCAGGAGACCATTTTATTTTTTATTTTTATTTTTTTTTGCGGTACGCGGGCCTCTCCCTGTTGTGGCCTCTCCCGTTGCGGAGCACAGGCTCCGGACGCGCAGGTTCAGCGGCCATGGCTCATGGGCCCAGTCGCTTCGTGGCATGTGGGATCTTCCGGGATCGGTGCACGAACCCGTGTCTCCTGCATCGGCAGGCGGACTCTCAACCACTGCGCCACCAGGGAAGCCCTGGGAGACCATTTTTGCCTCACACTTTCTGTTGATCTTTCTGTGATGCTATTTGGTGGTAGCCACTTTTTTCTGTGCCTGGGGATTTTTTAGTTAAGAACTGGACCTCATGAGGAGATTTACTTGCATTTAATAACTAGCAGGAGAAGCATCAACAAACCTAGAATTCTGAGTCTGGTTAACAATCTCATCATCTACTGTTCACAGTTCCTCAGTATAGACCCAAGGGACCACCAGGATATCCTGGCACAGCTCTGGGTTTGGAGTGAGGCATGGGTCCCAGGCTGGTCCTGCTGACCCAGCAGCTGCTCCCAGTGTTGGGTGGGGGATTCATCGCTGACACCTCCCTGTACTCGAATCAAGGGCAGTTCCCCGGCTAGCTTTCTGCTTGGCCACTCTCTTCCCAGTCCTGCTAGAGAGAGAGCAGACTTTTCTTTTCTTGTTGTTTTCTTTTACTTTGTTCTTTTTAATCTTTGCCTTTTGGCAGCTCTATGTTGTAGACCTCTCTAGTTCTCAGTCTGGCATATATGGGAGATGAAAAGAAAGCCAAGGGGACAAAACAGGGTGTCTTTCCTCAAATCTTCAGATCCCTCCCCAGTCTGCTTTTTCTTGGCACCCCTGAGAGCTCTTGTGTGATTGTGGAATTATTTTCAGGGTATTTAGTTGTACCTAGAGGGAAGGAATGGTAAAAAATGAATCTGTGACATTGTGTCTCAGAACTAAAAGTTCTCCCCTCATTTAAAAAATTTCATTTTTATTTTTTAATTTTTATTTTATATTGGAGTATAGTTGATTTACAATGTTGTGTTAGTTTCAGGTGTACAGCAAAGTGATTTAGTTATACATGCACATGTATCTGTTCTTTTTCAAATTCTTTTCCCATTTAGGTTATTACAGAATATTGAGCAGAGTTCCTTGTGCTATACAGTAGGCCCTTGTTGGTTATCTGTTTTAAATATAGTAGTGTGTATATGTCAATCTCAAACTCCCAATTTATCTCTCTACCTGACTTTTCCCTTTGGTAACCATGCTTGTTTTCATTTTTTTAAAATAATTTTTATAAATTTATTTATTTATTTTTGGCTGAGTTGGGTTTTCGTTGCTGTGCACAGGCTCTCTCTAGTTGTGGTGAGTGTGGGCTACTCTTCTTCATTGTGGTACATGGGCTTCTCATTGTGGTGCCTTCTCTTGTTGAGGAGCACAGGCTCTAGGTGCGTGGGCTTCAGTAGTTATGGCTTGCAGGCTCTAGAGCGCAGGCTCAGTAGTTGTGGAGCACAGGCTTAGTTGCTCCGAGGCATGTGGAATCTTCCCAGACCAGGCCTTGAACCCGTGTCCCCTGCATTGGCAGGCGGATTCTTAAACACTGTGCCACCAGGGAAGCCCAACCATGTTTGTTTTCTAAGTCTGTGAGTCTGTTTCTGTTTTTTAAATAAGTTCATTTGTATCATTTTTTTTTTAGATTCCGCATATAAGCGATATCATATGATATTATTTGTCTTTCTCTCTCTGACTTACCTCACTTAGTATGATAATCTCCAGGTCCATCCATGTTGCTGCAAATGGCATTATTTTATTCTTTTAAATGGCTGAGTAATATTCCATTGAATACTACCTTATCTTTATTCATTCTTCTGTCAACAGACATTCAGGTTGCTTCCATGTCTTGGCTATTATAAACAGTGCTGCAGTCAACACTGGGGTGCATGTATCCTTTTGAACCATGTTTTTCTCCAGATATATGCCCAGGAGTGGGATTGCCGGATCATATGGTAGCTCTATTTTTAGTTTTTTAAGGAATCACCATACTATTCTCCGTAGTGTCTGTACCAATTTACATTCCCACCAACAGTGTAGGAGGGTTCCTTTATCTCCATGCCCTCTTCAGCATTTATTGTTTGTAGATTTTTTGATGATGGTCATTCTGAACAGTGTGAGGTGGTACCTAGTTGTAGTTTTGATTTGCATTTCTCTAATTATTAGTAATGTTGAGCATCTTTTCATGTGCCTATTGCCCATCACCACCATCATTTTAATATAAGAAAAAATTCAAACTGAATCACATCATGAGGGCTAGAACTTTTTCTGTTCCTTTCGCTGCTTTATGCCAGAACAGTATCTGGCTCAAAATAGGGTCTCTCTCTCTCCCCCCGCCCCTGTGTGTGTGTGTGTGTGTGTGTGTGTGTGTGTGTGTGTGTATAGACATATAAACATACATATAGACATATATATATATGCTCTCTCTCTATATATATTTAAATGAATGAATGTCTTAACTTACTAGAGTCCTAGAAGAAAAACAGTTGAGTCCCTGAATGAAAAAAAGAACATATTAAATGCACTCATTAAATGTTTGAACTGAAAGTGTTCTTAGAGATTATCTAGCCTAACTCCCTCCTTTTGGAATGTAGAAATTGGACTGAGACCTAAATTGACCAGCCCAGACTCCAGTTTGTGTACCTCACTTCCCTGGCATATTCTCTCTCCTCTCCTCTGCATGACCAGTCATGAAGCCAAGACATGGAAGAGGGCGTGTCTCATTTCCTGCTCTCCTCCCCACCCTCTCACGCTGATTTGCTGAGTCTGTTCTGCCTGTGGAAATTCCAGCAGTTGTGTTCACAGGAACGCTAGCAATATATTCTTCATTTGACTTTCATTATATTTTTGAGGCATTTCTTGGCAAGAACACATCCCAGAAAGAAGCACCTGTATTGGCCTTCTGGTAAGATTTATCCGGAATTTTAGGAGGGAACTGATTTGTTTCTGGAACGGTCTAGGCTGGTGGCCCCGGGGACGCCCAGGTGATACTTTCTTTTAATTGAATACACACACACACACACACACACACACACACACACATATATATGTATGTATTACAACTTTCTTCTGAAATCAACTGAGAGCCCATTTGGGGTTGGTTGTACGTTTGGGGTTGGAGATCCTTTATTCTGGCTCTGTCTTTCCCCTCAGTTCTGCTTTGCCCCAGGGGTTGCAGGGTTTCTTAGAATTCTCCTTGGCCCAACCAGTTAATGAATAACAGCCTCAATTTTTGAGGTCCAAACACCCTACTTCCTTAGTCATGGTGATTAATTCTCTCTCTTTTTCCACTGCTTAAATAATTAACAAGACAAAGAAAAGTATCCAGAACAATATAATAGGAAATGTAGGGCGAGAAAATCACGGGGAAGTTGCCAAGTTGTATGAAGTCCTGCTTAAGGGACTCTGGTGTGTAACCAGCTTGTGCGCTGAATGAACATCCAACCAGATCTGGTGGGGATGCGGCTGACAGAAGTGGCCCGTAACGGACGATACCAAGTGGCAAAATCATCAGTTTAGGTTTTCAGCCTGAGTGTGTTTTTCAGTTAATACTCATTTCAAAACAAGATGCAAATTTTCCTTCAGAAAATCATTTGAAGGATTTCCATTTTGGAGGTGTTGATCCACAGTATCGAAGGGGCTGGGACACAGAGGAGGCACCATTACGATGTCTAGCGGTGGCCCTGTGTGCATCTGTTTATCATTCTAGTCATGCTGTTCTGCAATACCCCTTCTTACTAACCAGCACATCTTAGAGATTGCTCCGTATCATAACTTCTTCTCCTGTTCCCTGCCTGCCTTTTTACTCTCTTAATGGCATCCTCTTCTGAACAGAAACTCTTAATTCTGAAACAGTCCAGCTGACCCTTTTTTTCCCCTTATCGTTAGCACTTTTGGTGTCCTATCTGAGTCCATCATGAAGACATTCTCTTAGGGTTTGCTATAAAAGCATTGTTGCTTTGCTTTTCATATTTAGATTTATGATCCTCTAGATTTTGTCAAATGCTATTTCTGTACTTATTGATATAATCACACAATTTTTAAAAATCTTGTTGATATGATGGCTTACATTAATTGATTTTCAAATGTTGAACCAGCTTGCACACCTAGAATAAATCTCTGCTGGTCTTGGTGTAGAAATCTTTATACAATGTTGGATTCAATTTGCTAATATTTCGTTCAAGATTTTTGCATTCTATGTTCATGAGAGATATCGGTCTATAGTTTTACTTTGTTGTAATGCTTTTGTCTGGTTTTGCTATTAGGGTAATACTGACCTCATAAACTGAGTTAAGAAGTAGCCTCTCTGCTTCTACATCTGGAAGAGATCATGAGAATTGATGTAATTGGTTTCTTCCTTAAATGTCGGGTAGAATTTGACAGTGAACCTGTCTGGGCTTGGTGCTTCCTTTTTTAGCAAATTATTAATTATTGATTCAATTTCTTTAAAGGAGACCAAGGTGGTAGATAAAATGGTGCTTAAAAAAATAATAATAACACCAAAAACCCAAAATGAACTAGTATTTATTTTATTGTTTGGGCTGAACTCATTGGCCTACCAATAGAAAGTGCATTTATTTTTTTCCCTATTGCTATTTTCAATGATGGTGTGAGAAATCTGTGATGGCCTGACTAGACATTGGGCAGATCCCACAGCTTTCAGCTCTTTTGGTTATAAGAAGGCTATAATATTATCACTCATTTCACCTGTTAAAAATTTAGTTCAGATATTTAAAAGTTTCCATCTCAACTGAAGTCAAAGGATCCCATTACCCTCAGCTCAGGAATGAATCTTAGCTAGGGAAACATCAGTTGAGGAGGGGACTGTTGTTTCTTCTTTGTCGTTTCTCTTTACTCAATCCATGTCTTCTGCTTCCCCCAGGCAGGCACAGGGTAGGAGGTAAAGAAGAAAAGATCTTTCTGCTCAGCTGCAGATCTCTCTTGGCAGTTGGTGCCTACTGCCATGGCAGGCATCCAAGTCCTGACACATTCACCCAGATATGTGGGGAATTCCAACCTTCCCCAGCACAGTTACAGTGGAGTTTTTGAGAATAGTATAGAATCCTGCCCATCACAATCGAGATCCTAGCCCTAGGGGTGAATACCACATTATCAAGGCCCTGGCAAGCAGATCTTCTGGATGGGCTCTAATCAAGAGATTTAGAGCCAGGCAACCTTCTCATTTAACCATTTTATCCCATAAGAAAATCCTGACTCATATCTTGTTTCCGTTCTTGCTTCTCTTGGCTGAGCAGTGGTGACATCAACAATTTTCTTACCTTCATGCTCCAAGTGTGATGCAGGCACCATTTCCATGTTCACATTGCCTCCAGTACCAGAGATTGCAAGTGAGGCTCTCCCAAGAACTTTCTCAAAGCATTCCGCTTCTATGGACTCACTATAATGGTCCTCTGAGCTTCTGCAGCTCATTAAGCCTTCAGCTAGGCAGTGAGATACAAGTCTCTTCTTCTTTCAAGCACTCCAATCTATTTAGGTAAGTAATGAAGACTTGAACTTTGCTCAAAGAGAGGTCTGACCTTTGTCCTTGGCCTCTGGGAGGTAATCTCTATGACCTTGAAATGTTGTGCCTGATAAGAATGTCTTTGTTTACCTGGGGGCTTTGGACTATGTCAGAAAGTTTGTTTGTTTGGGGGCTGCACTGGGCAGCTTGTGGGATCTTAGTCCCCCAGCCAGGGATTGAAAGCCCCAGGCAGTGAAAGCATCAAGTCCTAACCACTGGACCATCAGGGAATTCCCCAGAAAGTTTTAAAATGTGATTTATGTTGAGGGATTTCCGTCACAGGGTATCAGCTCAACCTCCACAGGGGCTAGAGACTGAGGTCAGCATGCAGGCAGATGGCCACAGAACCCCAGTAAAGACTGGACACCAAGGCTCCGTTGAGATTTCCTCAGTGGCAGTACTTAGTGTGTATCATCACACCCCAGCGCTGGGAGGGGTTAATGCTTCCCATGACTCTATGTGGAGAGGACAACTGGAAGCTCAGCTATGGAATCCTCCTGGACTCATTTTAATCTGTATCTTTTCCCTGTAATAAATCATAACTATGAGTGTAATAGCCTTCAATTATCACACCTCAGGGTGTTTTTGGGAACCTCTTGAACTTGCAGTTAGTGTGAGAAGTGAGGGTGGTTTGTGGACTGTTCCCTAACTCTGCTGTGTGTTTTCTTCTCACACCACCAAGCAATTAACTCAATTCTCGGAGGACACTGACCAGGAATTTAACTCAGTTCTGAAACTACCTACCCTGAGATAGCATCAGATCTCACAGATTACGGGTTTAGTTCCACAAGGCTCCCCCCCCACCCCATAACTTTGCAATAGGTATATTTTCTCTTTTCCCTACTCACTAGGACTCTGTAGACAAGCATAAGTCCATTCCTCTGCCACTGGATCCAGTCTCACCTAAATTTCAGTTCTCCTTCTGCCCTGATTCTCTCTCAAGGAACTCCATCTTCTGCTCCTGTAGACTCTACAGGATGGGGTGGAAAGTGTCAAAAAAAAACCGGTGTGGATATCAGTTGTAACGGTACCTGGGATTTGCTTTAATCAGGTATGGTGAGATATGCAGACATGGAAATGACTGTCTGGAGGAATTTTATACTCACAGATCCCAGGAGAAGGGGCACACCATGCAGGACCACACGGGAAAGCATCAGTTGGTCAGGAGGCAGAGGATGTGGAGGGGAAATGTGGGCAAGAGCCTTCATTGTGGTTTCTGTGGGAATGAATTGATGAGGCAGGGCAATCAGGCTTAGGTTGGGTTAGTCTGCATCATTTCAATGGGCTCTGGGTTGTAGGGGGTGCCCCTAGTTTTCTGGTACATGTCTCTAGAGTGCAGGGGAGTAGTGTCCCAGAGTGTAAAATCTTGAAGGAGGTGGTTGGGGGTAGGGACTCTGGATTGGTTGATCTGCATTTGAAAGTCTCGCTGGCCGGCCTGGTGTGTGCTCTTTCTAGGAATGAAACACCTGGGGAGGGGCAGTCTCTCCAGGATGAACAAGACCTCAAGATGTCGAAGCACTGAAAGTACAAAATAAAAGACATGATTAATACACTGTCTTTTATTACTCCCACCAGAGTGTGGCTAGCATTTTTTCTTTAGTATATAGGGATACAGTTGTCCTTAATTGTTGAGATTTAGCTGAAATGCTGAGCCACCAGGAAACTTTCATTCATCATCCTTGCACAAAAGAGAGTGAGAAACAAGAAGGAGACCATGCCTCTCTGCTCTGTCACTGGGATGACTCTTGATGCTGTAGAGGAGGAAAACGTTTTTCTCTGTACCCTCCTAAGCTCTTTACCTCAGACCCTGCAAATTATACTGACAAAAGCCAGATGAACAAGAGAAAAACAGTTTATTATGCATGCAAACACATCAAGTGGGAGAAACCTCAGTGATTCGGAACTCAAAAGGGTGGTTAGAACTTGGGCTTGTATAGCATCTGAGCAACGAACAATAAATATGCAGAGAAATGACAAGACAAAGGTAATAAAGGGTTTAGGCTTCCAAGAGTGATAAACTTTGGGAAGGTAAATATATTGGGCAAACTACATTTGTTCATGCAGGTCCATCTTTTTTCAGACTTTCTTCTTCATGGCCATAAAACTTCCCTGGGAGAGGGATTCATGGCAGTCTTCATTTCTCAGAATCTGCTACTTTTAGTCAGATAAGGGATGCTACAAAAGGCTTCTTTCTGTATCTGCTGATTCTCATTTGCCTCCAACTCAAAATAATCTTTAAGCATATTCGGAGCCTCTACAACGTGTTGTGTCAGATGAGGGATGACTCATTCTCTCAGAAACCAAGATAGAGTTAGATGAAAAAATGATAGAATACACACACATGCACACAATGTTTAAACAAATATACAAATAATTAGTGCAAAAATTAAAGTCAATGCAGATATATGTTTGCTTTTCCTTTTGTGTAGACTATCACAAGAAAGATAAATAAGAAACTGTACTAACCCTCCTACTACATCATTTTGTTTCAGGGTCTGTTGAAAGCTGGAGTCAGTAGGAATCCAAGTGAGCCTGGGAGGACACTTCTGGGGGAAGAAAAAATGTCCTATCCAGGGAAGACACCAAATACACATTTTGCCACTTGGCCGTCTCACCTGGGCTTACCTGTACCTGCAAGTTAGTTGTGCTACTACTGAGAACGGGTGTATTGTAATTATTTTTACTAATAGCTTTGAGGAAAAAAATCATTACCCAATTCTTGGAATCCTTTTTGAACTGAGAAAGAATGAAATGAATTTCCCTTGCAGAAGTTGAGGAGTGACTTCTTTTTCTTCTTTTTTTAAAAAATAAATTTATTTATTTATTTATTTATGGCTGCGTTGGGTCTTCGTTTCTGTGCGCGGGCTTTCTCCAGTTGTGGCGAGCGGGGGCTACTCTTCCTTGTGGTGCATGGGCTTCTCATTGCAGTGGCTTCTCTTGTTGCGGAGCATGGGCTCTAGGTGCATGGGCTTCATTAGTTGTGGCACGTGGGCTCAGTAGTTGTGGCTCGCGGGCTCTAGAGCACAGGCTCAGTAGTTGTGGCGCACGGGCTTAGTTGCTCCGCGGCATGTGGGATCTTCCCAGACCAGGGCTCAAACCCGTGTTCCCTGCGTTGGCAGGCGGATTCTTAACTACCATGCCACCAGGGAAGTCCCGAGGAGTGACTTCTTTTAAAAGGGAAAAAATATATGTGTTTCAGGGAATAATCCTCCCATCTTTTGATTTTTTTTAAAAGAAGGAGTCACTAGTGCTGCATGCAGATAGAGTAGCTGGGTAGTCCCAGCTCAGTCACTTCACCTTTCTGGCCTTTGGTGTTCTAAATGTCTTAGTAACACCTGCTCTGCCTGCTTTAGACTAAAAAATTGTGCTCACTAATGAGATAAATGAGGTAAAGTAGGGAGAACACTTTAAAACTGCATCGTGCTACAAACTACTGTATATAAAATAAACAAGGTCCTACTGTATAGCACAGGGAACTATATTCAATATCCTGTGATAAACCATAATGGAAAAGAATATAAAAAAGAATATATGTGTATGTATAACTGAATCACTTTGCTGTACAGCAGAAATTAGCACAACATTGTAAATCAACTATACTTCAATAAAAAAAAAAACAGTGGCTCTTGGATGATAGGAATGATAGCACAACATATGAATGTACTTAATGCCACTGAAATGTACACTTAAATATGGTTAGAATGGTAAATTTTATGTCATGTATATTTTATCATAATAAAAAAAATTTAATGGCTCTTGACATTTGTCCTTAGGGTTTGAGGTACTGAGAAATTGTTCCCAAGAAATGGTTCCTGGGGGTGGGCATAGAGTGTAGCTGGAACTTGGAGGACTTTCACCTTGACTGTGCTCAGACCTCCAAGAAAATATTTAAAAAGCTAAGCTGATGACATGAATATCGCATCACAGCCCAACAGTTACCTCAATTTCTTCCTTTCTAGAACAGTGGGATGGGTTCTTGTTTGTAGTAGGATCTTTTGTGGAAGTAGAGGGGGCAGGTTCCAGCACCCACCAAATTGCAGAATATATACTTCGGGTCAGTGATGTAAACTCTTCATCTACCTGCTCATGACTGTCTAGTCATCTCAATACCAAAACAAAGATCAAAGACTTCAAAGCCTAGCTGTTAAAAACTTCTAGAGAATTGGCTGAGTCTCTTCCCACATGGCCGGGACGAGATGAAATAGACGGATTGGAATGCAGTCTCCTTTCCCTCACCATTGCCTTCAGGATTTTAAGGCCAAGCCAAGGCCAGCTTGAGGAAGGGGGAGGAGGGGCCCAATAGAATGCACATACCAGACCACCCGGCCTGTGGGTCCGTTGTATACAACTTAATAGAAAAGTAACCAACAAAAGAGCATGCTTGTTCAGGGGATTTTTGTTTCACTGTCAGTATTTGTCCTTGACTAATGTCCTGTGGTTCAAGTCCAGATCGATGGGACTGGTGTGTTCCAGCCAGCTGAAAGGAGGTTTAGTCATTCTTGGCTTTCTTAGGGAAATGCACAAGTCCAAACCTGATTTCAGCAGATTAGTAGACGTGAGCCTCTGGAGCAGGCCGTTGGGTGGGAGCTGAGATTCAGGAGGGTGGAAACCTCTCGGCACTTAAGTCCAAACAGGCTGTCCTGGGCTTCCCTGGTGGCGCAGTGGTTGAGAGTCCGCTTGCCGATGCAGGGGACACGGGTTCGTGCCCCGGTCCGGGAAGATCCCACATTGCCGCGGAGCGACTGGGCCCGTGAGCCATGGCCTCTGAGCCTGCGCATCCGGAGCCTGTGCTCCGCAGCGGGAGAGGCCACAGCAGTGAGAGGCCCGCGTACCACAAAAAAAAGAAAAAAAACACCAAACAGGCTGTCCTCACCCTGTGCTGGGCCGGGACCAGCTCCGTTATGTCCCGCTGAACTGCAACGCCTCCAGGTTTTCCAGCTTCCCCAGGACAAAAGACCAGGTACATTATTCATTTCGATGTTAATAATCAAGCAGACGTATAGCTCAAGAAGGAGGCAAGAAACTGGTTAGAGCAAGTAAATTAATATTGATCCTAGAAGATCACAAAAGGAATTTAACCAACTTCAGGTTCACGATTCACTTGTTGATTATTCATCTTCCTTTTTAAAAAGATCTAAGACTGGGAGAGCCTAGGATCAATACCTTACAAATGACACATCAAAGCCCTGAGACTCCGCCATTCCTCCTCACTATGGCCCCCTGGATGCCTGCTGTGGGTCATCCATTTCTGCCAGGCTGGGGGCTGGGGGATGGATGTAAACTCTCAAGTGAGACAATCTTGGGATCCTGTGTTGGCCGTGCAGTTTGTCAGCTGATTGACACTGAACTTAGTGTCCTCGTCTGAACCATGTGACTAATAATTCATAGCCATCTTACAGATATCGTGAGCTTATGTAACACAGTGGTAGTGAATACTTACTGAGAACTGTCAAAGGTCCAGGCATTCCTTTAAGTGCTCAGTCTGGTTTACCTCCTGTAATTCTGCTCAGGTAGGAATTCCAAAGCTGGGGCCTGAAGACTGGTATTTGTTTTAAACCTCCTCAGTTAACCCTCAGATCAGTCAAGTTGAGAACCATGGGTGTGTATTAATGTTCAGACACTGATCAGCCTCTCAGGGTCTTAGAGAGACACACAGAACTCATTCTGCCACTCACTAGCTGAAGGTGCTTGTCCGAGTCTTTCGCCTCTCCAAACCTCAGTTTCGTCACTCAAATGGGAACATCCACTTCTGAGGATTGTTCAGAAGGTGAAATGAGCCAGCGTGGGTGGCTGTGCCTTGCACACACAATGTTTATTAAATATTAGCTGGTGTCATTAGGCGGACTCCTTTTTCATAGGTGACCTTGTGACCTCTGTGCATAGGTCATTATCTTAGTTTAAATTTACTGCTCTTCCACCCACATGGTTCATTTCAAATCCTAAATGCTGGGGAAGGGGAGATAGTGTGTTACGGTGGGAAAATCCTTGTTTTTGGTCCAACGGGACTGAGTTCGAATTTGGGTATTCATTTGAGCCTCTGTTTCCTCATCCATGGGGAGGTTTGGGGGCTCAGGGTCCTGGGGGACAGATCTCCGCATTACCACCACTCCAGGCTCTGCACTGGACAGGTACCGGTCACTAAGGCACAGCACTGGCCAGGGACTGTTACCCTTGCTTAGGGCTGGGCCAGACCCACACCCCTTTTTGTGCAGGATCTCCCCACATCTCAGCAAGAGATCTGCTTCGACCCAAGAAGAGCTCTTGCCAGATGATATGGGGGGCTGGTCCATGGCTTCAGTGCTGAGATTTGGGCCACAGAATAGAGGAATAATTCCTCTCCCCAGACCCCTTTCAAGGAAGAATGGCATTTTTACTTGCCACAGACAGTATCAAATCTGTCTTTAAAACTTATAGGCCTCATATACACTAAATGTAGTGAGTACACAGCTTCCTGGTTTTTAGTTTGCATCGGTTCCTTTAAATAAGAAACATTTTCTGTTCGAGCGAATCACCTCTGTTTTCCAGTTTTCAAAGTCAATTTTATTCTCTATTTCTCTCTGTTCAGGAATTTTCTTTCTCTCTTACTGAAGACCAGATTTTGCCCTTCTGCCGGAGGGCAATGGTTTCACAAGTTCTCTTTCTTTTATCTCCCGATGTTTCAAAGCCCTGCTGAATTTGCTAGTAAATTCTGAATGTGGAGAGGAGAGAAACAGGAAGTGAGTCTGCTGAGACAGGCAGAAAAGCCTGGTTGAGTGATCGAAAGTAAAAGAAAACTTCTTCCGGGAGGCCTTTCCAACCCCACCTCCTTCCTCCCCCTCCCCCTTGCCTCGTTACAAGGGATTTTTCTCCGGTTGTAAGAGCCCGCCTCAGTAATCGGAACGTGTGAAGTTAGGCAGTCTAGGGGTCTTGGCATCGGGAGCTTGGTGACTGTGATGTTGCCAGGGTGGAACAGGTGAGTGTCTGGTGCAGAAGTGGCTTCTGGATACCACGTTGCCCACTCAAGGAGCAGATCAGACCTGCGGAGTGGAGTCACCTCTGGGTCCTGCTAGGGGCCCAGATCTTGGACTGGGTTTCTCTCTGAACCACAACCACTGACTTTGCTACTTTTTAACTCTGAGGAATCTCCAGTTCCTCTGCTGCTTCAAATATAGACACACTGTCTCTCACCTGCTGGATTACTTTGGAAATTCTACAAGACTTTATTTACCTACTTATGTTTAAATTATTTTCCGTTTGGCCTAGGGCAGAGGGTTAAGTTTATCACCCTGTCAGATCCCTATTCCCTGTAGCCCTTGGTCTCTAAGGCTTACGGGCCCCTCTCCCCTGCCCTGTTCTAGGTACTTTCTTTGATTTCCCCACTCCCACCCTATCTCCTACCCTCCCAAAGACGACCCTCTAAATCTTTTGATACATATCCTTGAATTGTTCTGTATCTTTGCAAAATGTGTCCTTGTTTTGTGTGTGTACGCTACTTTTTAAACTGTGTGATCAGGAACAAGAAAGTAATTTCTCTGTACCTCTGTTTCCTCATCATTAAATGGGATTAACACTCCCTCATGAGGTGGCTGTGAAGATTTAAGTTGATAATAACAGCATGAGCCACTTAGAACAGTGACTGGCACTACTAAGTACCCAGTAAGTGTTAGCAATTATTATTACGTATTAGTATTATTTGTATTGTATTTTGTTTGTTCCGTTTCTGACTTTTTTTGTTTTTCAAGTAAGCACTGTATTTTAAGTTCTATGTAATTTGCCAGGTCCCACTTTGTAACCACTACTTATTATTCCATGATGGACAGCCTCCCAATCCTATATAAGGACTATAGGAGAACTTGCCCACCAATCTTTAGCCTGATCCAGCTTGCAAACCTTTGCTATTCTGATAGGTACAAAGTCGGGAGCTCATTGCTTTATTTTGGCACTTCCCAGCTTACTCATGAGTCTGAGCGTCATTCGTACACTTCGGCCATCTGAGTATCCCTGTCAAGGAGCCCTGTGTCCATATCCATTGTCATTCTCCAGGGTTTCTTTTCCTCATTGATTTGCAGGAAACCTTTGTATGTTCTAGATATTGCTACTCCTGTGGCACATCCTGGGAACGGGCATGAAATATTCGGTCTCTGCCTTTGTGAAGCTCACAGCCTCGGACAGGAACCAGCCATAAAACAGTGGGATGAAAGCTGAGTGTATGCTCAGGAGGCCGCAAGAAAGAGTCAGGGAGCACATCCTGGGCTAGGATTTAGCCATTAACAGGATTTCATTCTGTTACTGTGCTCTCGCTCAGAGTTCTCGGGGCAGAGTCGAGGTAGCAAAGGGCACAATGGGACCACGGCACCCTTCCCTAGCCCTCTGCAGGTGGAGGGGCACTTTCAGACATCTCATTAATCCTCTCAGCCGTGAGCTCTGCCCTCTGAAAGCTAATATTCCATTTGGGGAAAGAAAAAAGGCAGTTTCAAAGAAGAGAGGTGTTTGATTTTTTTTTTTCTCTCCCTCTAGTTTTATCATCAGAAAACATTTCAACCGACTGAGAGCAAAAAGACAGGGCTAATGTGTGCTTTGTTTTCCAGGGCCAGTCCATGGTGAGAGCCCCAGGATTTGTCTTTTTGGTGAGCTCGACTGGGCCTTTTGGGAGGAAGGACTATGATTCTAGTGTTTTCTGGGCTGCTGAGGGTGGGATCTTGTGGCCTCGGGGTCATGGAAGTGATCGTGTATGTGAGTGTAGATGGGGAAACCAAGAGAGTTTCTGTGAGGGTCAGCAGACCCTCTGAGAGCTGTGGTGAGGGCCCTGCAGTTTACAGATCCCAAGACCACTCAGGAGTGCTCAGTGAATATTACTGAATGAAACCATTAAAGTCTTCATAATGAGCCCCTAAAAATCTGTAAATTCCTGCAATATGAAAAGAAAGGGTTCTTAGCTATCATCCAGTTCAAACTGTCTCCTGTTGGAGTGTGGTAAGGAGGCCCCGAAGAGAAACTGACCCGTCCAAAGTCACACAGCCCGAGCCAAAGCTCAGGTGGCCAGGGTCCCCTCCCGGCACCTGCCTCCTCTTCCACAGGCTCCCTCTTAGCGATCTAGACGGGGGTGCTGCCTGGAGGCCGGCCTACCTCACTAGTGACTCAGGAGTTTCGAAAACAGGAAGTAAGTGAGCTGTGCTGTAGGTTCTTCATTTGACTTCATTCTTTTCTTAGATGTGCCAGGAGAGAGAGGCCTTTGAAGCGGCTGCCGCTGTGAGGGTTCTGGGACTTGCCTCTGGTAAGGTTGGATGGGCTTTTAGAGAGGAAGGTTTTTGATTCTAGAATTTTCTAGGCTACTGAGGGTGGGATCTGGTGGCCTCGGGGCTCATGGGGTGATCCTTGTATATGAGTGTAGATGCGGAAACCAGGAGAGTTAGCAGTGCTTCCCAGGGCTGTAGTGAGGGCCCACGGGTCCCTCCAGCTTCGGTTGATGCATTCCTGATCTTAGGGGGGAATACTCCAAGTTCAGTTATCTGTACAGATGCCTCATCCTTATGCCGAGTTGTCAAAGAATAGAAACCAAAACTCAACTCTCAACTGTCTTTGCTGCTATAGTTTACCAATCTGCCGGCACTCAGACCACCAGTATAAACACACAGGTACACATAAACAGACACACGCATAAACAGAAATAGTGCTAAGGACTCAATTATTGATTTATTTTTGAGACATTAAAAGGGCACAGGACAGTACCGGGAATAATACAATGGCAAGCTTCGACTGATAATCAGTACTTGTGGGGTTAAGCGTTTATAGGCGGAGTTATAAATTTCTTCAGTTTGGTTGGCTCTGAGTTTTGTCGTGATTTGAACACCTTTCCTGGGCTGTGTGATAGCCCTGGCTGGGACCCTGCAGCGGAGGGTGTTTGTGTGCAGGGTGGACATCTGGCAGGTTCTGGGGGAACCCCAGTTGGGGGTGGTCATCCTGGACTGGAGGGAGTAGTCACCCTATTGCTTAGGGGTTTGGGCCTGAGAGCGGCTTTCCAGTACTCTCAAGCTTTGAACGAGGTAACGGATTTTTGTCTCAGAAGAGTAATGCAAATTTTGGGTTTATTTTCTCCAGCTTTGAGGCAGTTTTCCATATCACCAAAAGAGCTAAGAGGTTGCTAGAATGTCGCTAGAAGGATTGTTTGTGATTAGATGAGATTTATTTGCAATTTAATTGTGGCGCAAAAGGCAGTGCTTATTTGGGACTCTGGGATGAGGTGCTGAGGTCTAAATCCGGGCTCCAGCATGTACCGGCTTGGTCTGTAAGGTTCTGACCCTCGCTTTGCTTTTGTAGATTTGTTAAGAACTCTTGTTTCTGTGTTTTGGGGGCTTCTTTAGTCTTTTAAAATTTTAAGTAATTCATAATCTTTAAAAATATTTTGATTATGTGTCTTTCTTCATTAAATTCCTTCACTGGCTTCCAACTGGAATCAGAATAAATTCTAAATCCTTGCAGGGTCTGTCATTGAGACCCTTGAGTGAGATGCTCAAACCCGGGCCTGACGCCTCTCAATAGCTTATTTCTGAACTGATTTTTCACAATAGTAAAATGAGGATGATAATAGCAATTTCTTCAGAGGATTGCAGTAAGTGAGACAAGAAAAATATTTTTATGTTTATATGGTTGTATGTTATAAACACACATCATAATATAAAAATTTATATCAAAATACTTTGGGGCACACATTTATTATAAAAATATTAGATATACTTATATATCATATAATACAAATATATTTATATTGATTTATTATTGTTATATAATTGGAAATAAAAGAAAAATTCTGGAGGGCTTTCCATTTCCACCCCTTTCTTCCACCTTGTATGCAATATAAACCAATATATTCAAATTTATCTTCAAATTTATATATTCAGCATATGTATATGCACACACATTATATATGTATATATATGTGAACATGTGAATAAAATAGGAAAAAACCCACTAAATTTGACCCTAAAATTACTTCTAAGTTTTTCTAAGTGATTTTTATTTTTCTTTTAAAAGTTCTCTAAGGAATAAATGTTACTTTTACTATTTTAGGATGAGAAAAATACAACAATGAATATTCTCCTTAGAATATTACTCTAACAAAGTTTCTAGCTCATGAGCACATGCAGTTAAACCCAGGGCCCATAAAAAAAGAAGTGCCTCTTGGTCCCTGTTCCTATAGAGCCAGAACCTAGAGGTGGCCTGTTGTTAACGGTATAAAATCTAGAGCAGGTAACAGTGCTTCCCAGGCACTACGATCAAAGAGATGTGTGACCTAAACAAACAAAGACAATATTATACCCACAATGTGTTCTGGAAAAAGCTGGGTCAGAAAAGAAGCCTTGCCAGCACTTTCCCTACTAAGTGTCCATTTTAATATGATGCAAAAATAATTTAGAAAGCATTGTCAGGCTATTGCAAAGATAATGAAACGAGTGAGGTGAACTGGCCATAGAGGACAGGAGCCCATCATGTTATATCCAAATTCACGTCATCCTGGCCTTGGATTGGAATTTTTTGTATACTGTCAGAAAATGCTATTGAATATGTAACAAAAGCCTTAAAAATCTTTATTCCTTTTGTCTCAGTAATCCTATCTCTAGGAAATTATTCTAATAAAATAATTGGAGGTATACATGGAGATTTGCATTTTAAGATCATCCTAAATGTAATCAGAGACTGGTTAGATAAATTCTTGCCCATTCATATGATTAGATGCCTTACAGATTTAAAAATCCATGCTGTAGAAGAAAAAATAAAGACATCAAGACGTACTTATAATATTATCAGTGGAAAAGTCCACGTATACCTCAGAAATATGGTGTTTAAATATGAGGGAAAATATATATGTGTAAAATATTCGGTAGGAAGGACAGTAAGATTATTAGGCATTTATCTTTGTTTTTTATTTTACTTTAATTTTTTAAAAGTTGAAGTATAGTTGATTTACAATGTTGTGTTAATTTCTGCTATACAACAAAGTGATTCAGTAATACATATATATACATTCTTTTTTAAATATTCTCTTCCATTATGGTTTGTCATAGGATATTGAATATAGGTCTCCATGCTATACATAAACACTTACATCTGTTAACCAAACCTCTGACTACATCTCTGCCCCAACCCCCTCCCCCTTGGCAACCACAGGTCTGTTTCTGTTTCAGATAGATTCATTTATGTCATATTTTAGATTCCACATATAAGTGATATCATATGGTATTTGTCATTCTCTTTCTGACTTACTTCACTTAGTATGATAATCTCTAGTTGCATCCATGTTGCTGCAAATGGCATTATTTCATTCTTTTTTATAGCTGAGTAATATTTCATTGTATATATGTACCACATCTTCTTTATCCATTTCTCTGTCAATGGATATTTAGGTTGCTTCCATGTCTTGGCTATTGTGAATAGTGCTGCTATGAACATAGGGGTGCATGTATCTCTTTGGATTAAAGTTTTGTCTAGATATATGTCCAGGAGTGGGATTGCTGGATCATATGGTAATTCTATTTTTAGTTTTCTGAGGAGCCTCCATACTGTTTTCCATAGTGACTTTACCAACTTACATTTCCACCAACAGTGTAGGAGGGTGCCCTTTTCTTCACACTCTTTCCAGCATTTGTTATTTGTAGAGTTTTTAATGATGGCCATTCTGATCAGTGTGAGGTGATACCTCACTGTAGTTTTTATTTGCATCTCTCTAATAATTAACGATGTTGAGCATCTTTTCAAATGTGACTATTGGCCATTTGTCTTTCTTCTTTGGAGAAACGTCTCTTTGGGTCTTCTGCCTATTTTTTGATTTGGTTGTTTGTTTTTTGTTGTTGATTTTATGAGCTGTTTATATATTTTGCAAATTAAGCCCTTGTCAGTTGCATCATTTGCAAATATTTTCTCCCATTCTGTAGGTTGTCTTTTCATTTCGTTTTTGGTTTCCTTTGCTGTGCAAAAGCTTGTAAGTTTGATTAGGTCCCATTTGTTAATTTTTGTTTTTATTTCTATTGCCTTGGGAGACTGACCTAAGAAAATATTGGTATGATTTACATCAGAGAATGTTTTGATTAGGCATTTAATCTTTGGATGATAGAATTATAGGTAATTTTTATTCTCCTTTTTATCTTTCCTGTATTTTCTAAAAGGAATACAATAAGCATTGTTATCATTAGAAAGAAAATAATTGCAGAGGGGAAAAAAAGGAGATTCTGCTTTCATTTGATTCTTTGGTTGATTTTATTCTGTAAAATGATATTTTAGCAATGGTTAGAAGATTTTTAGCAATGGTTACTGGAAGATTTAAGGACACTGGACCTAATGGTTTTAAACAGGGCTGGACCCAGTTCTGATTCTTTCCAGTTTCATATACTGGAATAAAAATAGTTATTTAAATAGAGATTTTAATTTAAGTACATGTATATTTAGGGTAATAAAATGGTAAAGATTTACACAGTGCAAAGAGTATAGAATGTAAAGCAAGTCTCTTCCTGTCCACCCCCAGACTTCTAGCTCCTCTCCTTTCAGGCAACCACTGAAGCAGCTTCCTGTGTATTTTCTTCAAAGATCTGTGAATACAAAATCTAGGCACTTTATGAGTTTGGTATGTCTCTTTCCAGAATTTCCTTATCTTTTATTTTCTGCTTTAATATATATGTCTGTAATCACTTAAAATCTAATTATGTTGTTTGAGTATTTCTAAAAAGTAGATGTATGATTTTGGTTATATTGCAACTTGCTATTTTCACTGTCATAATAACATATCTTGAATATCTATCCATTTTAATTTCAGAAGTTGGAGTGCATTTTCTTAACTGCTGCATAATATTCTGTAGGATGACTATGCTTTAGTTAATTTAGCCATTCCTTTATTGGAGGACATTTGGGATGTTTCTGGTTGTTCAGGGTTATATATCGGGCTGTGGTGAGACTCCATGTACAAACCCTGTTGAGCACGTGTGTGTCTATGGAGTGTGATTTAAGGAATGAACTTGCTAGTTTGTTTCCTTGAATGTCTAGAGGTTTTGTTTGTTAAACTTTGAACGTATGCTTTTAGGTGCAGCCCAAATGTTTAAGGTATCTTTCCTATATAAAAGTATTTTCATGATAATTGATTGCTTTTGCAGTGAATAATCTAGGCTCTGCAGCCTTTGTGAATCCAGTGTAAAACAAGATGTATCTTTCTAAGACACTGTCCCTCCAGTTTCCTAATCAAGAAAACTTGTCTAAACAATAATGTCAGCTCTAGATTAAAAGGGAGAAAAAAAGTTTTGCCCATAATTCCAATTCTAAGAAGGAAATAATCAGAGGTATGCACAGGATATATGAAAAAAACTCTCAGTGAAATATTATTTTTAATAGTAAAGGAACAGAAAATTGCTTAAAATAAATTTTGATATCTCCACATGCTGGAAATCAAGAAATATTAAAAATATGCCAAAGAAGAATATTTATGGTAAGGGTAAATGTTCATTCTAAATATTAAGTGGGTATAAAAAAAATACAGATGTACACGCTTGGATGTGCAACCTGATTCTAATTTTTATATAAATGTGTATTTGTGTGTATGTGATGTATGATAATGATAACCATGACCATGTTATAATTTATTGCATTTTCAATTTTTACCGAAAAAAAAACCACCCCAGTGTTCTGTAATCAGGATTGGGGGGAAGTAATCAGGATTGTTTTTTTTTAAAAATACTGTTTTACTTTATTTTAATTAATTAATTATTTATTTTTATTTTTGGCTGCATTGGGTCTTCGTTGCTGCGCATGGGCTTTCTCTAGTTGCAGCGAGTGAAGGCTACTCTTTGTTGCGGTGCGAGGGCTTCTCATTGTGGTGGCTTCTCTTGTTACAGAGCACGGGCTCTAGGCGCACGGGCTTCAGTAGTTGTGGCACGAGGGCTCAGTAGTTGTGGCTCATGGGCTCTAGAGTGCAGGCTCAGTAGTTGTGGTGCATGGGCTTAGTTGCTCTGCAGCATGTGATATCTTCCTGGACCAGGGCTCGAACCCGTGTCCCCTGTGTTGGCAGGCAGATTCTTAACTTCTGAGTCACCAGGGAAGTCCCAGAAAAGGTGTTTTTAAAAAGAAAAACTAAAAGCTTCAAAGTCTTTTGGGCCACTTTTTAAAAATATTAAAGTTTACCTTAATGTTTCTATTTTAACATCAGAGGTACAAAATACACAGGTCCTGGTTCACGCCATCACCCCTCAAGTGATAGTCAGGATTTGTGGTTTCATCCGAGAATGTCAGTGAATGCAGGGAGCTTAAAAATTTAGGAGCCTTGGGGCTTCCCTGGTGGCGCAGTGGTTGAGAGTCCACCTGCCGGTGCAGGGGACACGGGCTCGTGCCCCGGTCCAGGAGGATCCCACATGCCGCGGAGCGGCTGGGCCCGTGAGCCATGGCTGCTGAGCCTGCGCGTCCGGAGCCTGTGCTCCGCAATGGGAGAGACCACAACAGTGAGAGGCCCGCGTACCGCTAAAAAAAAAAAAAAAAAAAAAGAGAGGGCAGTGTTTCAGGAAACCCCAGACAACCTTCATACAAGAAGCCCCAGGTCTGGGGTTTCTCTTGGTTCCGTTTCCAGTCTTGGGTTCTTGTCCAGCTGTGGGTGCCTGTCCTGAGGCCCTTGGGGGAGAGCACTGCATCGTGTCCTCCTGCCACCATTGTTTCCATTAGACCACATGACTTCTCCCACCTCCAACCCTTCCAATCTGTCCTCCACACTTTATTTTATTTTAATTTAATTTTTATTTTATATTGGAGTAGTTTCTGGTGTGAAGCAAAGTGATTCAGTTATACATCTACATATGTCCCCCACACTTTAAATGTTAATCCCTAACTGGATGACGTCACGCTCATGTTTACAATCCTTTCTTGGTTTCCCATTATATCCAGGAGAGAGCCTGACCCCCTTGACCCATCGTATGAGGCCCTTTATAACAGTTACCGGCCACAGCTCCATCCCTTTGTCTCACCACTCCCTCTTCCAGACCCTTCGTGGTTACTTTATTGAGCTCCCTTTGCCTGCCTGAACTGACTTGAACGTTCTTGCCTCCAACTTTTGCATAAATTATTTCCTTCAAAAATTGTCCTTCACCATCTCCTCCCCAAAGGTGAATTCCCTCCAGGAAGCCCTTCTCCCAGGGAGGCTGAGTTAAGGCTCTTTCCTCTATATTTCTACTGTGCCCTGGTCACAACTCTCTGACCACTGGCTAGTTTGTAAATCTACCTTCCAAAACAGTAAGCTACTTGAGAGTGGGAACCTGTTTGTTCGCTTTCTTGCCTGTATCCACAGCGTAATGTCTGGCATATAGTAGATGTAATAGCATTTGATGAAGGAACAAATCAGTAAGTGGTAGTTTTCTTCCTCATCTGAACATAACATTGTATTTTAACCTAGGTAACAACTACATTCTCCTAACGCTTGATCAGCATGAATTTCAACAGATGTCTGTATAATATTGGGGAACAGCTGAACAGTGAAGACCTGGCTGCCCTCAAGTTCCTGAGCCTGGACTACATTCCACATAGGAAGCAGGAACCCATCAAGGATGCCTTGGTGCTATTCCAGAGGCTCCAAGAAAAGAGAATGTTGGAGGAAAGCAACCTGTCCTTCTTGAAGGAGCTGCTTTTCCGAATGAATAGACTGGATCTGCTGCTCACCTGCCTGGACACCAGTGAGGAGGAGATGGAGAGGGAGCTTCAGATGCCGGGCAGGGCCCAGATCTCTGCCTATAGGTGGGGAAAACCTCCATGGTGTGGAACTGGGATGTGTGGGTTGAATGGGCACATCTTTATGGGCAGGGCTGATGCTGTTTGTAGGTTGTCTGTATGGTGTGACTTTGGAGCCTTTGGGAAGATGTCCCACCACAGTCAGATTAAGAAATTTAGAGACTTTATGTAGAATTCAGAGAAAAATATACTGAAACCATAAAATAAAATTTTCTTTCCAAGGTGAAACATTACCTATAGGTATGCCAAAATCCAAATAGACACTTTTTAAACGTTCTGACTCTCTCTCTGTTACATATCCGTTATCTTGATGCCTCTGCTTTGCTGATGCCCATACCATGCACTTCTTTGCCGATTATTGAATAAAGCATCGCTACTACCCAGCTGAGACCCCCTCCCACCTACTTCTGGATGACTATGAAATTCTCAGTAGGGTTTTAGGCTTTTATTCCATACCTTAAGACTTGTGTTACCAAGTTCTTAAGTGAGCTGTGTGTTGCCAGTCATTCTGGATTGGCCAGGCCAGACCCCTGCAATGAGTGCTTTTTTGTTTAGGGTATAAGATAACCATTTTAAATCTATGCCTGGCCATCTGGAAACCCCCATTGTAATAACCGATATTGTAAGGTTAAACAGCTTCCACAGTTTTACTTCATAAGCCATCCTGTAACGCCCAATGACTGCTTAATCCCTGTGACCCCAGATGCTGTCAGAACAGCAGTGGCTTGGGCTGTCTGTCCTGCCAAAGGCTTAACACAGTAGAGAAGTTAATTCCTTATAGTTCTGGAGGCTAGAGGCTAAAATTGAGGTGTCAACAGGATTGATTCCTTTTTAGAGGCTCTGAGGGAGAATCTGTTTCATGATCCTCTCCTAGCTTCAGGTAGTTGCAGGCAGTCCTTGGTGTTCCTTGTCTTACGGATGCATCACTTCAGTCTCTGCCTCTTTCTTCACCTTGTCTTCTCCGCTGTGTATCTGTGTCTTAATTTCCCTCTACTTTTAAAGACACCAACCATCGGATTAGGGCCACCCTAATCTAGTATGATCTTATCTTGGCAAGATTACATCGACAAAGACCCTTTCCCCAAGTAAAGTCACTTTTACATGTTCCAAGTGGATGTGAATTTGGAAGGAGAGTGGGGAAGGATACTATTCAATACTGGGTAACTTTGGTTCAATAGAATTGTGAAGTCCTTGTACTGAATTTTTTTTCATTAAGGCATCAATTAATCATAAAAACAACAGCCCCATAATTAGGAAAGCTAGAGGGCCTCATCTTGTGTCCCCTGTCTTGGTCTTTTGAAGGTTGCACTCCTGCCATGTGAGCAAAACCAAGGCAACTTCCAGTGCAGACAATGACATGGGCCTCTCTGTTGGAGGGTTACGAGTGTGTAACAAGGGCAGGATCTGTCTGTTAAAATCTTCAACATGTTAGCTTGGGAACAAAAGGGTCAGCACAAGTAAAATCTCCTGCTTGTTCATCATTGTTGAATATCAAGTAAGAAAAAAAAAATGCTAGTGTGGCCACTTTCCATTTATAAGATATTTAAAATTTCAAATTATCATTGCTACCTATAAAATTAGTACCTTATAAACTATCCAGATTTATTTCTGGACAACGATGGTACAAGAAAGCCAGTAGGTTTCATTAATGAGGAACGTAGAAGGGCAAAATACCTTGTGATAAAGTTAAAAGGGGAGGTAGCTTTTGATTGGACCCAATCTTGGTCAAACTGAGACAGTTTTAGAGAAATACTTCTAGGGTAGAGATTCCATGAGAAGAAGGATGAAGCAGGTGATAATACTGAGTAACTTCTGTTTCTACACTACAGTTGATCATTGAACAACATGGGGGTTAGGGATGTGGACCCTCTGCACAAAAATCCACTTATAACTTACAGTCGATCCTCCATATCTTAGGTTCCACATTTGTGGGTTCGACCAACCGCAGACTGTGTAGTACTGTATTATGTATTTATGTATTTATGTATTTATTTATTTTTGCGGTACGCGGGCCTCTCACTGTTGTGGCCTCTCCCGTTGTGGAGCACAGGCTCCGGACGCACAGGCTCAGTGGCCATGGCTCACGGACCCAGCCGCTCCACAGCATGTGGGATCTTCCCAGATTGGGGCACCCGTGTCCCCTGCATCGGCAGGTGGACTCTCAACCACTGCGTCACCAGGGAAGCCCTGTATTACGTATTTATTGAAAAAAATCTGTACATAAGTGGACCTGCGCACTTCAAACCTGTGTTGCTCAAGGGTCAACCATGTTTTTATTTTTAGAATTTTAATTTTCTAATTTACTTTTGAAGTTAACATGTTTTTGTATTAAAGTTATTTTCCTTTGCACCATCATAGTAAAAGGTTTGCCGACTTATAAAACTTTCCTTTGTTCATTCAACAAGCGTATCCCAAGAGCCTATCATAATTTAGGAAATAATAATGCCTGTCATGTTTGAACACTTAGTGTGTTGCCAAAGGTTGGTTTAAGTGCTTCAGGTAAACTTATTCATGTCATCCTCAACACCTCCCAGAGGGGTAAATAGAGTATTATCTACAATCTACAGATGAGGGGGAAAAATTGTGTAACATGTCTAAAGCCACACAGCTCATGGATGGTGGATCCAAGGTTCCAACACCAGGAGTCTGGGTCCCCTGCACTTAAACACTGTATCTCATGACCCTCTAGGCTTATTGAAACCAAAAGGGCACTGATCCCATTCTCAGGGAACTTGGACAGCTTCATAAACAGACAGTTATGTGTGTTACTCTTCTGGCGATGCACAGGCAGGTACAGCGGGGTGAATACAGCCTTGAGGACAGTCAGGCAGTGCTTGAGCTGTTAGGGGATGAGTGGTTGTCTGCAGACGGACAAGGGGATAGGGGTGGGAGGAGGCCCAGCATAACAGGGTGAGGGGCAGTGCACCTGGGTGTGTTTGGAGAGGAGATGGGGGGACAGCAGTAAGGAGCATCCAGAGATGAGGAGACAGGCTGGGCTCAGTTCACAAAAGCCTGTGCTCCAGAAGGAGGTGTTTGGCCTTCCTACTGAAGGTAGCGGCTGGGAGAACATTGACTAGTTTTAATTGAGGAATTCCATCTGATTTGCATTTTGAAAAGCATGATATCCAAAATCAAAGCTTTTTTTCTATTGCAACAATATCTTGATTTTATAGCGAAGGACAAAGGAAAAACACAATTCATTTAACTGAAATTAACTGAAAGTCAAAGTTGGAGAACTTTAAATTCTGTTAAGAGTGGGATAGTTGGGCATGAGCCATTTGTCTTCAGTGTCACTACACCAGCCTCTTTCCAAGGACTCAACTCATAAATCATGTCATTATCTGGCTTTATTTTCAAGGGAGGCCATAGGAATCAAGTCCACTGTGACCCGGATGGGAAATCGGTTGGGAAATCATTTAAGAAAATATTTCTAAAGTGTTTCTGTTTCCCACTTCAGGGTCATGCTTTTTCAGATTTCAGAAGACGTGACCAAACTGGAATTGAAGGACTTCAAGTTTTTTTTGAGCCAGGAGATCGCCAAATGTAAGCTGGATGATGACATGGTAAGACCTGGTGTCTGACCGAGGTTTAGTCCTGAGGGTGAGTCAGCCAGTGGGGATTTCTGAGACTAAAGAGAGCACTTGTCAGTAAACGCAACATGAATTCTCACTTTTTAACTGGGGAGAAGAAGAATGCTGTCAGGCATGAGTGCTGTAGATATGATGCCTCTGTATACTGTGAAGTGCTGCTTACATTAATTACCAGGAACAAGGCAGAGTGAGGAGCAAGGGGAGAAGGCTGGTGTGGAGGCACAGGCAATGTGGAGACCTTGCAGAGCCAGGAGAGACGGTGGTGGGCCTGAGATCGTTTCCCCACTTCTGCAGTCTCTGAAACAACCTGGGACCTGGAACTCTCTGTGTGTGTGTGTGTGTGTGTGTGTGTGTGTGTGTTGTGATGTAATGTTGTATGTGTGTGTGCTTGTCTGTGTGTGTGTGTGTTATGGGGACACTCAGCCTGGAGATGATCAGGTGGCAGAGGCAATGGAGGGTGTGAGGCAGTCCCCAGGGCTGTTGCCATAGGGACCAGGCTGTCACATCTCAGCCATGCACTCGGGCTGCTTCACTGTCTTCACATAAAGGTGTCCACAGGCAGTCTCAGCACAGGGCCTGGGCCTGGGGACTAGGTGACACCTGATGTGACTTCTCCTGTGTCTTCTTATTTCTATCTTTCTGGGCCAGAAATCATGAATTGCCTCCCTAATAATCTACTGATTGGCTTTATAAGACCAGGATGTCCTCTCAGGAGGGTTGGCTTGGGAAGCTAGGGTGGGTGCTTAGTTTGGAGAGAGTGGAAGCAAAAAAAATGTTAATCTAAAAGCCAATATGTCTCCATCTAGTCTTCCAACTTGATTTCTCCTCCCTCTAGACCTTGCTTGATATTTTCATAGAGATGGAGAAGAGGGTCATCCTAGGGGAAAGAAACTTGGACACCCTGAAAAGAATCTGTGAGCAAATCAACAAGAGCTTGCTGAAGAAAATCAACGATTATGAAGAACTAAGCAGAGGTATAAATAACCTGAGAGCTGTGGATCAACAAAATGTAGTCTTAAATGGACAGACTCCTCTATGTCACAGCAGTTTCTAATCAAATATGTGTGTTTCTTTTTAAATTCAGAGCAAAGAATGAGCCTTGGAAGAGGTCCAGATGAATTTTCAAACGGTAATACTTGCAGATATGTTTTTGAGGTTTATTTAGTTAATTTACTTCCTGATAGCCTCATTGCCTCCTCTCCACAACCTTCTACCACATCCGCATTTTGTTTTTAATTGGAGTAGAGTTGTTTTACAATGTTGTGTTAGTTTCAGTGAATTGAAGTAGAGTTCCCCGTGCTATAGAGCAGGTTCTCATTAGTTATCTATTTCCTACCTATTAGTGTATATATGTCAATCCCAATCTACCAATTCTTTCCACCCCCCGTTTTCCCCATTGTGTCCATACGTTTGTTCTCTATGTCTGTGTCTCTACTTCTGCCTTGCAAACCAGTTCATCTGTATCATTTTTTCTAGATTCCACATATGTGTGTTAAATATATGATATTTGTTTTTCTCTTTCTGACTTACTTCACTCTGTATGACAGTCTCTAGGTCCATCCACGTCTCTGCGAATGACCCAATTTCATTCCTTTTTGTAGGCTGAGTAATATTCCATTGTATATATGTACCACTTCTTCTTTATCCATTTGTCTGCTGATGGGCATTGACGTTGCTTCCATGACCTGGCTATCGTAAATAGTGCTGCAATGAATATCAAGGTGCATGTGTCTTTTTTTAAAATAAAATTTATTTATTTATTTTTGGCTGTGTTGGGTCTTTGTTGCTGCACATAGGCTTTCTCTAGCTGTGGCAAGTAGGGGCTACTCTTCGTTGCTGCATGTGGGCTTCTTAGTGCGGTGACTTCTCTTGTTGCAAAGCACGGGCTCTAGGTGCACGGGCTTCAGTAGTTGAGGCTTGTGGGCTCTAGAGTGCAGGCTCAGTAGTTGTGGCACACAGGCTTAGTTGCTCCGCAGCATGTGGGATCATCCAGGACCAGGGCTCGAACCTGTGTCCCCTGCATTGTCAGGTGGATTCTAAACCACTGTGCCACCAGGGAAGTCCGCATGTGTCTTTTTGAATTAAGGCTTTCTCTGGGTATATGCCCAGTAGTGGGATTTCTGGGTCATATGCTAATTCTATTTTTAGTTTTTTAAGGAACCTCCATACTGTTCTCCATAGTGACTGTATCAATTTACATTCCCACCAACAGTGCGAGAGGGTTCTCTTTTCTCCATACCCTCTCCAGTATTTATTGCTTGTAGATTTTTTGATGATGGCCACTCTGACAGGTGTGAGGTGATCCCTCATTGTAGTTTTGATTTGCGTTTCTCTAGTGATTAGTGATGTTGAGCATCCTTTCATTTGTTTGTTGTCAATCTGTATATCTTCTTTGGAGAAATGTTTATTTAGGCCTTCTGCCCATTTTCGATTGGGTTGTTTGTTTTTTTGATATTGATCTGCAGGAACTGCTTGCTTGTATAATTTGGAGATTAATCCTTTGTCAGTTGCTTCATTTCCAAATATTTTCTCCCTTTCTGAGGGTTGTCTTTTTGTCTTGTTTATGTTTTCCTTTGTTGTGCAAGAGCTTTTCAATTTCATTAGGTCCCATTTGTTTATTTTTGTTTTTATTTCCATTTCTCTAGGAGGTGGGTCAAAAAGGATCTTGCTGTAATTTATGTTATAGAGTGTTCTGCCTATGTTTTCCTCTAAGAGTTTGACAGTGTCTGGCCTTACATTTAGGTGTTTAATCCATTTTGAGTTTATTTTTGTGTATCGTGTTAGGGAGTGTTCTAATTTCATTCTTTTACATGGAGCTGTCCAGTTTTCCCAGCACCACTTATTGAAGAGGCTGTCTTTTCTCCATTGTATATCCTTGCCTCCTTTGTTATAGATTAGTTGACCATAGGTGTGTGGGTTTATCTCTGGGCTTTTTATCCTGTTCCATTGATCTATGTTTGTTTTTGTGCCACTACCATGCTGTCTTGATTACTGTAGCTTTGTAGTATAGTCTGAAGTCAGGGAGTCTGATTCTTCCAGCTCCATTTTTTTTTTTTTAAGAAGATGTTGGGTGTAGGAGTTTATTAATTAATTAATTAATTTTTGCTGTGTTGGGTCTTTGTTTCTGTGTGAGGGCTTTCTCTAGTTGTGGCAAGCGGAGGCCACTCTTCATTGCGGTGCGCGGGGCTCTCACTATCACGGCCTCTCTTGTTGCGGAGCACAGGCTCCAGATGTGCAGGCTCAGTAGTTGTGGCTCACGGGCCCAGTTGCTCCGCAGCATGTGGGATCCTCCCAGACCAGGGCTCGACCCGTGTCCCCCATATTAGCAGGCAGATTCTCAACCACTGCGCCAGCAGGGAAGCCCCATTTTTTTTTTTTTTTCTCAAGATTGCTTTGGCTATTCGGGGTCTTTTGTGTCTCCATACAAATTTTAAGATTTTTTGTTCTAGTTCTGTGAAAAATGCCATTGGCAATTTGATAGGGATTGCATTGAATCTGTAGATTGCTTTGGGTAGTATAGTCATTTTCGCAATATTGATCTTCCAATCAAAGAACATGGTATATCTCTCCATCTGTTTGTGTCATCTTTGATTTCTTTCATCAGTACCCTGTAGTTTTCTGAGTACAGGTTTTTTACCTCCTTAGGTAGGTTTATTCCTAGGTATTTTATTCTTTTTGTTGCAATGGTAAATGGGAATGTTTCCTAAATTTCTCTTTCAGATTTTTCATCATTAGTATATAGGAATGCCAGAGATTTCTGTGCATTAATTTTGTATCCTGCAACTTTACCAGATTCATTGATTAGCTCTAGTAGTTTTCTGGTGGCAACTTTAGGATTCTCTATGTATGGTATCATGTCATCTGCAAACAGTGACAGTTTTACTTCTTCTTTTCCAATTTTTATTCCTTTTATTTCCTTTTCTTCTCTGATTGCCATGGCTAGGACTTCCAAAACTATGTTCAATAATAGTGGTGAGGGCTTCCCTGGTGGCGCAGTGGTTGAGAGTCCGCCTGCCAATGCAGGGGACACGGGTTCGTGCCCCGGTCCGGGAAGATCCCACATGCCATGGAGCGGCTGCGCCCGTGAGCCATGGCCGCTGAGCCTGCGCGTCCGGAGCCTGTGCTCCGCAACGGGAGAGGCCACAACAGTGAGAGGCCCGCGTACCACAAAATAAACCCCAAAACAAAAACAAACAAACTAAAAAAATAGTGGTGAGACTGGACATCCTTGTCTTGTTCCTGATCTTAGAGGAAATGCTTTCAGTTTTTCACCACTGAGAAAAATGTTTGCTGTGGGTTTGTCATATATGGCCTTCATTATGCTGAGGTAGGTTCCCCCTGTGCCCACTTTCTGGAGAGTTCTTTTAAGCATAAATGGGTGTTGAATTTTCTCAAAAGCTTTTTCTGCATCTATTGAGATGATCATATGGTGTTTCTTCTTCAGTTTGTTAATATGGTGTATCACATTAATTGATTTGTGTATATTGAAGAATCCTTGCATCCCTGGGATCAGTCCCACTTGATCATGGTGTATGATCCTTTAAATGTGCTGTTGGATTCTGTTTGCTAGTATTTTGTTGAGGATTTTTGCATCTACATTCATCAGTGATGTTGGTCTGTAATTTTCTTTTTTTGTGATATCTTTGTCTGGTTTTGGCATCAGGGTGATGGTGGCCTTGTAGAATAAGTTTTGGAATGTTCCTTCCTCTGCAGTTTTTTGGAAGAGTTTGAGAAGGATGGGTGTTAGCTCTTCTCTAAATGTTTGATAGAGTTCACCTGTGAAGCCATCTGGTCCTGGACTTTTGTTTGTTGGAAGATTTTTAATCACAGTTTCAATTCCATTACTTGTGACTGGTCTGTTTATATTTTCTATTTCTACCTGGTTCAGTCTTGGAAGGTTATACCTTTCTAAGAATTTGTCCATTTCTTCCAGGTTGTCCACTTTATTGGCATAGAGTTGCTTGTAGTAGTCCCCTAGGATACTTTTTATTTCTGCGGTGTCTGTTGTGACTTCTTTTTCATTTGTAATTTTATTGATTTGAGTTCTCTCCCTCGTTTTCTTGATGAGACTGGCTAAAGGTTTATCAATTTTGTATATCTTCTCAAAGAACAAGATTTTAGTTTTATTGATCTTTGCTATTGCTTTCTTTGTTTCTATTTCATTTGTTTCTGCCCTGATCTTTATAATTTCTTTCCTTCTACTAACTTTGTGGTTTTTTTGTTGTTGTTCTTCTTCTTTCTCTAGTTCCTTTAGGTGTAAGGTTAGATTGTTTATTTGAGATTTTTCTTGTTTCTTGAGGTAGGATTGTATTGCTATAAAGTTCCCTCTTAGAACTGCTTTTGCTGCATCCCATAGGTTTTGGGCCGTCGTGTTTTTTTGTCATTTATCTCTAGGTATTTTTAAATTTCCTCTTTGATTTCTTTATTGATCTCTTGGTTATTTAGTAGCATATTGTTTAGCCTCCATGTGTTTGTGTTTTTTTACAGGTTTTTTCCTCTAATTGATTTCTAATTTCATAGCATTGTGATTGGAAAAGATGCTTGATATGATTTCAATTTTCTTAAATTTACCAAGGCTTGATTTGTGACCCAAGATATGATCTATCCTGGAGAATGTTCCATGTGCACTTGAGAAGAAAGTGTAATCTGCTGTTTTCGGATGGAATGTCCTGTAAATATCAATTAAATCTATCTGGTCTATTTTGTCATTTAAAGCTTGTGTTTCCTTATTTATTTTCTGTCTGGATGATCTGTTAAGTGAGGTGTTAAAGTCCCCCACCTTTATTGTGTTACTGTTGATTTCCCCTTTTTATAGCTGTTAGCATTTGCCTTATGTATTGAGGTGCTCCTATCTTGGGTGCATATATATTTATAATTGTTATATCTTCTTCCTGGATTGATCCCTTGATCACTATGTAGTTTCCTTCTTTGTGTCTTGTAACATTCTTTATTTTAAAGTCTATTTTATCTGTTATGAGTATTGCTACCCCAGCTTTCTTTTGATTTCCATTTGCATGGAATATCTTTTTCTATCACTTCACTTTCAGTCTGTATGTGTCCCTAAGTCTGAAGTGGGTCTCTTGTAGACAGCATATATACAGGTCTTGTTTTTGTATCCATTCAGTGAGCCTGTGTCTTTTGGTTGGAACATTTAATCCATTCACAGTTAAGGTAATTATGAATATGTATGTCCCTATTACCATTTTCTTAATTGTTTTGAGTTTGTTTTTGTAGGTCTTTTTCTTCTCGTGTTTCCCGCGTAGAGAAGTTCCTTTGGTATTTGTTGTAGAGCTGGTTTTGTTGTACTAAATTCTCTTACATTTTGCTTGTCTGTAAATCTTTTGATTTTTCCATCAATTCTGAATGAGATCCTTGCTGAGTAGAGTAATCTTGGCTGTAGCTTTTTCCCTTTCATCACTTTAAATATATTGGGCCCTCCCCTGTTGCCTGTGGAGTTTCTGCTGAAAAATCAGCTCATAACCTTACGGGGATTCCCTTGTATGTTATTTGTTGCTCTTCCCTTGCTGCTTTTAATATTTTTTCTTTTTTTTTAAAGACTTATTATTTATTTATTTATTTTTATTTTTGGCTGTGTTGGCTCTTAGTTTTGGCACACAGGATCTTCATTGAGGCATGCAGAATCTTTCATTGCAGCATGCAGACTCTCGTTGTGGTGTGCGGGCTTCTGTGTAGTTGTGGTGTGTGCGTTTTCTCTCTCTAGCTGTAGTGCACAGGCTCCAGGGTGCATGGGCTCTGTAGTTGTGGCATGCAGGTTCCAGAGCACACGGGCTTTGTAATTTGTGGCACACGGGCTCTAGTTGAGGCATGTGAGCTCAGTAGTTGTGGCACATGGGCTTAGTTGCCTTGCGGCATGTGGGATCTTAGTTCCATGACCAAGGATCGAACCCACGTCCCCTGCATTGTAAGGCAGATTCTTTACCACTGGACCACAAGGGAAGTCGCTAATATTTTTTCTTTGTATTTAATTTTTGATAGTTTGATTAATATGTGTCTTGGTGTGTTTCTCTTTGGGTTTATCTTGTATGGGACTCTCTGTGCTTCCTGGACTTGATTGACTATTTCCTTTCCCATATTAGGGAAGTTTTCAACTATAATCTCTTCAAATGTTTTCTCAGGCCCTTTCTCTTTCTCTTCTTCTTCTGGGACCCCTATAATTTGAATGTTGGTGCGTTTAATGTTGTCCCAGTGGTCTCTGAGACTGTCCTCAGTTCTTTTCATTCTTTTTTGTTTATTCTGCTCTGCAGCAGTTATTTCCACCATTCTATCTTCACTTCTCCATTCTTCTGCCTCAGTTATTCTATTGATTCCTTCTAGAGTATTTTTAATTTCAGCTATTGTGTTGTTCATCGCTGTTTGTTTGCTCTTTAGTTCTTCTAGGTCCTTGTTAAACATTTCTTGTATTCTCTCCATTCTATTGCCAAGATTTTGGATCATCTTTACTATCATTACTCTGTATTCTTTTTCAGGTAGACTGCCTATTTCCTCTTCATTTTGTTTGGTCTTGTGGGTTTTTACCTTGCTCCTTCATCTGCAGCATATTTCTCTGTGTTCTCATTTTGTTTAACTTACTGTGTTTGGGGTCTCCTTTCTGCAGGCTGCAGGGTCATAGTTCCTCTTACTTCTGGCGTCTGCCCCCAGTGGGTGGGGTTGGTCCAGTGCCTTGTGTAGGCTTCCTGGTGAGGGGACTGGTGCCTGCATTCTGGTGGGTGGAGCTGGATCTTGTTCCTCTGGTGGGCAGGGCCGCCTCCAGTGGTGTGTTTTGGGGTGTCTGTGAGCGTAGTATGACTTTAGTCAGCCTGTCTGACTAAAGGCTGGGGTTTAGACTAATGGGTGGGGTTGCATTCCTGTCTTGCTAGTTGTTTGTTGTGAGGCATCCAGCACTGGAGCTTGCTGGCCCTTGGGAGGAGCTGGGTCTTACTGTTGAGATGGAGACCTCTGGGAGAACTCTCGCTGATTAATATTCCCTGGGGTCAGGAGTTCTCTGGTGGTCCAACATCCTGGACTTAGCTCTCCCACCTCAGAGGCTCAGGCCCAACACCTGGCTGGAGCATCAAGACCCTGCAAGCCACATGGTGTGGAAGAAAAGAAAAAAAAAAAAAAAAGAACAGACAAACAAAACCCCAAGTTGAATGGTAAAAGCAAAACAAAAAACCAATCAAAAGCAGAAAGCAATCTAAAAAAAGGCAAAGAAAGCATAAAACACACAAAAGAGATAAAAAAACATAAAAACATAAGAAAGGTGAAAACAAAAGGAAAAAATACAAAACAACAAAAAAGTAAAGTAAAAATTGAAAAATATAAAATATAGTTAAAAAGAAGATAAAGGGCTTCCCTGGTGGCGCAGTGATTGAGAGTCTGCCTGCCGATGCAGGGGACATGGGTTCGTGCCCCGGTCCAGGAAGATCCCACATGCTTGCGTACTGCAAAAAAAAAAAAAAGGAAGATAAAAACAAAGCAAAACAAAGGAAAAAACAAAAACAAGGAAAAAGCACAATATAATGACAAAGTAAAGTAGAAAGAGGGAAAAAATAGAGTAAAAAATATATTACAAATAAAAGCATAAAAAGAAAAGAAAAAATAAATAAAAATTAAAAGAATAATAAAAAACAATAGAACAAAGTGAAAAAATTAATATTAATATTTTCCTGTGGCCTCACCTGTCAGTGTCCTTGCTCCCACAGTGAAGCGCAGCCAATCCCTGCCTGCCTGGGAAGTCCTCCAGTACTTCTAGGTGGGTCTCTGGACCTGCTGTGGGCTCTGTAGGGCCAGCTTAGACTCTGACCTGGCCCAACTCTGGCGTGTACTTGCCTGCAAAGTCCACAGTTGCCCCCAAAGTCCACAGCCTCAATTGCAGGAACACTCATTGTCTATTCAGATATTCCACAGATGCAGGGTTTACCAAGCTGATTGCAGGGATTTAATCCTCTGCTCCTGTGGCTGCACAGAGAGATTTCCCTTTCTCTTCTTTGGTCCCACTGCCCCTGGAGTTCAACTTTGGTTTTGGTCCCGTCTGTGCATGTGGGCCACCCTCAGGCATCTGTTCCCCACCCAGGCAAGAGGGGGCAAAAGCAGCGGCTTGATTAGGGCTCACTTGCTCACTCAGGCTGGGGAGAGGGAGGGCTACAGCAGTCACAATTGTGACCACTTCTGCGTCTTTTTTTTCATTTTGTTTTATTTATTTATTTATTTATTGGAGTATAGTTGTTTTACAATGTTGTGTTAGCTTCTACTGTACAATGAAGTGGAGTTCCCTGTGCTATATAGCAGGTTCTCATTAGTTTTCTATTTTCTACATATTAGTGTATATATGTCAATCCCAATCTCCCAATTCATCCCACCCCCACTTTCCCTGCTTGGTGTCCATACGTTTGCTCTCTACGTCTAAGTCTCTATTTCTGCCTTGCAAACTGGTTCATCTGTACCATTTTTGTAGATTTCACATATATGCGTTAATATACAGTATTTATTTTTCTCTTTCTGACTTACTTCACTCTGTATGCAGATGACATTTGCATGTTAATGGACCTGTTCTCCTAATAGCACTGGCTACTTTTCACCTTCTCTGCACATTGGAAGATATAAAAGGCATTGTCAAAAGACAAAGACCCTGCAGCCCCAGGCCAGCATGTTTGAAATAGGGGCAGAGTTAGTTAGTGATAAGATTTTCCCTTATTCTGTGAACTGCAAGGATATTATGTTCAAGGTGGTCTGTGAATTTTCTTTTTTTTTCTTTATTTTATTTTTTTTAACAAATCCTGACTTTATTTTTTAAAAAATTATGCTATTTATTTTTAAATTAAAAAAAATTTTTGGCTGCATTGGGTCTTCTTTGCTGTGCATGGGCTTTCTCTAGTTGCAGCAAGTGGGGGCTACTCTTCGTTGTGGTGTGTGGGCTTCTCACTGTGGTGGCTTCTCTTGTTGCAGAGCATGGGCTCTAGGCATACGGGCTTCAGTAGTTGTGGCACACAGGCTTAGTTGCTCCACGGCATGTGGGATCTTCTCAGACCAAGGCTTGAACCCATGTCCCTTGCATTGGCAGGAGGATCCTTAGCCACCAGGGAAGTCCTGTGAATTTTCATTTTAAAAGGGACTTTATGTTGTCCTGGGTGCTACATCTTTCCTCACCAAAGCACCTTCCCTGCCTGTGTCATTCCAGATGTGTCACAATTGCTCATAAGGGGGGGCTCCCTTGAAATGCTGGCCATGTCGGACTCTCCAGGAGAAAAGGACAGTGAGTCACAGGTACGGGGAAATTCCCATTCCTTTTCTCCTTTGTGCTGCTGATTCTAGTTATTGTGTTCCTGAGTTTTTTTTTCAGCTTCCAGATAAACTAATAAGGGACAGAAACTTATTGAAAATGTTGAGAACTGTAGAAAAAAATTCACAAAAGCACAAGTTTAAAATGTGACTTTTAAACTTTGAATTTTGAAAAGGTTTCCCATGTGTTAAATTTCTATTTTAAAAGCAAAGACGTTGGAATAGTTGGAGGGTAGAGGGGTGGGGAGCCTCCAACCTGATCCTTTTAGCAGCTGCATCAGCCTAAATGGGAGAGGGCTTTGGGAGAAGAGTCAGCAGGATTAGAAAAAGCAAAGTCTTCTTTTAGCTTGGCATTTCAAAACAGTTTCTCCTTTGTGATTAGGGGTAAGCAGCACATGCTAACCATCTAGTTGTCTCTATGATCTCATCCCAATGAGCTGGCCCAAGAATTGCCTTTCTAGATATCACTTCTGTTTCTGTAACTTTCAGCAATTTACCACATTGTGACTCAGCAGCCCATTCACTCTTCCTTGTGGTGGGAAACAGAGGAAACCCTGTATGCCTAATGTCTAGTGGGAGACTTGAAATTAAGCTTAGGAGAGACCCTTTGTTAGTGGACCCCTGAGCAAATTACCAGACCTCTCTCAGTCTGAACATCAAGGATTAACTGAAGTCACGTGGCACTTTGTAAACAGTAAAAGCACTCTGCATGCTTTTATCCCCACCCGTCAGCTAATGACACTGAGTGCAAGAGAGATTCGTTAACTTGTCCAAAGTCTTAAGGTTATTAAGTAGTAGAGCCAGGAATTTGGCCCCCTAGCCTGGGGCCCTTTTCTCCACCTTGAGGAACTGCATGGATTTCCCAATAAATGCTAAATATCTCAGCACTGAAACAACCCCAGGGAAGTCAGGAGGTCACAGGGTCACCTCTGATTGATACTGTCAAGTAGTAGAGTCTGGATACTGTAACCTGTAGCACAGCCAAGACCTGCCTGCCCAGCACATCTGTCTCCTCGAGTCACTGTGGTCCTGAGATCCAGATTAAGCCATCAGCTTGAAAAATCCTGGGACCATGCTATGCTGTGTGATGGGCAGGCCCTCACCTGTTAGCCCAGAAGCATGGATGAGTTGAGCAGAGAGCTGAGGGAATCACAAGGTCTCAAAGGGGCAGCCCAAAGACAGCACCAAGACAGTCATTCATCCAGGAACTCCTGATTGAGCTCTCACAAATTAATAATAATCCTAGTCCCTGGCACAGATGTTTACTGCCTTGAGCAGAAATGAGAATAAATAATACCAATACAATGTGGTGACAACACTATTAATATAAGTGCAAATGCTCAAGACGCCCAAGTATTGGGACACTGACTTTCCACACTAACTGTGGGGAAGAAGTCTGCGATCCTTGTCGGGGGATGAGTGGAAACTAGCTCCTTAGGGGAGCAGTGCCAAGTTGGGGTGGGGCTATGGAAAGTGCACTTGCATCCCAGTTTGGCTTAGGTGATGCCTAACCTCTTACTAGGGAGTTGTTTGTTCACGTCTCAAGTGTTTGATCCACAGAGTCAGCTCCTGGGTTGGATTTTTGTTTTCCAGACATCGAACACAGTTTACCGAATGAAAAGCAAACCTCGGGGATACTGTTTGATCTTTAACAATTATGATTTTAGCATAGCAAGGAAGGATGTGCCCAAACTTCACAGCATTAAGGATAGGAATGGAACAGACTTGGATGCAGGTACAGTAGAGCCCAAAAGAGAAATGAAATATTTCTGATATCTATGTTTTTGTCAAAAGGGGAGAACAAAAGCTGTATCAACAGGGCCACGTGTTTCAAAAAGATGGATATAACCGTATTTCCCTGTGGAGGTGAACAACATTCTTACATACTTGTTAGTTTTCTGCTTCTGTTTTTTTAAAATTAATTTTAAAAATCAAAGCAATGTATATATAAAGATAAAATATCAAATCTTACTAAAAGGCTTATAAAAAGCAACAATAAACTTTGTTTTTAATTCCACTAGATGAATAGAGCCTCTATAGAGTGTATTAGGTGTTGGGTGGAAAACATTGCTTTGGTATCAAGACCATTTACAGAAGTTGTGTTTATAAAAGTTGGGCTATGAGTACAGCAGAAATTGAGTCCTTAACAGAAATAGCATTTTCAAATGTTAAACTAAACAGAAAGTCTTTGGCTCAGCCTTTTTCGGCTAAGATTGAGAGCTTACAAGTTAAATGAAAAATAATTTGCATCATGTGAACATAGAAATGGCTACAACTAAAAGCAATAAAAGAAAGAATTCAACCCAACCATTGTGATATTAAGAATTTTTACTTGATCAAAGAATTTTTGAAAATGGTGTTTATGAGTCATAACATCAGGTAATTACTTATTTTTTAAATAAAGTAGTTTAGAAAATAAGATAGGTTGATTTTAATCGTCAGGACTCTGTGAATGGTTTCTGTTAACATTTGTTTATTCAAGCAAATCTATTCTAAGGTTTTAAAAAGCCACAGAACTTAAGTTCACTGACTACATCACTCATCATCGTATATCTTGGTATTGAAGAAAAGGTTTCAGGCTTTCGATTTTCATTTACTTAATATTTACCATGAAAACATTTTTTATTAAAATGGCCTTGATTGTATTTCTGATCAAGGGTATAAAGTAGCAGTATGTAGGATGAATAAGTTTAGCAATCTACTGTACAGCATGATGGCAATAGTTGATAATGCTGTATTGAACATGAGAAGTATGCAAAGAGACTATATTCCAGGTGTTCTCATCACACACACACACACACACACACACACACATGCAAACAAAAGGTAACTGAGTGAGGAGATAAATTATTAGCTTAACTGTAGTAATCATTTCACTATTCATATCATCATGTTGTACACCTTAAATATATGCTATTTTTATCTAAAATAATCAGACAGGCAGCCTGCAAAATGTTGAAAGACTTTGACTAGATCAATTAGAGCATTTGGGGAAAACTAATGTTAAGCATGTAGAAAACAAAGCAGTGAAAAACTAATGCTATTGCTAATTCCAGGAAAGACAAAAAGCTTAATAAGAAAGGAAGCATAATTAAAGAATATTATATTTACATAGTATTAGTAATACATATATTTCTATTGCTTCAACTAAACGTTGTAAATGTATAAGAGCACCAAGCACTCATCACCCACAATAGGAACTCAATACAAAAGTCTAAAATTTATAAACGAATAAATAGAAATGAGCCCAAATTCATTACAAAATGGAGGCTAATACCAAAAAAAATAATAATAGCTGAAAGTTGAAAGTGGCTTCCTTCATAGAAATGGCTGGACAGAACATGACTGGGTAAAAGGAAGGAGTAGAGGGGGGTAGCTTTTTTGTAATAAGTCTTTTAGTTCTACTTGACTTTTAAAACATTCATATCTCGTATTTTGATGAACAGTCTTGAGAAGGTTCAGGATAAAATAAGTATGGATCTTTTATTAAAAATCTGTTTTTGCTTTTTTTCTGATTATGTAAGTATTAGTTACTTTTTAGATTGGTTAGGCAGTAAGCCTAAATAATAGCTTGTAGACTAGTTGAGAAAAGACAACAGGCCAACAATAGCAGTCTCCCCTTTCTCTTTTGCCTCAGGGCTGGGAAATATTTTCAGCTAGTGGCAGTAAACATTAGAAGTCTATGGAATCCAGCCACTAATATAGAGGGTCTTGTTTTTCAGTTCTGGTTCAGATTCTTATCTGATCAATGTTCTCCCTAGTCCTGGGTTGTGGTCTGGGAATTCTTGCGGTGTAATATGACTTTTCTTGTTTCACTTTTCAGAGGCTTTGAGAAAGACCTTTAGTGAGCTTCATTTTGAGATAGTGCATTACAAAGACTACACTGCGAAGAAAATCTGTGAGGTTCTGAAATCCTACCAAAGCATGGACCACAATAACAAGGACTGCTTCATCTGCTGCATCCTCTCCCATGGAGACAAAGGCATCATCTATGGCTCCGATGGGCAGGAAGCCCCCATCTATGAGCTGACCTCTTACTTCACTGGTTCAAAGTGCCCTTCCCTTCTTGGCAAACCCAAAATCTTTTTTATTCAGGCTTGTCAAGGGGATAACTACCAGAGAGGTATAGCTGTTGAAACTGACTCAGAACAGAAGGAAACCTATTTAGAAATTGATTCATCGCTTCAGAAGAGATATATCCCAGATGAGGCTGACTTTCTGCTGGGGATGGCCACCGTGAACAACTGTGTTTCCTACCGAAGCACCATGGAGGGGACCTGGTATATCCAGTCACTTTGCCAGAGCCTGAGAGAAAGATGTCCTAGGTAATTTTTGCTTATTCAACACTTCATTCATCTTTAAATGTCTAGCTGTGGATCATATAACTGTAATTCTCAGGTCAGTTGCAGAGTGGGAAAGAGGGCAAGTTTACTGATGGAAAAAACTGAAATACTTACTGAGGAGTTTCTTTTATTTAGCACCTCAAAGGACAATCAGCATATCGTAGAGTGGGAAAGATGGCAAAGTCATATAGTTTATCTCTGTCTTTAGGCAGAAATATGACTGAACCCACTCAACTAGTTTGGAATTTCCATGTTTAACATCCTCCAACCCTGTCAAAAGTTCTATAATAGCTGACCAACCTCGGACCCTCTTGTGGGAGATAAGTGCTAAAGATCAGAAACTTTTTCTATTCCCACAAATTTGCTTTGAAGCCCACAAAATGTGGGAAAATAACTTTCCCTCATTTATTATCTTATGTTTCCTTTATTTAAATGATGGTTTTGTACGGCACAGTTCACCAAATGCACACACAACCAGCAGATAAATAGCAAGGAATCCTCTGTAGGTTGCTTCTAGTTCTGTGTCTCATTATGTTTTAAGTGTATGAAGAGCAAGAATTTCCCATGGCAGATAAAGGACTGAACCATAACACCCACACTACATTTTCATTTTGTAACTTAGACCACGAATCCTGCGAGGTTCCAAGGGGTTAGCTACAGAAGTGAATAAACAGGTTGCCCAACTAAACTGATAAGAGAAGCTGGTGAGAAAGCAGTGGGGTGGCTGCAGGAGACTTTCAATTTCCACTTGCCTAAAGTTTGATGCGGCCACAGATAAATCCACAGAAGCAATGCCAATTTGAGGCAGGGGATGTTGCGGGGGGGCGTTGAGGCGATTGGGGGTAAGTGACACATACATGGAGCAGAGTGAGGTGCAAATAGGTCAGGAGGCAAAGAAACCAAATCTGGTGTTGACAGTGAAGTTTGTGATGGTCATAAGATATTAAGCTCTGAGACAACTTCTTTACCTAGAAAGCTGTGGTAGGTCTTGGTTTAGCATCTTGTTATTTCAAATGCCTGTTGTTTTGAGGGAAATAACTATCACTAATCACAGCAGATAATAGGGTTTACCAGTTGATTTCTCCCCCCATAGATGGTCACAAGGTTATGTTATGTTTTTCAGGGGTGAAGATATTCTCACCATCCTCACCAAGGTGAACTTTGAAGTAAGCAATAAGGATGACAAGAAAAATATGGGCAAACAGATGCCACAACCTACTTTCACACTGAGGAAAAAACTCTTCTTTCCCCTTAATTGATGCTATTGTTTAGTTGTATAACTAAACAATAGTTAAAATGCTGCTATTTTAATCTTTCTTTCTTTCTTTCTTTCTTTTTTTTTCTTGATAGCTGGAAGTCAAGAGAATGGGAATCAGGACAACATAATTTTCATGCAAATTCAATCTAAATCTCTGGCTTTGCAATAGCTAGACAGTCATAGCTGTAGGCGTGATTTTAATTGTGTTTTTAATTTGATGGAAGGTTTAAAAATGAACTTATAGTAGATACAAAAATTATAGTAAGTTTAAAAGAAATGTCAAAGATCACTGAGGGGGATATTTGTGATCTGATCTGGCTAAAAAAAACCCCTCATGTGTTGAGGTTGAGGGTATAATGCTCCCACATCCAGCCTGATTGCTGGTGGTGAGTGTGACAAACTATCCCAGAAACATGTGAGCTTCCTCTCCTGCGCCATGAGCTGACTTTGCTTTTCAGTGGTGAAAGACACCACCGTTTAGACTTAGATTTCAAAAACCTAAGCATGATTTTCCTTGTTTTTATTACTCATAAGTACAGTATTCAGCTCACTTTTAAGAGGAATGATGTTAATTGGATATTGGGCTTCCCTGGTGGCGCAGTGGTTGAGAATCTGCCTGCCAATGCAAGGGACACAGGTTCGAACCCTGGTCTGGGAAGATCCCAAATGCCACGGAGCAACTAGGCCCATGAGCCACAACTACTGAGCCTGCGCGTCTGGAGCTTGTGCTCCACAACAAGAGAGGCCGCAACCATGAAAGGCCCACGCTCTGCAATGAAGAATGGCCCCTGCTTGCTGCAACTAGAGAAAGCCCTTGCACAGAAACGAAGACCCAACACAGCCAAAAATAAAGAAAGAAAGAAGAAAGAAAGAAAGAAGCTTTCATTTTAAAAAAAATTAATAAACAGAAACCTCAGTTAAATAGAGTAGGGAAACCAGAAGTTTATTTTGGATCTGTTGCTTATTATTTTGTCCATTCCCTCTGCTGAAGCAATCACCATGGTTTTTTGATACTCTTATCTTAAAATACAGCTCTTGGCTCATGTGACTTTTCCAGCAATAAAATTTATTATTCTTTATTCAATAAAATTTATTCAATAAAATGTATACTTAGCCCTGGGGCAGAGCTAGGCTTAAGTGTATTTGGGGGACAGGGGAACCTGCCAGCAGAGCCCCAGTACTAAACAGGGGGAAGGACGGGTGTAGGTCTTACACAAAGTTCTTCTTCAGCATCGTGGTGCTAGGGGTGGATAGGGAGGCAACCTCCCGGGCTCACAAGATAAGTCTGGACTACACTAAGAGCAGCTAGATTCCGGTCTTCCAAAACTGCTCGTAGCATCTTAGCATAGACTCTGGCAACATGGGATGAGCGTAGTACGAGTAGCTGGGAGTCTGGGTGATGACGTGGGCTATGCTACACCAAGATTCCAGGTAAAGACTCAAACAGGAGCAGCTCCACACCCCATTCCCCAGCCTTGACTCCAGGGTCTTCATGCTACCTCCTGGGAGTCCAGGGTGGGAAGGGCTTTAAGGATGACCTTTCCCAGGGAGTATCTGCATTTATATGAGTGATTTGTGAATATCAGCTAAATCTGATCTGAATTGTGTTGGGCTAGGATGTGGAATAGGTTTATAGAGCCCCCAATTCTACCTCAACTAGTCCTCTAGGTCAGGGAGCAGTTTCCAGAGATTTCTCTCTCTCTTTTCCATTTATGAAGAAGCTCAGTGGAGGTAGGAAAGTGTCCTATAGGGCACTATGTATGATCCAGGCTCTGTGCTAAGCGTTGGAAATATTAAAAAAATACACAGCAATATATGACTGTATCAAATCAACATGTTGTACACCTTATATCAATTGAAATATATCTCAATTGAAAAATATATCAAACATGGCTTCCTCTGGGGGGACGTGGGAGTATGGACTGTGTTGCCCCTCCCCCAACAAGTGAATATTTCAAACTAATTCAAGAGCTTTTTTTCTGGAACTTCGGGGTCACCTGCACCCAGAAAACAAGTCTGCAATCCTACAGATGTCCACAAGCTCGTTCCAGCACATGATTGCCAAACTTGCAATCAGTGAGTTCTGGAGGGTATGGTTGAGACCCTCAGGTGGCTAAACTACATAAAAGACTCTATCCTTGTTGCACTTTCTTGAAGACTCCAGGCACCTTTCCATTCAGGAGTCCAGCCATGCAGCCCACCCATCATCCTTCGTGACTTCAAGGCTGCCTTCCTCAAGTCGAGACCAAACTTAATGCTAGTTTCTTGGTGCATCTGTCATCAAAAAGTCTAAAATTTCTGTACTCACTTTGCTGTAACAGGATCTTTTCCCAATCCTTCTCCCATTCTGCCTTCTTCTTTGACCACTTCTCCTCCATTCCATCATAAATGCTGTCCTGTGGAGGTACAAAGTTACCATGAAGAAAAGCATCCTGAAAGGCTGCATCCTGGCCTGAGGCTCAGCCCTGAGCCCTTTGCAGCTTCCCTCACCTGGGACCCTTGCTGGGGACCCCATATGGTGACTGGTGGGAGTCAATTCCAGCCCAGTCACCCAAGAGCCTGCAGAACCCTAAAGATCAAAGAGAACTCTGCACGGCGTTTGCCCTGTTGGAACTGGGCTTCCTTTGAAGACAGGCAGTTGAGCATGTTGCAGATGCTCGTGTCAGCTCCCTCTGAACCATGAATCACTCATCAATAGCACAGGGGGAAACAAGGGAAATGCCAAGTTGTTGTTTTTATTTATCAACTGTCATTGTTTGCCTGGGATTGAGTTGTTTCCTGGGACTCCAGACTGTCAGTGCTAAAACCTGGCAAACCAGGACCAGTTGGTCACCATAGGATGGGGGGCTTGCTGGCCCAGCCCTTCCCCTGTCCACTTCCCCTCTCCCACTCTCTCATCCCCCTAGGATGAAATAATGCCCTAATTCTGGTTTCCTGGGGCTCCATCAAATTAGCTGGCTAAGTGGATGGGCTGTGTTCTGAGGTACCCCCTACTCTGCTTGCTAGAGTTAGTGCAGAGCGATACAGCCCTTTTGGGTGGCAATTTGGCCAAATGCATCAAAGACCTTACAAGTGTTTATCCTTTTTGACCCAGTACTTTACTAAGATCAAAGATGTTACAAAATACAAATATTAACAGTGGTTGTCTTGGGGTGGTGATAGTTCATTCTTTTCGTTGTTGCTGCTGTTGTTGCTGTTGTTTTAATTAATTAGTTTTATTCTTGGCTGCGTTGGGTCTTCGTTGCTGCGCGCGGGCTTTCTCTAGTTGCGGCGAGGGCGGGCTACCCTTCGTTGCGGTGCGCGGGCTTCTCATTGCGGTGGCTTCTCTTGTTGTGGAGCACAGGCTTTAGGCGTGTGGGCTTCAGTAGCTGTGGCACACGGGCTCAGTAGTTGTGGCTCGCGGGCTCTAGGGCGCCGGCTCAGTAGTTGTGGCACGTGGACTTAGTTGCTCTGCAGCATTTGGGATCTTCCCGGACCAGAGATCGAACCCGTCTCCCCTGCACTGACAGGCAGATTCTTAACCACTGCTCCACCAGGGAAGTCCCTGTTGTTGGTTTTTGAATTTCCATTTTTTAAAAAACAATGAGCAGGTATTACTTTTGTAATGACAAATGTATTTTTCAACGGGCTCCTTTAGGGTCTGGGTGACTGACATGTCCTGCATGGGTGCCATCACAGTCCGCAGGTTCCCTCTTCTCCTTGAGGGCCACTTAGGTTCAAGGAGCCTGGGAATTTCAGGAAATGATTTTCTGGGCAAGAGCTCTAGATTCATTTCAACGTCATCAACCAGGAATGAGCCTTGCTTCTCTTTCTCTCATAATCCACCAAGGAGCTCTGAATCTCACCTGATACATATGAAACATATTCTTCAGATACTTATATTCCTTTCCCATATCCTCTGGACAAAAGGAAAACAACAGGGTCATCATTATTCCTCTGAAATACATGTTTTCAAATTCAAATGAGAGCTCTCCTGCACACCGTCCGTACCTCAAACTCATCTTGTCGGTGGTGAAACCATGGTGTTGCCTTAGCAATCACTCTGGAAGTTTATTAGAAATTTAGATGGCCCGACCCCACTCTAAGCCTGCTGAGTTTCAGAGGCAAGGCTCAGTATCTGTCAATAATATGCTTCTCAGGTGATTCTGATGCACCCCAAGTATGAGGACTAATCCCTGGGGGCAAACCTACAACTGAAGGAAAAACAGAAGCAAAACCTTCTGTCTTTTAAAAATAACATTCCTAGTGTACCTTGGTTTTGAAAACAATACATGTTCTCTTTAGAGAACTGGAAAACCAGCAAGGTACAAATATCATCTTTTAAAAATGTAAGATAAAGGAAAATAAGGAGATTATAGAAATTCTTCTCCCTGTGGCGATTAGTCTATAAACTCAGAATTCTGAAGGGTACACACTTTGTCCTTCCCAAAGGCAGCATAAATAATGGGATAAATGGCCCACACAACCCTTACAGGTTTTAAGGCCATACAAATCACAGTGTGCCTGTTAGAGTTTAATGAAACACTGTCATTTTACAGGTGAGGAAACTTGTTGAATCGGAACAGTATTACGTTTGTAGACCTTTTAAATATACTTTAAACAGTGCTTTCACATTCTTATCACTCTGATAAAGGCAGGTATTCTTGTCCTTGATTCCCAGATGGGGAAACTAAGACTTAAGGAGATGAAGGGACTTGCTCAGACCCCAAAACTTGGCCACAGACCCTTCAAAGTTCTGGGGGTAGGGAGGACATTGCTTGACATGGTTTCCCTTTTTTCAGTTTCATTCTCAACCACTTGCTCTTCCTGGGCTTGAGAAGGAAACCTCGAAAGCCTAGCCAGAGTCCACCCATGGCCATGGGAGTTCCTCTGCCCTAGATCTGCAGGGTCAGCCTCTACCCCTTCATCAGGGTCATTCTCCCAGGTCCCAACCGTACCTAGTTTATCCTGGGCAGCCAACTTCTCTGCCTTCAAGGCTGCTTTGTAGTTTTTCTCCAGCTCACTGAGCTGTGCTATGTGAATCTCCTCGAGCTCCCTGTAGGACCCCAGGAGAAGGCCACAGTCATCCATGAAAAGTTCACCTGATCCCACCTCCCCTCCCTCACGCAGGCAGCTGGTGGGCAGGCTGTGGGGCCCTCACTTCCTGACACATTCTCCTGACATCCATCCAGAAAAGGGTGAGGAGATCCCTGTTTTCACCATCCACTATTTTGCATGGAGACATCAGGGGGCCATGGATGTCCCCCAGCAGCACAGTCTCTGCTTACAATCCTTTTGGGAAACTGTGGGCTGATTAACATGCAGGATAATTTTAGAGCCCAAGGTCTCTCCAGCCTCCATTCCAGGAGGCAGATGTCCGCAGTGTTCAAGAGGAGTGTTAAAATAGAAGGCCATATGGGACTTCCCTGGTGGTCCCGTGGTAAAGAATCCGCCTTCCAATGCAGGGGACGTAGGTTCAATCCCTGGCCGGGGAACTAAGATCCCACATGCCGCGGAGCAACTAAGCCCTCGTGGCTCAACTAGAGAGCCCGCGTGCCGCAAACTACAGAGCCCATGTGCTCAAGAGCCCACGTGCCACAACTAGAGAGAAGCCCGTGTGCCACAAGGAAGAGCCCGCATGCCTCAGTGAAGATCCCGTGCGCCGCAACTGAGAACCGACGCAGCCAAAAATAAAAAAAAATAATAAGTAAATAAAACAAATAAATATTAAAAAAATAAAATAAAAGGCTGTATGAGCTGTTGAGCCAAGAAAAGACACGGAGGAACCTTAAATGCATATGGGTAAGTGCAAGAAGTCACTGTGAAAGGGCTACAGGCTGTATGATTTCAACTATGTGACATTTTGGAAAATGCACAGCTACGGAGGCAGTCAAAAGATCAGTGGTTGCCAGGGGTTAGTGGGGAGAGAGGGATGAATAGGCAGAGCTCAGAGGATTTTTAGGGCAATGAAATTATTCTGTATGATACTATAATGGCGGATACGTGTCACTAAATATTTGTCAAAACCCATAGCATGTACAGCATCAAGAGTGAATCCTAATGTAAACTGTGGACATTGGGGGATAACAGTGTGTGTCAGTGTAGGCTTCATTGATTGTAACAAACGTCGCGTATTGGTGTGGGATGTCAGTGATGACACAAGGTTGTGCAGGTATGGGGCCCGGGGGTATGTGGGAATTCTCTCTACTTTATGCTCTTTTTTCCTGTGAACTTAAAACTGCTTTAAAAAATAAAGTCTAGGGGCTTCCCTGGTGGCGCAGTGGTTGAGAGTCTGCCTGCCGATGCAGGGGACACGGGTTCGTGCCCTGGTCCGGGAAGATCCCACATGCCGCAGAGCGGCTGGGCCCGTGAGCCATGGCCGCTGAGCCTGCGCATCCGGAGCCTGTGCTCCGCAATGGGAGAGGCCACAACAGTGAGAGGCCCGCGTACTGCAAAAATAAAAAATAGTAAAAAAAAAATAAAGTCTATTAGTAAATAAGTCAATTAGTTAAAAAGATTTTTAAAAAGCAAGTTTGTGACACTTAGGAAGACTTCTCTCCAGCAGGACTACTGGGGCTGCTCTGGTGCCCAGCAGGAGGTGTGGAAGGGGATTCTGTGGGCTTTCTCACTCTCACAGACAACACACATCCTTTTTCTTCCCCTTGGTTTGTCTCTGCAGCTCTGGCTCCTGCCCTTCCCATACCTTCTTCCCATTTTGCCCAGACCTTGACCTAGTAGCCAGGGACAGTAGAGGTGAGAGGAAGAAGAGGAGGGGCGTGGGGAGAGACCAGGCTGGGAACAACAGTAGTTTACCATGAAAACCTCCTGGAGAACCAAAAAACGGCTCTTCTTGGCAATCAACTTAAAGGGAGATTATAATTAAAATGAAATTCGGATGAGAAATTACAAAGCCAGGAATAACCTTCTCCGGGCTGTATTTTAGTGACCTCAGATCAAACCATCCTGCTCTCCAAAGACATGTCTCTTATCTCCCCTACCCCTCGCCACCCAGTTCCATTTGGCCTTGTCTGAAATCCCAGTGAACTGAAATCCTGCAAGGATGCAGGAGCCTTAGGACCTTCAGTACACAAGAGCTTGTGCCAGAAAGCATACCTCCGCTTGCTTTCAAAGTTCTTCTGCATCTCAGCACAGCGGAGATCCATTTCATTGGCGAGCTAGAAACGAGGCTGGCATTTACAAGACAGGATTGAGGACCCCACTCCCACTCCAACCTGCAACTTCTGAGAAGCCTTCCCATTCACGGGGTATGCCCCTCTCCCCAAGCCTCTCCCGTTGTGTTCGGCAGTGCCAGAGAGCACATCGTTACTGAGGGAACGGGACAATTCTTGCCTCGCTCTGCATTGTCTGGTACGTAATCAGTTCACAAAGGGTGCATGGAAACCATCCCTTTCACTATTTTGTGGGCAGGTCTGGCCTCTTTGGCTGGACTGTAATCTCTTTGTAAGATCATGGCCTTCGGATTTTTGGATACGTAATTCAATTGAGCAATCGTTGATTGTGCAAAGGGCTTGACCTGGAGGAGCCAAAGAGGCCTGAGACTCAGACCCTGCTTTGATGAACTTGAAACCAGTGTTAATAAGCCCTCATTGGCAGAATGGCTCTGTTTCCGGAGGCAGGAAGTGCTCAGTTCCAGGTGAACCTCCCTTCTAACACGCACATCGTGTCCTCTGGCCAGTGCCTCAGGAGGAATAGACACCGCCAGCCGAGACAAGGGCTCGGGGCCAGCACACCCCTCCTTCTGCACAGTCACACAACAATGTAGGGTGTTCACAGCTGGGAGAATTTTAAGAATCACAATCTGAGGTCCCTCGATGGAAATAATCTCTAAATATGTCTTCAGCAGGGCCAATGCTTCAGTGACTGAAAGTGTGCCTTTTGCCCAGTAACCCACCACAGATGAGGTGAGTGATCTCATGCAAATTATTTAACTTCCTGAGCCTCAATTTCCTTTCTGTAGGAAGGTGACCATGAACTTGGCAGGGTTTTCAGGAAGGTATAGGAATGAATCCTCAGAAGGGAAGGTCTCAGCCTGAGTCCTATGCTGGGTCACTACAGGATTGAGACACATCTGGTGTGTATCAGAGGGCGAGGGGCTGGCCTGCTGGGAAGTCACCCCTCACACGTGGGTTCGGTAACAGCAAGTGAGGCGGGTCCGGCTGGGGGGGGGGGGGGGGTGCTGGTGGCAGGAGGGGATGGGCAGATGGGGAGGAGAGGGGAGGAGTTGGGAGGAGATCTAAGGATGGGTCTGATGCATCATTCCAGTCCAGGCCACCAGACACCTCTGCTTAGGGCGGAGAAGAAAAGTCCGTGATAAAATGAATGGTGAATTTTAAAGGGAGTGTTACCAGAATCCCCAGGGAACACGAAGAGTGCAAACGGAAATGAGCAGGTTCTGGAGAGTGGGCTTTGGCAGCTTCACCAGCAACAGGAAGTGGTACTGGAGGCTTCTGGGCAGCTTTTGAGTAAAACTGAAATCCTGGTCACGCTGATGCGGTTACCAAGAGCCTCAGCAAGGTCTGAAATTTAACTCACCGCACAGGCCACAGCCAGCCCTGCTGGAAATGGCTGGCACCCCCTAGTGTGGAAAGGATAGTGGCGTTGAACATGCCAGAAGCTCCCCAAGAACTCCCGGAAATTGAGTTAGGCCTAGAGGAGGGACTTGAGTTCTTGCGATTATGGATGAGGATGGAGCCAGGGCTGTTGCCTGGACAGCCTGGCTCCCAGGAGGAAGGTGCTTGGCCTTGCCTGGAACATAGCAGGTGATCTGAAACTACTGGCCTTTCCCTTTCCCAAAGAGATGTCTGTTAACTCAAGGGCCACTCACCAGTTTTTGGGCAGAACGATGGGCTCTGTTCATTTGCTCTATTATCGCTGTCAGCTCTGAGATCTGTTCTTCGAGGTCAGTAATGATAGCCGTCCTGCGGGACAAGTAATCCGTGATCCACGCAGCTTCCATGCCGTCCCAGCCAGGGCCCTCCCTGGGCATGGCTGGCTCTGGCCTGGTGAGAGCCAGGCCATGTTCTGCACCTGCTCCATCACCATGGGGGGTGGGGGGTGGGGGTTAGGGGCAGAGGGTGGTTTGGAAGAAGGAATTTGGCAGTAGGGTGGCTGAGCCTCACACGGAGCCCTTTTGGGTAATCCGGCCAGAAGTGAGCAGGGGTGGTTTGGTGACCCACTGACTAGAAGGGAAAGAGGAGGATGCCCGAAATCTATTAGGATTTGACCTTGACTCGGTGAAGATACTTGAAATGGAGGAGGGAGAAATCCACAGGATTAGGAAATTAGGTGGGGGAATAGGATTGATGCAGACAGTGACTCATAGACAAGGAATGGGCCGGAAACAGGACAAAGAGGGGATTTAAGAGTGTGGATTTCAGAGTAGATTTACGGATTTTTGTGTTTCTGAGTCTGGGGACTCCATGAAATCTGTAAGGTTACTCAGCTCTGTTTGGCTGAGCTGGAGTGAACAGGGTGGTAGGCAGTGCAGCAGAGATGAGGTCCTTGATTCCTGAGGGTGAGGAAAGCAGAGAGAGGATGTAGGAGGAGATGGGGAAGGAGGAGATATGAATGAGAGGTTTAGCAGGTAGCATGAAGAGGATGTGGGGACTGACTTTACATGGTCCCGGAGGACAGAGAGTGGGTGGGCCTTGAATGACAGAGGGGGTGTCAGCGTGCCCAGCGGGGATGGAATCAGACCAGAACCTTCCACGCTGCACCTCTCAGAGGCGTAAACTGAGTGGTATCTTTCGACTTAATGGAAAAGAGATGCAGGCTCTGGCCTCCCAGAAACCCTGACCTTACTCTCAGCTCTCACCCTTCAAGTTCAGACTATTTTCTGAACATTGCATCTACTCATTACCTCCAGAAACAGCTAGTCCCCTTTAGTGTGAGGGACACCCAGCCAATCATTCTCCAGATCAGCTGCCTGACTCGTCTGTCTGCCTGACTCAAACGGGCTCAGAGTAGAGAGGTGGGTGCGGAGAGGAGCCGGCGCCATGCTAAGGAGTGAAGGGACACCGTGGACTGGGCGTCAGGTAAGGGGTTCGTCCTCGAGGCCAGGCCAGGGTGGGGCTGAGGAACAGGATGTGGGTCCAGGGACATTGCCTGGAAGTCCTGACTTTGTCCATGTTCTCTGATTCTGAATGCTTTTTCCTAGCAGACATCTCATCTCCCAAGGTGACGCAAATCTGCTCCCTATTCCGAACGAAGCAGTAGCCAGGTGACACGTTTATTATTTCCTGGGCCTCAATGTGGAAGATAAGGTATCGTGCAGGCCTGGAGTGCTGAGATTGCTCCAGCCTTCTGCTAGCGCCCTACTCACATCTTAAACACAGACATGTGAGGTGGGATGCCCGCGCCCAAGTTCCGCCGGTGCCCTCCCCCAGCTTACCTCTCTCCTCACCCCCAAGCGCAAGACTCGGCTGGCTCCTGAGCGCCCCCCCAGGCCTCTCAAATTCAGCATGTGCACAAGCCAACCGCTGGCCCCTCCCACCGCTCTGCTTCCCAGCCCACATCCTCCTCTGCGTTCTCCTTCATGGCCAGAGGCCAGGAGGTGGCCAGGCATTGTGGAAACCGCTCAGGTTTTGGAATTAGATGGGCCCGAGTTTAAATCCTGGCTCTGCCACCAACCATAGTTATTCAACATCTCCGTGCTTCAGTTTCCTTATCAGAAAATGAGGATAGGGCTTCCCTGGTGGCGCAGTGGTTGAGAGTCTGCCTGCCGATGCAGGGGACACGGGTTCGTGCCCCGGCCCGGGAAGATCCCACACGCCGCGGAGCCGCTGGGCCCATGAGCCATGGCCGCTGAGCCTGCGCGTCCGGAGCTTGTGCTCCGCAAAGGGAGAGGCCGCAGCAGTGAGAGGCCCGCGTACCGCAAAAAACAAAAGAAAACCCCCAAAACAACACCAGCTTGTTATAGTTCTGGAGGGCAGAGTCTGAAATGGGTCTCTCTGGGCTAAAATCAAGGTGTTGGCAGGGTTGTATTCCTCCCGGAGGCTCTAGAGGAGAATCTATTTCCTTACCTTTTCCAGCTCCTAGAAGCTGCCCCTGTTCCTAGTGGCCTTGTCCTCTATCTTCAAAGCCAACAACGGCATCACTCCAACCTCTGCTTCTATCGTCATGTCTCCTTCTCTGACACTCTGACTTCCTCTTTCATGTGTAAGGACCTTTACATTTGCATTAGGCCCACCTGGATAATCCAGGTTGATCTGTCCATCTCAAGGTCAGCTGATGAGCAACATAATTCCATCTGCAGTCTTAATTTTCCCTTGGCAAGTAACAGAACAAAGTGGTGGTTTCCAGGGATTAGGACATGCACTTCTTTGTGGGCGGGGGTGGGGGTGGGGGGGTGTCATTATTCTGCTGACTACATTCAGCATCTCTGCTGCTTCTCTGAGCTCGTTTCCCAACACTGTCTCCTCACTTCCTCCACTCCCCCCACATGGGCCTCTTTGCTTTCCAGGAAAAGATCAGACGTGCCAAGCAAGTTCCCACCCAGGGCCTTTGTACCCACTGTTCCCTTGGCCAAGAGTGCTTGCCTGAGGTGCCAAAGCGGCTCCTGCTGGCTTTTTACACAGGGATTGCCCTGACTTCTCTGTATAAAATAGCAATCCCACCCTCCTCCCTATGCCTGTGTTATTTTTCCTCGTAGCACTTGTAGATCTTGGATGGATTAACATGTTTATGGTCATATCCCTGCACCTCCCCACTAGAATGTGAGTCCCTGAGAGTGGAGACTTTGCCGAGTTCACTGCTGTCCCCCTGCACCTGACTCAATGTATAGCAAATACTAGGTGCTCAATAAAAATTTTCCAAATAAATAAATAAATAGAACACAAAGATCCATGCAAAGGCCTAAAGCTAAGTTACACATCTAAGCTTATAAATATGGATTAAAAACTTTAATTGATGAGTAAAAACAGAGCTGCAATCTACAGAAAACCTTAGACATAGTAATCAGGAGAAGGGTGAGTAGCACCATAAATCCACGGGAGGCTCTTTGCCAAGGACGTGTATTGGGCATCGTGCCCTTTTAGGGCAGGGAATGGCTTTCTGGGGCACTCCCACTGAGAGCTCCTTTGAAGTGACCTTGAAAGCTGTGGGATCAGAGGACCACAGAACCCACTTGTAGGAGCTGAGGTCTGGGAGGAATCCCATCAGGTTCTGGCATTTCTCTGACATACTTGGCAGCAATTAGCTCAAGTCAGGAAGGGCTGTGAAGGCCAAGAAGGGAGATTATTTTATTCACATACCTTGAACAGTTCCTGTCCCATGGACATGAAAATACTTACTTTGGGGCGACAACAGATTTTGTTATCGGTTGGGCATAATTTTGTTTTTTTGAAGCCGGAGGAGGAGGAGTTAGCCTGAAAGTGAAAAAGGAAATAACGAGAAAGAGAAAATTGGAAATTCAGAAACCAGGTTTAGCACTCCCCAGTAAGGTAGATCCCCACAGTGAAAACAAATTGGAATATATGGTCTGACAACAGGAATCTTTAAAATCAGCACGATTTTGGGGAACCTCAGGCTGAAGGCCTTGGCACTTGTTCACTGACCAGGGGTTCCCGGGCCAGCAGCACAGCTCATCCCCTGGTTCTAGAAGCTCTTTGTCCCCCATGGAGAGGCAGCTGCCATGGGCCCTTTCCCTGCTGCACTAATTCTGAGACTTCCTCATTGAAAATGACACTCAGCCCCGGCATCACTGGCTAGAGCGCTGTGCAGCCTACAGGCTGTGGAAAGCTGGGCTTTCTGGCCCTCTTGGGATTTTGCTGCCAAGTTGACTGTTTCAGAAATCTTGTGAGAGAAAGCTGGCTGTAATGGAGCCCAAGCCCCCAGGCTCCACTCCATCCCAGGTAGTCCTTACTTGGACTTCACTGGGGAGGTCTTTCTTGGTGGCTGAGGGGTCTCGATTAGTTTCCGTGGTCCCAAGTTCCAGGGATCCCAGCAGGTGCAGTAGACGAGAGGGTTGGGGTACATGGCAGGTCAGGGGCCGCCTTGGCTGCTAGGTCAGGAGGCCCTTTGCTGAAATGGGAAAACGGCAGCAGAGTCACAGTGTTCAGAGTCAGAGCAACAGCACTTAGAGACAAATTGGAAAGAACGCAGGGAAGGCCCAAAGCACAGATGACAGATTCTGGAAGTTGTCGATGTGGTACAGAGTCTTGACTATAGAATAACACCTCACCCCTTGCCACCTAGGAGACTTGACTTGAAAGCAGTTTCACATTTGATGTCGTTGAGTGCTTACTATGAGTCAGATCCACAATGAGCGATCAGCTATTGTTACGCCAACTTTACAGATGAAGATAGTGAGGCTCAGAGAGGTCACGGAGGTAGCAAGTTGAAAAGCTGGGAACAAACACAAGTCTATCTGACTCCTAAGCACTGGCTCTTCCATCAGGTCACACTAGCTGTCTCTAAAACGAAGAGGAATCCCTACAGCAAGTCCTTCATAGACCTTTCTGGAAAATCAGGTCTGTTAGTCAAATTATAGTGCAAGCAGATCTTTCAGTCTCTCTTTCCTGGTCACCTGCCTGAATTACACAATCAAAACTCTTCTTTCTTGACTCCATAAAAACAAAAACAGAACCAAAAACAAAAACCCCTGTTACGAAGGTTTGCGTGAAAGACAACTGTCAGATAAGCATAGAGCCTTGATCACACTTGTTTATCTTCTTTCTTTTCCAGAGCCCCACGAAAATGAGAGTAAAGATTAAAAGAGATTTAATTCCACAAAAACAAAGAGAATGAGAGAGGAGACAATATTGCACAGGCGATGTCAGTACATGCTTGGCACCATAACTCCCTCACTTAGCTTCCATAGGAACCTGCAGCCTACGTGCCTGCAAAGGGCGTACAAACCAGCAGGAACCAATTTCCAGGTGAAAGCTCCCTAAGACTCAGGATTGGAACTGGTAGATTATCTGATGATTCTGATGGGTATTTGACAGATCTGTTGGAGCACATGGTAGGTCAAATAATGTCCCCCCAGCAAAAAAGTCTATGTTCTAATCCCTGGAACCTGTAAATATGTTACCTTACGTGCCAAAAGGGGCTTTGCTGCTGTGATTAAGGATTTCCCCCTCAACCATGCTTTTTTTCCCCTCTAGTGTATTTTTTATTGAAGTATAGTTGGCATATAATATTATATTAGTTTCCAGGATACAATATAGTGATTTGACATTTATATACATTACAAACTGATCATGATAAGTCTAGTAACCATGTCACCTTGTAAAGTTATTACAGTATTATTGACTATATTCCATAGGCTGTACATTACATCCCTATGACATTTATTTTATAACTGGAAATTTGTACCTCATGATCCTCTTCATCTATTTTGCTCAACTCTTTTTTTTTTTTTTTTTGCGGTACGCGGGCCTCTCACTGTTGTGGCCTCTCCCGTTGCGGAGCACAGGCTCCGGACGCACAGGCTCAACGGCCATGGCTCACAGGCCCAGCGGCTCCGCGGCATGTGGGATCTTCCCGGACCGGGGCACGAACCCGTGTCCCCTGCATCGGCAGGAGGACTCTCAACCACTGCGCCACCAGGGAGGCCCTATTTTGCTCAACTCTTTACCCCTCTCCCCTCTGGCAACCAGTTTGTTCTCTGTATCTATGAGTCTGTTTCTGTTTTGTTTTGTTTGTTCATTTGTTTTGTTGTTTATTTTTTATGTTTTAAAGTCATTATTAAAGTTTTTATTGAAAATAACTCACGCTCATACAGGTAAGGCCAATATAGTGTGTTATCAGAATAGAATAAATCAGAGTTGCTTGGCTGGTTAAGGAGTCACATGGAAAGACTGGCAGGAAGCTGAGTTTAAAAACAATGTAGATAACTAAAATATTTTAAAATGTTATATTAGAATTAGAAATGTTATACTAAAAATATACTAGAATTTTTGCAAAAGTGAAAAAGGGTGTTTTGTTTTTTAGATTCCACATGGAAGTGAAATCATTCAGTGTTTGTCTTTCTCGGACTTATTTCACTTGGCATAATAGCCTCTAGGTCCATTCATGTTGTTGCAAATGACAAGATTTCATTCTTTTTTATGACTGAATAATATTCCATTGTATATATATGGCACATCTACATTCATTCATCTGTTGATGGGGTACTTAGGTTGCACAGCAAAGGAAACCAACAAGACGACAAGCTGACCTACTGAATGGGAGAAGATATTTGCAAATGATATGTCTGATAAGGAGTTAATATCCAAAGTATAAAAGAACACATACAACTCAGTAGCAAAAAACCCAAACAATTCGATTAAAAAATGGGTAAAGGACCTGAATAGACAATTTTCCAAGGAAGATATACAGGTGGCCAACAGACACATGAAAAAATGCTTAACATCACTAATCATCAGGGAAATGCTAATCAAAACCACAATGAGATATAGCCTCACAACTGTCAGAATGGCCACCCTCAAAAAGACAACAAGTAGCAAGTGTTCACGAGGATGTGGAGAAAAGGGAATCCTTGTGCACTGTTGATGGGAATGTAAATTGGTGCAGCCCCTATGGAAAACAGTATGGAGGGTCCTCAAAAAGTTAAAAATAGAACTACCATACAATCTAGCAATTCCACTTCTGGGTATTTATATGGAGAAAACAAAAACACTAATTTGAAAAGATATATGCACCCCCCTATGTTCATTGCAGCATTATTCATGATAGCCAAGATACTGAAGTTAAGGATCTTGAGATGGGGAGATTATCTGAATTATCCGTGTGGGCCCAAGGTAATCATTAGTGTTCTTTTAACAGGAAGGTGGGAGGGTCAGAGTCAGAGAAGAAAATGGCCAAGTAGGGGTGATTGAGGTAGGGGCCATGAGCCAAGGAATGTGGGCAGCCTCTAGAAGTTGGAAAAGGCAAGGGAATGATTCTCCCCTGAACCTACAGAAGGAACGAAGTCTTGCCGACATCTTGATTTTAGCTCTGTGAGACCCATTTCAGATTTCTGACCTCAGAACTAAAAGATAAACTGGTGCTTTAAGCCACTAAATTTGTGGTAATTTGTTACAGAGCACTTGTAATAGGAAACAGAAAATTTGGGGAAAAGTTAAAAATAGAAACATAGACACCTAAGAAAATTAAAATTGCATAATTACTGCAGGCTAACAAATATTGCATAAGAAAGTAAATAAAATCATAGTAAGGAACACTCTCATATATATTAATGTAAACGCTTAATATTGATTTAACCAAAAAGTGATTTGTGACTGCACTGGAAGATTGGGGGTGGGTGTGGGATGGAGAATGTTGGCCCAACGACCAGGTGACAGGGCCACTATATCTAGCTGTCCATGTTCCCCTTTGCTGGGGGCCTGGTCAGGAGGTCTCAGGGAGACAAGGGAAGGAGGTGGGTGGAGCAAACCAGGTGAGAAGATGGTGCCACAGGGGGCTAGAATTCAGGTAAGAATCTGAGAGGAGCCTGCAGCAGTAGTAAGACAGAAGCTCTGCTTCTGTTTAGGACCTTGTATCTGCTTCCTGTGAGAATGGGGCCGATCCTGAACTTGGGGGTTTAGAGGAGTCCCTGGGGCAAGAAGTGAGAGGCTGGGGCAGGCCAACTCCCAGCAAGTGCCTTCCCTATTCCATTTCTTGTCGGCCCATCTGGACTGAGCAGTTCTTAAAGGCCTGGATCCACCATGTCATTCTCTGTGCCCTCAGGGAGCCTGGCAAAGCAACTTGTCCACGACAGGTATTTGATAAATATTTGTTACCTGACTAATAAACTGGGTGGCTCTAATCACAGGGAGCAGTCAACAAGGAGAAAGGAGCTCCACAAGTGAAACTGTAAAAATGTACAGAAGTAAATTATGGTACAACCACTCAGTGGAGTTTATATAGATTTTTTTTTTTTTTTGCTGCACCACGTGGCGTACTGGATGTTAGTTCTCAGACCAGGGATTGAATCCATGCCCCCTCCAGTGGAAGCAGAGAGACTTAGCGTTGGACTGCTAGGGAAGCCCTATATAGATTTTAACTGACCACTTTAAAGCCTGTGGAAACATGAAGAAATGAGTATGAACCAAGATATAAAATAGTGTGCATGCAATGAATACAATTATGTAAAAGTTTGTACCAATATGGACAAGGGTTAGAAAAGAATATATTTAAAAATGAAAATTGGGCCAGAATGTCAGAATTATAGTTTTTCTTCCCCCCTCCACAACATTCTTTACTAAAATTTTCTTTGGGTTTTGGAATCAGATGGGTCTGATTTGCATGGAAGCTTCTCCACTTATCACCTGTGGGACCTCAAAAAATGTACTTTCACATTTCTGAGTCTCAGTTTCCTCATCTGCAAAATGGGGACAAAAATTCATGCCTTCCCATTGTGCTGTTGTGCACATGAAATGAGACCATGTCAGGAAAGCTCTTGGCACACTGCCTTGCATACATTACATTCTCAAAAACTGGTAACTGAGTTTAGGAATATTATGAACCCCAGTGGCATTTTGTTTACAGAAACTTTTATTTCTAAATTTGTGGGAGAATAGGTTTATTTTTGTGTTTCTGTTAAATTGAAATATGCTTATTGTAAAGAAAATCATAACACAGAAGAGTCTAAGGAAGTAAAAATTCTCCAAAATACTAACATCTAGAGATGACCACTGAAAGTATTTTGATTAATATCTTCTAGAATTCTCTCTAAAGAAACAGGTTTATATAATTTTCCATAAATGAGAACAAACTCTACTTACATTCTAGATGTGCCTTTTTAAAACAATGTCATGAGCTTCTTTAATGTCAGTAACTATATATAATATATATATAGTATATATATAGTATAATATATATATATAGTATATATATTATATATAGTATAATCATATAATCTTTTTTTTTTTTTGCGGTACGCGGGCCTCTCACTGTTGTGGCCTCTCCTATTGCGGAGCACAGGCTCTGGACGTGCAGACCCACCGGCCATGGCTCACGGGCCCAGCCGCTCCACGGCATGTGGGATCCTCCCGGACCAGGGCACGAACCTGTGTCCCCTGCATCGGCAGGCAGACTCTCAACCACTGCGCCACCAGGGAAGCCCCCATATAATCCTTTTTAAACTTAAGTTTACTATGGAGAGATTTTTTAAATGTACAGAAGTAGAGAAAAGAGTACAGTGAACTCACACATCACCTAGCTTCAACAATTTGTGGCTAGTCTCATTCATCTATACTCAGGCCACTTTTCTAACACTAGATTATTTTAAAAGCAAATCTATAATTTTAATTATACCTAAGACAAATCTTTAAAACAAGCCTGAGATTTGATTCTATATCATCATGACTTTGTAAATTTCCCTTCTATGAATGTACCTGTTTATATTTTTAGCCAGTTTTATATTGATGAACATTTGGTTATTTCCTTTTTTCACCAATGCTTAGTGCATATTCTTTTGCTCTTAAAAAGTAAAGTCCTCTCCCTCGAAATACTCGTGGGGATGACACTCAAAATAGTTAACAACCGGTAAGACAAGACTATGGAACAATCAGTATAGTCAAGGGCTATAGGGATGGAACAGGGTGGAGGACCCTCTCCCATCCCCATGCCAGGTATTAAACCCTTACCTGCTGAATCGTGAGGAGGTATGTGGGTGCCAGGGGAGGTGTTGGGGTAACCAAGGTGGCAGTCAGGGCATTCGAGGGGCTTGAACAATGTATATGCACAACCAGTATGGTAGTATTTCAGTATATCAATAACTGCATACGAGCTAAACGTCAGCCCTCTACCTCTGTACCCTCCCAAGAGGGAATCACTGTTAACAGCTTTTTGGTTACCCTTCCAGAAATGTTCTGTAATCTTTAAAATTTTGTACACAAGTGAGAACATACTTTACACACTACACCATTTCTGCTTTAAAAAAAATTTTAATATATAGCAGGCTATCTAATAGATATTTCCATATCAGCATAGATAGATCTGCTGCATACAGAGTGGCTTGATGCGCACTGTATGGCTCTAAACACAGGGGTTTGTGTGGTGGTGATGGGGTTAGGATTCTTTCTCCTCATTATTTTCCTTTCCTATATCTCTCCCTGATGATTTTACCTGAGGATCAGTGGACCGAATGTGCCAACTGGTGACTCTGTAGTCACCAGTGAGCCAGCTGAGCCTCCAGAAAAAATTATATGAAACATCTTTCCAAAGGGCTTACCTTGGACTGCCCAAAGATTTGTTTTTCCCATGTGGTTCCTCTCCAAGCCAAGAGTCTTAAAGACACCACAAGGTTATAGAGAAACTGTTTCGCACCAACACAAAATCAGAATTCATTCTAGGTCAAATCCAGAGGGTTCCGGAACTCGAGACTTCAGTGGTCATTCCAAGTGATTGAAATGCCAGAGCAGAAAATCCACAGTATGTGTGCTGCAGAGAGACAGGCTTCCAGCGAATCCAGTCAAAATCTTTTACAAAGGCTGACCTGGTATGAGCATGAATTTCCCTTCTAAAGACAATCCAGTTTGAGTCTTTCAGTACTGCAATGAAAGTCAAACTAGAGCAGAAAGTCACCCCTTCATTCAGACTCTTGACGTGGACTTTGCGTTGTGAGGTTTGTCCTTGGGAGATGGAAGGGAAGATTTGTTTCTTTTATTGCTATGGAAACAGAACAGCAGCACCTCATTGGCTCAGGCACTCTGCTCTTTAAGAGAGAAGGCTGGAGAAGCAGCCATTAAGAAATTCTCCAAGATGTGAGACAAGATATGCTTAAGATATACTTTCAGAGGAAATAAAATTAAACAGCACTCCTAGGCTTAGTTGGCTGTGGCAGTAGTTTCCAGACAGGACCTGTGATGGGTTTTAAGTTCCTCTGTCATTTGCTCACAGAAACCTAAAACTCTAAAGTAAGCACTTTCTTCCTTGAATTTCAGGATTCGAAATCTATAAAAGTACAAACCCCCCAGGGGAGGAGTCTTTTTCAGTACCAGGAAACTCAGATTTCTTTTTTTCCCTAAAGAAAGCTTCTTTTCCTCATATTGGATTGGCCAAAAAGTTCGTTTGGGTTTTTTGTTAAGATGTTACCAAAAACCCTGAATGGACTTTTTGGCCAACCCAACAGAAAAAAAATGCTTGCTTAGAAAAAGACCAGTGGCTTTTATTGTTATTCTGCTACATCTCACTATATTTTACACATTTTATAATAAAAAATTGCTTTAAATAATACCCTTGTTACTATTCTCATCTATTTAAAAATTTTTTTTTAATTTTTAAATTTTTAAAAATAAATTGTATTCATTTATTTATTAAAATTTTTATTTTATATGGGAGCATAGTTGATTAACAATGTTATATTAGTTTCAGGTGTACAGCAAAGTGATGCAGTTATACATGTACATGTATCTATTCTTTTTCAAATTCTTTTCCCATTTAGGTTATTACAGAATTTGTTTTTTTTTTTTTTTGCGGTACGCGGGCCTCTCACTTGTTGTGGCCTCTCCCGTTGCGGAGCACAGGCTCCGGATGCACAGGCTCAGCAGCCATGGCTCACGGGCCCAGCTGCTCCGCGGCATGGGGATCTTCCTGGACCGGGGCACGAACCCGTGTCCCCTGCATCGACAGGCGGACTCTCAACCACTGCGCCACCAGGGAAGCCTTATTACAGAATTTTGAGCAGAGTTCCCTGTGCTATACAGTTGGTCCTTATTGGTTATCTATTTTAAATATAGTAGTGTGTACATGTCAATCCCAAACTCCCAATCTATCCCTTTTTCTTCTATTTAAAATGAAAGCTGATTATAAATCCACCAGATTGATTTCATGATTCACTGATGAGTCACACCCCAAAGCTTTTAAAACTTTGTTATAAGTTCATCCATTCATTCTACTCCACACTTACTATCTACTGTGTGCCAGGCACTGTTGTGAGGTTGGGTGGATACCTCAGTTTCTGGGATCCAAAGAGCTTAGAGACTAGTGGGGAAATGGACAGTTAATAAATTCAAGAAAAGCACAATGAAGCTTATACTGAGGGCTTCACCACATGCAGTGGGAGTGGATAGCTGGGATTTCTCTCTAGTTTAATGAGTCAAATAGTTTTAATTAGAGAAAGAATCTAACTAGCTTTGCATATTAGAAAGATAATTTTGACTGCAGTGTAGAAAAAAACAATTGGAAGGGCCAAGATACGTATGAGGGAGGAAAATCAGTTAGGAGTCTGTGGCAGTGGCCAAATGAGGGAGTAGCAGTGGAGATGGAGAGAAAGAGGACACAAGAGGTCTTGGTGATTGAGGGAAAAGGAGGAGGCTATGATGATTCCTGGGTTTCTAGCTCAAGCAATTGAATAGATGGAGGGGCCATTTATTGAGATGGGAAAGTCTGGGGGACAGACAGGCTCAGGGGAGCTGGTCATGATTTCTTGGACTTGCTGAGTCTGAGATGCCAGGGAGACATTCAAGTGGTGAGGTCAGTTACAGAGCTTGTTAACATGTTTTGGGAGTTCAAAAGAAGAGTCTGGGCTATAAACACTTCAGGAGTCTTCAGAGTAGATCCTATTTTAAGCCAAGGCAGTGGATGAGATCACACAGGGAAAGGGTGTGTGTAAGAAGAGAAGAGGTTGAAAAAAAAAAAATCCCACAAGGACTCAGGGGCAAAAAATATACAGATCAATTTTCACTGCAAAGTAAAGGAGCTGTTACAGTGGAGGATTACTGGACTGAATGTCAATATTATGACATAGTGTGAGTGTGTTTTGTGTTTGGTAATTGCAATCGTTGCTTTTGTTGTGGTCATCCATTTACAATGCTTGGTGTCAGTTTATTTATCTCTTGTAAAAATAAAATACAGTATGTGTGTGTGTGAAAAAAAAAAAAAAGAAGAGAAGAGGGTCTAGAACAGAGCCCTGAGGATCACCAATGTTTATGACAGTATTTCTCAAAGTATGAACCATGTGTTAGTTAAAATATGTAAAACTACTACATGAATGAAAGTGGCTTAAAACAGAGAGGTTCATTAATTTCATGAAATACAAAGTCTGAGGTCAGGCTACCAGAGTTGATGTAGACTCAGAAATGTCATTGTAGGACTCGGTTCTTTCCATTTAATCTGTTAGCTCTTCTCCTTCTCTTCCTTATCACTGTCATTATATTCCAGAATATTTATTTTCAATAAATCTTCCTTTATACACATAATGAATATTTAACTAGTCAGCAGAGAAAATAAATATGTCTACATTTAAGATAAATCTTTACTCTCACAGATATGTTCTCTAGCCTTGGTGACTTGACTAATTAACAAATTAGTCTCTAAGTAAAGAATATTTGAATTTAAGTGTGGAGAAACAACATATTCACTGAAACCAAATGGACCATTTTTCAAATGCTAGGACTGACTCTAATTATTTGCACTTAGTTGGATTATTGTGTATTTTACGATTTGCATTATCATCTTATTACCATACGACACCTGCTATGGAGGAAAAATGTATTTTATGTGATTCATAAGGAACAGTTGGAGAAAATTGCCCTTCATTTGAAAATCTCTGTTGATACTTTGCAATAGTTACCAAAGTAAAGCTGAAGCATCAAAGTATGTATAAAGATCATACAAACTATATACAAAAAAAGAACTGGGTTCTCTCCATCTTTCTGTCATGCCAGCCTCAGTGTGTTGCTGGAGGGGAGCCTCGTGATTGCACTGTGGCTGCCACGACTCCAAGTACGATGAGCAGACTAGGTAGAGATGACTTCAAAAGCTAAAAGGAGGACTTCCCTGGTGGTCCCATGGTTAAGACTTCGCCTTCCAATGCAGGGGGTGTAGGTTTGATCCCTGCGCGGGGAGCTAAGATCCCACATGCCTCACGGCCAAAAAACCAAAACATAAAACAGAAGCAATATTGTAAAAAATTCATTGAAGACTTTAAAAATGGTCCATGTCAGAAAAAAAAAAAAAAAAAACTAAAAGGGAGGGAGAGAAGTCACCAAGAGAACAAGGGGATTGGATTTAGGAATTGGATATTTACCTTGAGTCTGTTTATTGCATGAAAATTTATATTTACCTGCTGTCTTATGATTAAAAAATAATAGGTAGGATTTGGGTCTTGTGTGGAGAGTGGCTGAAGAGAAAGATACAAAGGAAGTGGGTGCTGAAGGAAAACCCCAGCCACTTGACTTGGCCAAGGCTTAGCACTAATAACATTGGGATTTTTTCCCCTCCTTTCCTCTTTTTAGTCATTAGGACAACTTTGTTATCTCTAAAACAGCAGAAGGGAAGGAAATGAAAGTTTTTCAGAGCTAAATGTTCATTGCTCTTTCTTTGGTTGAACTTAGGGAAACTTTGGCATTGCATAAAGGGCTCTTTCCAAAGACTCCGTAAGGGGACTGATGCTACTAACATTCTCAGTAACTTTCCCCAAAGCAATGTGCCTTAGTATTTGGAATGGAGGTGGAGGAGGCCAGAATACCAACAGTATAACCAAGTATAAGTTGAATAAATGAATGAGAGAAACTGTGACCTAACAATTCACATATGTCATCAAAATTAGTCTGCACACTGGCTGGGGAAATGGGCACCATCTTGTGTGACGCTGCAGCCCTCATGAAATGGCAAATGTGATCAGCTGGTGAGCATTTAGAGGCTTCCCGTTCGTGTGGCTCTATGAGAATATTCCCAGTGTGGAAAAGACAGTGTTCTCTTAAGGAGCTTGTCATTATTTTCAGTTCTCTTTGATCATTTCTTGTCTTTTAAGATCTGAGTTAAGGGTGCTATGCTAAATCCCACAGACTCATTGAGCAGTTTCCAAATGGCCCCTAGTCAGGGAGCCACAGGAATCATGCAGCAGCCTGCAGTGCCACCCTCACACCTAGAAAGAGAGGCTGTTGCCCTGAGCCCTGGGCTATAGAGGGCTCTGCACATCACAGGTCTACACAAAACCCTAACTTTATTAAAGAACACATGGGCACTTGATTTTGAGCTCAGTTCTGGAATAGCAGGACCTGTAACCCTAAACATGCTTCCTCATGATTAACATCATCAGGCCCCAGGAGAATGCTTCTTCCCATCTCTTGCCCTTTATCTTTAGAACAAAAGATGACTGTGTCCACATGCTATGAAAGTTTCTGGGTTGTCCTGCTGCTAAGGTCAGAGGCCCTGCTTTGGAATTCAGGTAGAACTGGGGCAGGAGCAGTGAGGTGGGAGGAAAGGGAACTTGTCAAAAACACTCAGCATGAATGCACAGATTTATGCATAATGAGATAACTGTTTCCCAGTGGTGCTGAGCATCCATTTTTTGCTTCTCATGTTTTCATTTGTAAATCCACAGGTACTCATATATTGGAGTACTACATATTATAGCTGAAGAGCATTTTGTAATATGGGTTCTGATTACCTTTAAATTGATATATATAGAGAGGTCTAGATGGAATGCAAATGAATCATGGCGCCAATTCTTCACATTATTGTATAGATCTAGCAATTGCTTTCAGAGATGGTAAAATAGCTTTATAAGTGGTAGTGAATTAAATGAAATTAAAATACTTTGTAAAATTTTCTGGCCCTTTTGTTGTAATGTCTGAATGTGATGTGAAGTTCTTTTAAACAACTTAGTGATTTTGCTGAGAAGGTAAGACAAATAAATTTAATGGAATAAAATTTTTTTACTTATTTGACATTTATATATATTTCTTCTAACATCTCACCTCACCTTTGGTGTGCTTCACTCATACTTTCTTATGTTAAAGAATAAAGCACTTCCTGCCTGTCAGCCAACAGTTGTGTTTTGGCATCTTCGCCATACCTGCACGACAATTGTTCACTTGAAAATTTTATGGCATTTTAGCCCTATTTCATAAAAACTAATGAAAAAAAGAAAAACCAATACTAGCATAACTCAAACATATAATAAAAACAGAGATGAAAGTCAACAGGATGCTGAAAGCCTCAAATCTTCAGCCTCATCAGGTATTTGAACTTAAAACACATCCATTGATAATCATTTGTGAAAGAAAACACAAAGATGCTGGGAATATCACTAAATTATCAAAGAAGTAGAGACTCATACTTTACTCATTTCTCACAAAATGTTCATATTTCTTTTTTTTAACTTTAATTTTTATACAGCAGGTTCTTATTAGTTATCTATTTTATACATATTAGTGTATACATGTCAATCCCACTCTTCCAGTTCATCCCTCCTGCCCCCCCCCCACATCCCCCCTTGGTGTTCATACGTTTGTTCTCTACATCTGTGTCTCTATTTATGCCTTGCAAACTGGTCCATCTGTACCATTTTTCTAGATTCCACATATATGTGTTAATATACGATATTTTTCTCTTTCTGACTTACTTCACTCTGTGACAGTCTCTAAGTCCATCCATGTCTCTAAAATGACCCAATTTCATTCCTTTTTATGGCTGAGCAATATTCCATTGCATATACGTACCACATCTTCTTTATCCATTCAACTGTTGATGGGCATTTAGGTTGCTTCCATGACCTGGCTATTGTAAATAGAGCTGCAATGAACATTGGGGTGCATGTGCCTTTTTGAATTATGGTTTTCTCTGGGTATATGCTCAGTAGTGGGATTGCTGGGTCATATGGTAATTCTATTTTTAGTTTTTTAAGGAATCTCCATACTGTTCTCCATAGTGGCTGTATCAATTTACATTCCCACCAACAGTGCAAGAGGGTTCCCTTTTCTCTACACCCTCTCCAGCATTTGTTGTTTGTAGATTTTCTGATGACGGCCATTCTGACTGGTGTGAGGTGATACCTCATTGTAGTTTTGATTTGCATTTCTCTAATAATTAGTGATGTTGAGCAGCTTTTCATATGCCTGTTGACCATCTGCATGTCTTCTTTGGAGAAATGTCTATTTAGGTCTTCTGCCCATTTTTTGATTGGGTTGTTTTTCTAATATTGAGCTGCTTGAGCTGTTTATATATTTTGGAGATTAATCCTTTGTCTGTTGATTCATTTGCAACAGAGAAGAAAAAGAAATGAAAGGAATACAAATTGCAGAATTTGCAGAATTTCTCCCATTCTGAGGGTTGTCTTTTCATCTTGTTTATAGTTTCCTTTGCTGTGCAAAAGCTTTTAAGTTTCATTAGGTCCCATTTGTTTATTTTTGGTTTTATTTCCATTACTCTAGGAGGTGGATCAAAAAAGATCTTGCTGTGATTTATGTCAAAGAGTGTTCTTCCTATGTTTTCCTCTAAGAGTTTTATAGTGTCGGTCTTACATTTAGGTCTTTAATCCACTTTGAGTTTATTTTTGTGTATGGTGAGAGGGAGTGTTCTAATTTCATTCTTTTACATGGAGCTGTCCAGTTTTCCCAGCACCACTTATTGAAGAGGCTGTCTTTTCTCCATTGTATATCCTTGCCTCCTTTGTTATAGATTAGTTGACCATAGGTGCATGGGTTTAGCTCTGGGCTTTCTATCTTGCTCCATTGATCTATATTTCTGTTTTTGTGCCAGTACCATAGTGTCTTGATTACTGTAGCTTTGTAGTATAGTCTGAAGTCAGGGAGTCTGATTCCTCCAGCTTCATTTTTTTTCCCTCAAGATTGCTTTGGCTATTCAGGGTCTTTTGTGTCTCCATACAAATTTTAAGATTTTTTGTTCTAGTTCTGTAAAAAATGTCATTGGCAATTTGATAGGGATTGCATTGAATCTGTAGATTGCTTTGGGTAGTAAAGTCATTTTCACAATATTGATTCTTCCAATCCAAGAACATGGTATATCTCTCCATCTGTTTGTGTCATCTTTGACTTCTTTCATCAGTGTCTCATAGTTTTCTGAGTACCGGTCTTTTACCTCCTTAGGTAGGTTTATTCCTAGGTATTTTATTCTTTTTGTTGCAAGGGTGAATGGGATTGTTTCCTTATTTTCTCTTTCTGATCTTTTGTTGTTAGTGTATAGGAATGCAAGTGATTTCTGGGCATTAATTTTGTATCCTGCAACTTTACCAGATTCATTGATTAGCTCTAGTAGTTTTCTGGTGGCATCTTTAGGATTCTCTATGTATGGTATCATGTCACCTGCAAACAGTGACAGCTTTACTTCTTCTTTTTCCAATTTGTATTCCTTTCATTTCTTTTTCTTCTCTGATTGCCATGGCTAGGACTCCCAAAACTATGTTGAATAATAGTGGTGAGAGTGGACATCCTTGTCTTGTTCCTGATCTTAGAGGAAATGCTTTCAGTTTTTCACCATTGAGAATGATGTTTCCTGTTGGTTTGTCATATATGACCTTTATTATGTTGAGGTAGGTTCCCTCTATGTCCACCTTCTGGAGAGTTTTTATCATAAATGGGTGTTGAATTTTGTCAAAAGCTTTTTCTGCATCTATTGCGATGATCATATGATTTTTATTCTTCAATTTGTTAATATGGTGTATCACTGATTGATTTGCATATATTGAAGAATCTTTGCATCCCTGGGATAAATCCCATTTGATCATGGTGTATGATCCTTTTAATGTGTTGTTGGATTCTGTTTGCTAGTATTTTGTTGAGGATTTTTGCAACTACATTCATCAGTGATATTGGACTGTAATTTTCTTTTTTTGTGATAGCTATGTCTGGTTTTGGTATTAGGATGATGGCGGCCTCATGGAATGAGTTTGGGAGTGTTCCTTCCTCTGCAATTTTTTGGAAGAGTTTGAGAAGGATGGGTGTTAGCTCTTCTCTAAATGTTTGATAGAATTCACCGGTGAAGCCATCTGGTCCTGGACTTTTGTTTGTTGGAAGATTTTTAATCACAGTTTCAATTTCATTATTTGTGATTGTTCTGTTCATATTTTCTATTTCTTCCTGGTTCAGTCTTGGAAGGTTATACCTTTCTAAGAATTTGTCCATTTCTTTCATGTTGTCCATTTTATTGGCATAGAGTTGCTTGTAGTAGTCTCTTTGTATTTCTGTGGTGTCCATTGTATTGTCTCCTTTTTCATTTCTAATTTTATTGATTTGAGTCCTCTCCCTCTTTTTCATGATGAGTCTGGCTAAAGGTTTATCAATTTTGTTTAATTGCAAATGTTGGTGTGTTTAATATTGTCCCAGAGGTCTCTTAGGCTGTCTTCATTTATTTTCATTCTTTTTTTCTTATTCTCTTCCGTGGCAGTGAATTCCACCATTCTGTCTTCCAGGTCACTTATCCGTTCTTCTGCCTCAGTTATTCTGCTATTGATTCCTTCTAGTGTATTTTTCACTTCAGTTATTGTATTGTTCATCTCTGTTTTCTTGTTCTTTAATTCTTCTAGGTCTTTGCTAAACGTTTCTTGCATCTTCTTGATCTTTGCCTCCATTCTTTTTCTGAGGTCCTGGATCATCTTCACTATCAATATTCTGAATTCTTTTTCTGGAAGCTTGCCTATCTCCACTTCACTTAATTGTTTTTCTGGGGTTTTATCTTGTTCCTTCATCTGGTACATAGTCCTCTGCCTTTTCATTTTGTCTTTCTGTGAATGTGGTTTTTGTTTCACAGGCTGCAGGATTGTAGTTCTTGCTTCTGCTGTCTGCCTTCTGGTGGATGAGGCTATCTAAGAGGCTTGTGCAAGTTTCCTGATGAGAGGGACTGGTGGTAGGTAGAGCTGGGTGTTGCTCTGGTGGGCAGAGCTCAGCAAAACTTTAATCCATTTGTCTGCTGATGGGTGGGGCTGAGTTCTCTCCCTGTTGGTTGTTTGGCCTGAGGCAACCCAGCACTGGAGGCTACAGGCTCTTTGGGGGTGCTAATGGTGGACTCTGGGAGGGCTCATGCCAAGGAGTACTTCCCAGAACTTCTGCTGCCAGTGTCCTTGACCCCATGGTGTCACAGCCACCCCCCACCTCTGTAGGAGACCTTCCAACACTAGCAGGTAGGTCTGGTTCAGTCTCCTATGGGGTCACTGCTCCTTCTCCCTGGGTCCTCATGCACACACTACTTTGTGTGTGCCCTCCAAGAGTGGAGTCTCTGTTTCCCCCAGTCCTGTCACACCAGTGGGTGGACTTCTGTGGTGTAATTGTTCTCCAGTTTGTGAGTCACCCACCCAGCGTTTATGGGATTTGATTTGTGATTGTGCCCTTACTACTGTCTCATTGCAGCTTCTCCTTTGTCTTTGGATGTGGGGTATCTTTTTTGGTGAGTTCCAGTGTCTTCCTGCCAATGATCATTCAGCAGTTAGTTGCAATTCCGGTGCTCTTGCAAGAGCGAGTGCATGTCCTTCTATTCCGCTATCTGGAACCAATCTCCATATTTCTAAATGGATATTAGATGAGTTTAAAATAAATACATCAATTAAATTGTGAGAGAGAAAAGAGAACATCAAAGAACTTTTCTGTTAGAATCCAACAATTCTCAAATTTAATTTCTTGGAAACAGTTTCGTAATAGCTAAGAGTATCAATAGTAAATTGTGGACTATAAGTAATGAATTGCTTCATACTTCCTGAGTCTTTTCAAATTAAAGATCTGCATTGACTTTAGATTTTATTTTTTTGTTGCTGATACTTTGCTGAGGAAACAATATGGCTATTCTATTTTTTAAAATCTAAGAAAATAGAATAAGATGTTTACTACCCATGACTATTGTTGTTTTGTTTTTTCTGCTGTTTTGACAAATAGAGTTGTTTTCTGTACCAAAAACAACATAATGGAAAGGAAAGACTTAATGCAGGATTACCTGTGAAAAGAAATGGGACAAAAACACAGAAAGACAAATGAAAATTTAAGAAGATACTCATGTTTATTATCTGATTAACATTTGACAAAGCAAAGGTAGGTGCACAAAGAGCTCTTTGACAAAGTCAAGCCCCAGATATCAAACTACAGTATCTCCCTGGCAGCCCCAGAGGGCACCATGCCACTCCCAGGTAGCTGTGCTGGCTATGCAACCACTCAGTGTAGATGTTGCTGTGTTGTACTTGGAGTACAGGCTTGCAGGCATCCGACATCAAAGGAGTGGGCTACTAAACACTAAGAGTTCTAGTTCCAGGTGTCAAAAGTCAATGTTATTACCAACAAGTACTAATTGTGTACCAGAATGGTCAGAAAAAATAACAGGCTTTCAATACTGTATAAAATACACCTTTTATAGAGAACAGGCTCTTGTTGTGAGCTGCCTTTAACTTATTTCCTCCCTTTGCCAAAGTCTGTTCATTCAGGTCAAATCAAGGACATATAGTACAAAATTTTTTAAAAAACTACTTTAACAATAGTCATTAACTTTTTTCCAAGACCCATGCCTAAGGCTATGTACATAAGATTTGGGATCATCATAATTCAGAAGAAATTTTAATTCTGAGTTCACAGGGAAGGTATCCCTCCTAGTAGATAATAGGATACTCAGAAATACCTGAGGTATAATCACTGAGACCCTTCAGAAGGAAAAAAAAGAATCAGAGTTCCCTATACTGGCATTAAAGTACATACACAGTTGATAAAGAAAAACTAAAATGTGAACAGTGCTAAAACATAACAGATAAATTAAGAAGGAACTTGCTACAAGGCTCCAGTTCTTACTACATTTTACACACAATTTCATTATAATAGAGATTCTCATTCTCAACCAAAAATGATTTTAGGTGGAAATTTCAAAAACAACAAAACCCAGTTTCAAAACAGGATTCATTTCTAGAGACGAGCATGCACCAGTTTCCAATCATTGTGTTTCTGGTGGAACAGCAACATCAATTTAATTTTCAAAAACCAAGGTCTGGTTCTCTTTAATCAGACAGGCTTATTTGGCTGTGAATATACCCTTGCCCTACCTCCAAAGTGACCATTTTAGCCTCGGTTATTTTAAAAGTATACTAACTATACAGAACACTCCAACATCTAGCTTAATTTTTATAGCTGTTTATATAATATACATAAAATCTGATAATTTAACACTTTGTACTACTCTCTGGTCCTATATTTTCCTACTTCCTGATGTCTCTTGGAAACTGGTAACAGGAAGATTACTTTCTTAGAGAATAAATAAAAAGCTTAAAGCATTGTCTAAAATAAGCATCCCAGCATTACTTTATGAAGTAGAAACTCAAATATCATTTAAAATGTGAACTGGAATATTCTAGAAATTTAAACATCAGGAATTCTTCTGGTCCACATTCAGGGACATGTGCGTTCACTTACAGACCAGCTGGAATCCTTTCTGAACATCTTTGTGTATGGTCTGCTGATTTCAGAATGACTGAGCAAGGGGGAGAGAATGGGAAGAGGTCACTCTTTTTGTTTTTAAGAAGTTTATTTAGAAAAGTTTTATTAAAAGATTCTAAAAATCATGGAAAACTCACACATTCTACTCTTGCATGTGTGTTTTGAGCACATAGCTCTTCCTGAAGGAGAGGCAACTCAAGAGGAGAGAAGGAGCCTCCTCTGGCCTGTAACTATGGATGGGAGCCATAGGAGTAACATGCCCATCAAGAATTCTGCAGAAAATTACCTTTCAGTTTAAGTCAGAACAAAGGAGCAAAACATTTGCTAATGAAGCAATGAAAAGACCAAGTAACATGCCTCCCATTTTCAAAAAGAACTAGCCCCCTCCTTCATCTTCTCTCCATAATGCCTTTCATGTAACAGCATTTCTTTCTCAACTGCATGGCCGAGATAAAGCCATGTCATCTGATGAGAAGCAGACCTTGGTCAGCAATGCTCAGAAAACAGATCTGTTTTTCCCAATTCACAGCCTTGCGTCACACTGCTGAAAGCTGAAACCTAATCCCGGAGTTTCACTTTGCCATTTCACATAATTAAAAAAGAGAAAAAAGGAATCCCAGAGAAAAAGAAAAAGGATTTGACTTTCCCATCGAAAAAAGTTCATTCTCTACTTCCGCGGGTATGAAGAAAAAGGCAGATGTTTTAATTTTATTTTATATTAAAAAAACACAATCTCAAAGAAAGCACCTGGGTTTTACTTCAGTTTATAATAATTTGCTGTGCCTGAGAATTTTTGTGCAAATATATGTCATCTTTCATTAAAAGTATGCATAGCACATTTTGGAAAAAGTTTAGTTGCAACCAACTTTCCTTCCAAAAATACTTACAAAGATAAATACACAACATTCTCTAATTCCTATTGATTGCACTTCTGGTTTAACCCATCCAGCCTCCAAGGAAATTTGAAAGACATGTACAGTAATTATGTTCATACACCTTTGCCAATGCACTTATTCAGAAGAAATATTCTGAAAACAAGTTTCCTTGGTTCCAATGTACCCATATCTTCCTTCTTAAAGTAAATCCCTCCTACCCCCCATTCATGTTGTTTGGGGGGTTACTGTATAAAAATACAAATTAAAAAAATTAATCCTTGGGCTTCCCTGGTGGCGCAGTGGTTGAGAGTCCGTCTGCTGATGCAAGGGACACGGGTTCATGCCCTGGTCCGGGAAGATCCCACATGCCGCGGAGCGGCTAGGCCCGTGAGCCATGGCCGCTGAGCCTGCGCGTCCGGAGCCTGTGCTCTGAGAAAAGGCCAAAACAGTGAGAGGCCCGTGTACCGCAAAAAAAAAAAAAAAAAAAAATAACCCTTATTAATCACAAATGTAAAAGGAATGTGGATTATGTTTGGGATCCCAGTGGCTCAAAGGCCTGAAAACAGAAAGCAAAAAGGGAGTCTCCACTAGTCTGATCTTATGCAAAAGGTAAAATTCCTTGCTGATAATGCAGTGAGCGTACTCTTTGATGGAGGTGTAATTTAACCAGACATTAACAGGGGCCAGCAGATAAGCCATCTCACTGTTGTCTCACTAACAGAGTTTACTCCAGCAACCTTCTAGAACAGCTTTCTAAAGGTAACGGTCAAAGCTGCTCCTCCTTTTTTCCCATCTCCTAACCTGGGTCCTCCCTGCTTATGCTCACCAGAAGTAAATGTGCTAGCAAGTTCAGTATTTCTGGTATGTTCCAATATTACTGAATTTATTTTCCAGTCACTTTTTATTTTCAAGACAAGAAATACCAACTGGAGGACCACATTAAACATTTCTTCTTTCTCTGCTTCCAAACACTCATGACCTATTCATTTATACTTTCAATTTATCAGACAGACCTCATGCCAATTCTGTTTCCGTTCTTCCACTTTCCCCTTCCCACATTCACAACCCTTCTGCAACATTCCTTTTCTCTCAGACAAGACTACATGTATCAGTGCAAATCTTTCCTTCATGTGCTAACTTGTGTAAGAGGTCAGTCAACTGCTGAACCTCAGTCTTCCTTCAGGATATCCATTTTGGGTGATGATGTGCAAACTGGGGTGCCAAAGCTACCCATAATGACTGGAAGACTCTGATTCCTCCTCAGTCCACTCAATAAATTGCTACCTGAATTTAAATAGACAGCAGAGTTTGGTCTTTCAAGACCATTTTCTGCCTCTTGGCTTCTTCCATTTTCCTGGGCTGCAGGGGTCTTGATCACTCTGGCTATCCCCAGTCTTTTCAGCCTGTCCACTAAGTTCATCTTCAACTGGCCAACATCAGGAGGGTTTCGGGATGGTCTCAAGCCATACATCTCCTGGAGGAATGTTTCAGCTGGTCGGGAGGCCAAAAAATTTTCAGAGAGATGCACTCGAGGCTCAACGGGCAAAGGAGAAGGGCGAGGTGAGTGAGACGGTGAATTTGGTGGCGTGGAAGGGATAGCCAGGCCTCTAGGGAGAGGCTGGAGGAGGGGGTCCTCTGAAACTGGGCTGTGGTATGCTTTAGCAGAGATGCCTCGCTTTTGTAGAAGTTCGGCCAAGCTCATGGTGCTGCTGAAGGTTATGGTGGAATCTCGTCGGTTGGTGATGGATTCACCAATGCTGAGCCTATAGGACATAGCAGGAGAATTCACTGCTGTGTTTGATGAGCTGCTACCACTACTTCCACAGGATAATGAAGTGAAGTCAGAGCTTTACACAGAAAGAAAAAAAAAAAAGCAGGAGAGAGAATTTAAGAATAAAAAGTAATCCCAAGTCAGCATTTAAAGTAATTACAGTAGTTATCCATAGTAAATATAGAGGAACAGGCAACACATCAGTATCTGAGGAATGAAAATTTTGATGTGTTACTTCAATGATTAGTTATTTGTAATTTAGTCATTAACTTATTGAAACATATTTCTTTTCACAGAATATGAGTTTACTGTACTTAGATAACTTTATTATTCTCAAATCATTACTTTATTATTCTTAAATTTTAACTCTAAAATATGTATCTGTGGAAATACAACTAAATTTTATAATTAAAAAATCAAAGAAATTTAAATATTGAAGAAAGTAAAGTTTAGAGATTTTTATTAACATATCCATTCCATAAAGTGAAATACACCAAGAGACAATAATCCGTGATTTAACAATTCTTCAACCTTTTAGAAAATACAATCTTTCATAATTAAACCGAAGACGGTTTTCTAAGGAGACACATTTCTTTTTAATCTGTCAATTTTATATTACTGAGAATAAAGTTCTAATTGTTAAACTTCCAAGAATGTTAATTCCAAAGAATAGTACTATAAGGATACCCATGGAACGAATTTTTCTCAATCTTGACTTAAAGCATGGGTTTCTGGGAAATTAAAAATAATTAAAAGCTTTGACAGCTATTAGAATCTTTCTTCTTACTCTATGTTTTGTTAAAAAGAAAAAAAACTAAATAAACAATCATGTACTCAAGGAAATGGTGATAGAATGGAGAGGGTACTTCTTTAGCAAATTATTCCCCCTTGAGCAAATGTTACCAGCATTTAATACATGAACTTTCACTTTAACACAAAATACTCAGAATATCTAGATATCAAGATTTATAAAGATTATGAACAAGATGCAAATTTAGGATTAATAAATAAACTTTCTAAAGTACCAACTTGTATTAAAGCAAACAACTTTGACGCCTTGGTTCTGATGTAATCTGTCTACTGTATTCCCAGTCTCCCACCTCCCTGGTCCTACTTTATTGTAGAATTGCCCGTCTTTTCCTAAACTGTTCATGTCACTACCATACCAAATGATGGTATCAACCTGTATTGAGAGCCTCCTCAGGAACCAATTTTATAAAACCTGCTATCTTGTTGACTATAAGAACAATGTAGAAATATTGCAGGTATGCCTGTAGACTTTATTGAGGTCTTTATAGGATACCACCCAAATGCTTCCCTAAAGTCAATTTGCTTCTATCTTACAAACATTGTGAATCATAATGTTATTTCCCTCTACACTGGCAGCTAAAAAGCTAAGACTCAAATACATGGCTCACCTTACTTAGCAAGTATATAAGACTTTATAGTACAATTTATACACTAGGTGTATTCCTCTATCCATTTTATATCCTTACTCTTGATTCTTTTTTGCTTCATTTTTCTTCTCTACTTCTAGTTAACATTATCCTGCAAAGTTCTACATATCTCTGGAAATTGCCTTAGATTCTTTTTGGAATTGGTAGGACAGAAATTTCAGCAATATTGCTTATTGTTCTAATCTGTGTAGTAAATAATTTGGACTGCCCAGAGGGTTCTGGCTTTGCCCTCAGCTTCTGGGAGGTAATCTATGCCATGGCTGCTAGAAGTGTGTTTGTTCAGGATGGAGCCTGGCCACACTAGATCTTGGAGTGGACCTGGCCACACCCAATAGCTGTAGGATGGGGACTGGCCATGCCAGGAAGACTAACCATGTGATTTAGGGTGGAAGCTTTGCGTCAGTGGACCTGGAGGTGAGTTATTATAGTTATAGTGAGTTATAGCTATATAGGTAATCAATCAATCATGCCTTACACAGTGAAGCCTCAGTAAAAAAAATCTGGACACTAAGGCTCGGGTGAGCTTCCCTGGTTGGCAATACTCTGTGTGCACTATCAAACACTGATACCAGGAAAGTAATGATTCCTAAGGACAGGGAGGTTTCATGTGCGGAACCCTCCCAGACTCTGACTTATGTGTCTCTTCCTTTGGCTAATTTTATCCTGTAACCTTTCCCTGTAATAAACAGTAACCACGTGCATAACAGCTTTCAGTGAGTTCTGTGAGTCCTTCTAGAAAATTTATCAAACAAGAGCATGGTTTTGGGAAGCCCCTGAACTTGCAGGTCATATCAGAAATGAGGGCAGTCTTGTGCAGAGGACTAGTCCCTCCAATCTTGCAGTCTGGCTAACTCTGGGTATAGTTTCAGCTGGGTCATTTACTACCTGCCTGCCCTTGGACCAGTCACCTGAACTTTCTACGCCTCATTTTCTTCATTTAGACACTACATACTCGCTTGGCTTGCCTACTTCAAAGAGTTATAATGATCAAATGAGAAAATACAATGTGAAAATATTCCAAAGACAAATTATCACAGGACATTAATTAAAATTCTGGGAATTAAAATGACAGTAATTTAAAAAAGAAATTCAAGAAAACAGAGTTGAGGAAAGAAGTAAGGCCTCATATTGCCCAGCCCCTCTTACCTGGGGGTAACCTGAGTAATATCAGAAGGATGTAATATCCTACAGGTGGTGAAGGTGAATGTTGAGTTTGTGCAGGAGAGACACTTTCCTGGGTTTGAGGTTGCAGCTGAAGTAGACAGTTTTAGGGAAACAAACACAAAATTGAAAGACTAGGTTAATAAGGTAAAAAGTTCGTCATTACTATTAATGATACAGCATTTATCTGGTGCCTTTTATAAAAAAATTCCCAAATCTAGAAATGAAATATACATATTTCATTTTTTCCCCATGAATTTATTTATTTATTTATTTTTGGCTGCGTTGGGTCTTCGTTGCTGTGTGTGGGCTTTCTCTAGTTGTGGCGAGTAGGGGCTACTCTTCGTTGTGGTGTGCGAGCTTCTCATTGCAGTGGCTTCTCTTGTTGTGGAGAAGGGCTTCTAGGCACGTGGGCTTCAGTAGTTGTGGCACACAGGCTCAGTAGTTGTGGCTCGCAGGCTCTAGAGCACAGGCTCAGTAGTTGTAGTGCACGGGCTTAGTTGCTCCCCAGCATGTGGGATCTTCCCGGACCAGGGCTGGAACCTGTATCCCCTGCATTGGCAGGCGGATTCTTAACCACTGTGCCACCAGGGAAGCCCTACATATTGTATTAGTATCCACTGGTTAGTATGTAGCTGAATCCTTCCAATAATTTGAAACTGTAATTCAAAAGGATTTAATATAGCTTAGAAACAAGAGAAAAACACATTCTGAAAAAATACATTAGAAAAAAAAACCAAACCAAGAACTAGTCGTCCAATCTTTCTAGCCAAACTATCTACTCCAGTGGTTCTCGAAGTGTTGTTTGCACTTTGTGTGTCTACAGGTCAAAAGTACTTTCATAGCAATGTTAAGATGCTATCTGCCTTTTTGACTGGGTTGGCACTTGCACTGCTGGTGCAAAAGTAATAGTGGGTAAAGCTGCTGGCTCCGTAGCACAAATCAAGGCAATGGCACAAACTGTACTAGTATTCATCACTATTGTCCAATTACAGCAGGAAAAAAAAAGCCAAATTCATATCAGAATGTCCTGATGAAGCAGTAAAAATTATATATTAAATCTTGACCCTTGGGGGACTTCTCTGGTGGCGCAGTGGTTAAGAATCCGCCTGCCAGGGGCTTCCCTAGTGGCGCAGTAGTTAAGAATCCGCCTGCCAATGCAGGGGACATGGGTTCAAGCCCTGATCCAGGAAGATCCCACAAGCCACGGAGCAACTAAGTCCGTTCGCCACAACTACTGAGCCTGTGTTCTAGAGCCCACGAGCCACAACTACTGAGCTCATGCGCCTCATCTACTGAAGCCCATGTGCTCTAGAGCCCATGCTCCGCAACAAGAGAAGCCACCGCAATGAGAAGCCCGCACGCCGCAATGAAGAGTAGCCCCGGCTCACTGCAACTAGAGAAAGCCCGTGCACAGCAATGAAGACCCAACATAGCCAAAAATAATAAATAAATAAAAATAAAATAAATTTATATATATAAAAAAAATCTTGACCCTTGGGCTTCCCTGGTGGCACAGTGGTTAAGAATCCACCTGCCAAGGCAGGGAACACGGGTTCGAGCCCTGGTCCGGGAAGGTCCCACATGCCGCGGAGCAACTAAGCCCATGTGCCGCAACTATTGAGCCTGTGCTCTAGAGCCCGTGAGCCACAACTACTGAGCCTACATGCCACAACTACTGAAGCCCGCGTGCCTAGAGCCCATGCTCCACAATAAGAGAAGCCACTGCAATGAGAAGTCCGCACACCGCAATGAAGAGTAACCCCTGCTCGCTGCAACTAGAGGAAGCCTGCGTGCAGCAATGAAGACCCAGAGCAGCCAAAAATAAATAAATAAATAAATTAAAAAAAAACCTTGACCCTTGAAACTTTTTAATATTCTGTGTGATGAAATGGGAAGCATTAAGCACTCTGCTTTATACAGAGATACAATGGTTATCTAGAGGAAAAGCATATATGCAATTTTTACATTTTTTTCACAGAACACCATTTTTACTTGAAAGAACAATTAATACAAAAACTACAGTTATTCAGACTTGGATATTTGGCAACATTTTCTTGAAAAAGAATGTAGTGAGCCTGTCTCTTCAAGAAAATAGCTGACAGGATTTGCTGCCAGTGACGAAATTTGAGCTTTCAAGTGAAAATAAGTGTTTTGGTAGACTTGTATCCATCGCTGAGAGCTTGAAAGCTTCCTAATACAAAAAGACTTACCCAATGAGACAGGTGGTGATATATATGATTTTAATATATTCTATAATGAAATGGGTCAACATTTGGAAGATCTGCATAACTCAGTGAACCAATATTTTCCAAATGACCAATGCATTATGTTAACAAAATCATGCATAGGTAAAAGATGCATTCAAAGAGCAGGACAGACTAATAGATTTTAATGTAACAAAGTATGAAAAATTCACTGATAGGGTTTTAGATTCACATTGCTACAAACCTTAAAGAGACTACCACTTATCAAGTTTTGGTGTAATATCAAAGAATATCCACAAATACCTGAAGAGGCTATTAAAATACTCTTTCCTTTTCCAACCATGTATCTGTGTGAGGCTGTATTTCCTTTCTTTTTTTAAATTTTAAATTCTTTTTATTTCATTTTATTTTTCTATTGAGGTATAGTTGATTTACAATGTTCTGTTAGTTTCAGGTATATAGCAAAGTGATTCAGTTACATAAATAAATATATATTTTTTCTTTTTCATATTCTTTTCCCTTATGTATTATTACAAAATACTGAGTACAGTTCCCTGTGCTATACAGTAGGTCCTTGTTGGTTATCTATTTTATATATAGTAGTGTGTATATGCTAATCCCTAATTTATTATTAAATAAATTATTAATTTATTATTAAACTCCTAATTTATCCCCTCCCCACCCCCCTCACCCCTTTGGTAACCATAAGTTTGTTTTCTATGTCTGTGGGTCTATCTCTGTTTTGTATATAAATTCATTTATATCAATTTTTTTAAGATTCCACATATAAGCAATAACATATGATTTTTGACCTTCTCTGTCTGGCTTACTTAGTATAATAATCTCTAGGTCCAACCATGTTGCTGCAAATGGCATTATTTCATTCTTTTTTATGGCTGAGTGGTATTCCATTGTATATATGTACCACATCTTCTTTATCCATTCATCTGTTCATGGACATTTAGGTTGCTTCCATGACCTGGCTATTGTAAATAGTGCTGCAATGAACACTGGGGTGCATGTATCTTTCTGAATTATGGTTTTCTCCGAATACATGCCCAGGAATCATATGGTAGTTCTATTTTTAGCTTGTTTTTTTTTTTTTTTTTTTTTTGGCGGTACGCGGGCCTCTCACTGTTGTGGCCTCTCCCGTTGCGGAGCACAGGCTCCGGACGCGCAGGCTCAGCGGCCATGGCTCACGGGCCCAGCCGCTCTGCGGCATGTGGGATCTTCCCGGACAGGGGCACGAACCCGTGTCCCCTGCATTGGCAGGCGGACTCTCAACCACTGTGCCACCAGGGAAGCCCCTATTTTTAGCTTTTTAAGGAACCTTCATACTGTTCTCAATAGTGGCTGCACCAATTTACATTCCCACCAACAGTGTAGGAGGGTTCCTTTTTCTCCACACCCTCTGCAGAATTTATTGTTTGTAGACTTTTTGATGATGATGAGGCTGTATTTTCTTCATAGTCCTCAACCAAAACAACATATTTTAATAGACTGAATGTAGAAGCTGACACAAGAATCCTGCTATCTTCTGTTAAGCCATAAATTAGAGACTGGCAAAACTGTAAAACTAAACCACTTTGTAAACTACTTTAAAAAATACAGCTATTTTTCATAAAACATATTATTTGTGCTAACATGTAACTCTTTTAAAATAATGAGTCAATAAATATTTTTATAATTTCTCAGTTTTGATTTCTAATAGGTAAATATCGGTAGATACAACCCACACAGACGCTCTCTGGAATTCTTAACGATTTTTAAGAGTGTAAAGAGATCCTGAGTCCAAAAGTTTTGTGAACCACTGGCTGAACTGCTCTCTCTCTGCCTATCTATTTATGCAGGTTGGCTAAGAAGTGGAGAGAATTAGAAGGGGCACTTATGCTATAGACTTCTATTGTCTTATATTCAAGACTGAGTACACCCCAGTAAGATTTATATAGAGGCAGTCAGCTGACCATACAGTTACGCAGAAAGCAAAGTATTACTGTTTACTGGACTACACTCAACCAAGCACTCTTCTCACCTGTAACTGGACCACCAGCTGAAGTCATGGGCGGCAAGAAGATTCCTGTTACTGGCTGGGATATTGATGGTTTCTGTTCCACTTGAAGAGGTTGCTGAACCTGAAAAGTGATACCTTCCTCTTCATCTTCTTCTAAATCTGAGAGGTGATAGATGGCATCCTTGGGCAACTGGGTAAAGCCTTTAGTGATGACACCTGGTCGTGGGTCAAGAATGGTTCCTAAATTTGGTTGAGCAAGCTGCTGCCATTGGTGCAGAGTTTGTGATCCTGAGTACGCAAACCAAAAAAGGAACATGTTTTAAATTTCCCACAAATATTAAATCTTGAAAGAAGCTAAAACTGTATGTGTAAAAAACTCATGATAATAATAAAACTACTTATTTGGTCTTAATATTTTGGTAAAATTTGTAAATTAAAGTTATCTGTGGAAGATTAACAAGATGATAAAGGTATGAATAATAATCTGTTCATTTCAAAAGTTAACTTTAAAAAGGAAATCTAAAGCAGGGGTGAAAAAACCAAGACAACACCCTTAATAGGAACTAGGATGCGGAGGCAGTGATGAGAAAGAAGATACGTATCACGTCGGGTTGTATTTTCCCAGGTGACAAAAATTAATACTCCTTTGTCCTGGAACTATGCCTATGAACTTTGAACTCAAAAGCCAGGCTCCTAGGTTGGAAGGCACCTTGAATTACCATGGGTTTTTTTTGTATATTTCTCAAGACTCATATGTGCTCATGACTCTCCTTTCACCAGGCTCTTGGGGAGAGTAGGAAAGCGAAGGAGATGATAAAAAAAGGAGGATCAATCCTCACGGTTTCTGTCTACGAATACTGGTGAATGATCATCCCAAGTACCTGCAGTGTCTAACTGTCACTAATAGTCATATAATCCTAAAAATGGCAACTCTGACAAATACCTGTACTGACTACTAATGAATAAAACGAACTTATAGCACCTTTGAGTTTGAGGGGTCCTTATAGGTTACTGACTCAAAATTTTGTCTAATGCAGACTCTTTCATGATACTAGCAGAGGATCATTTGAATAGTGTCAATATTCCATAAAACAAAGAGATCTGTTTTGAATTCAAGTTCTTAGGAGAGAATAGAAACTGACCTGAAATTAACAGAACTGAACAAAGAAAAATACAGACACACATATCTGTAAGTAACTGACACTTTCTGGGTAAAGAACTTTTTTTTGAAAAGGAAGGTAGAGAGGAAGCATTAAATATAGATTATTTTTATTCATCTATCATATCCTGTTTATCTTACCATGAAAACCGCTATCAAGGATATTCCTTAGCAAAGGACAAGAAAAGATTACTCCTCCTCCCTCACAGTTGTAAAAAAACAGTATCAGCAGAAGAGAACTGACAGCTGATGGCTTGGAGAATGCAAATCTCTTCATTCATTTTCCACAAAGTTCTGCACGGTCACACAAACAGCGAAGATTTAGGGATAATAAAGACGTCTTCTGCATTTAGGGTTCTTATAATTACAAGAGAAATCTCAATTCCAGGGGAAGGCAAAGCCAACAAACAACATGGCTTAGAAACAGCCCTTCCTTACTTATTACCTTCAAGGGGCTTGACAATTTGCAATTTTTCAGGCATAAAACCTCGAAGGCAACTGGCACTGCTCAGGTCTGCGATCTCCGACTGGTCAGTGCAGAGGGAGTCAAGGGTCTCTGTGGGGATGCCACAGTCACTTCCCCCTTCTTTCTGGCCAGCCAGAACCTGGATCTTCCGTTGCCATTCTTCAGCAAAGAACTGCTTCTCACTTAAGTAGTTCTGTCGCCGCAGACTCAGGCGATGCAGGGCTGTAGCCAAATCGCTCTCTGCAGAGTGTCCTGGTTGACAGACTTTCTGGACGTTCCTATGGGAAAAACACATTCACTGACTAGATCTGTGAGGGGCATAAGCATAGCATAGACCTCTCCTTTCCACAATGGTGAATGTTCAAGAGATTGATCTTAAAAACACATATCTTTTCTTAGATAGCTGGAATACAGAAATAGTAACAACAAACCCAAATCTCTAATATATATATATAATATTTTTATTTTTTATAAATTTATTTATTTATTTTTGGCTGCACTGGGTCTTCGTTGCTGCATGCAGGCTTTCTCTAGTTGTGGCGAGCGGGGGCTACTCTTCGTTGTGGTGCACGGGCTTCAGTAGTTGTGGCATGCGGGCTCTAGAGTGCAGGTGCAGTAGTTATGGCGCATGGGCTTAGTTGCTCCGCGGCATGTGGGATCTTCCCGGATCAGGGCTTGAACCCGTGTCCCCTGCATTGGCAGGCGGCTTCTTAACCACTACGCCACCAGGGAAGCCCATATATATAATGTTTTTATAGGTCATTTCAAGTGACTTCAGATAGGCAAAACTATACTTTATTATGTTGTATTTATTAACTTTTCTGTTTCACTTAATTTATGAACCTACAGATAATGACCATCTATAAATTCAGTTTAGGTAGTCAAAAAACTAAATATTATTATATTTCACTGAATCTATAACACCACTGAAGGCAAGAGGTACCATTATTTTATGTACTAAGAAAGAAAAAAATGCTACCCATTAAACTATGACATGTCATTAGCTGCAAAAGATAAACAATTTCAAAAATATTAAAACGTGAAAAAATTTACTTTAGGCCATAGAATTCTCTATGAATATTACAAACATTTAAAAGAAACCAACAAGATCTGTAAATACCGCACTTTCACAGTTCTGCAATACAGTTTTTCACTTATTAACATTTAAAAAATTGGCGGTATCTTACAACTGATACCAAAAGAAAGAGTAGCAAGCCAAGCTTTAGTTATTCCATGTGTGAATTCACAGATCTGTTTGTTAGATCTTTTCCTAAGGTAACTGTGTACAATGAGGTAGTATTGAAACATCAAGCTATTGTGTGTATAGAATCTACCCTTAAAACCAGGCAATACAATTGAAAACCCAAGGTAATGGGTTTCTGCATTAAGAAAGACTTCCCTCAGATGCCAAACATCTAATTTTCAAAAACTTTCAGCTGACTTTCCAGTCATTCTCTTTAATTTATAGTTATACAAAATTCAATGAACTGAATTAATAAAAAGCAGAAAAAAATCTAAATTTAAACAAATAGGAAATTAAGAGCAATTTAGTTTTCCTCAATAGGTATTCCAGATTATTGCTTATCCTAATGGCACCAAAGCAACTGAAATTAGGACCATGAGTTATGAGAAAGTGTCATGTAATGCTATGCATAACTGCCAATGACCAAACAGATTCAAACAAATTTGACTTTGAACACAAGATTTAGACTCAAATTTTGCCAAACCAGAGACGAAAGTAGTAAAGAATTTTATAGTTCAATGAAAACTCCATTTTGAATACACTTAATTAAACTTTTTCACTCCAATGATCTAACAAATAATGATACAGGGAATCATTACTGAATGAAAACTGACAGTTCCAGAACTTCCTTGGGACAGCACAGAGCAATGCTGGAATTTGAGTGTGTGAATCTATGTTTCTTACCCTGGATCTTCCTCCAAGTTACTCTTCTGGGTTGTTTTGTCCTCTGTTTGTTGTAAACCAGATTCAAAAGGTTTTGCTGTCATGATGACACTTGAACGGTTGGAGCCTGGAATGGGTAGCAGAGCTGGGAATGGGACAGAGCAGCCCCGTGTGTCATTGGCAACCTTGACAGTATCAAATACCCGTTTTTGTTGGGCTCTGTCAAAAAAGAAGTGTTCATTATTGCCACTGCCTACCACTGGAATGCTTTAGAAAAGAGACATGTAAGTGTAGTTAATTAAAAATAAAGCCACCCTGAAGAGCATCTGAAGTTTTGGAGAAATTATTAGAAAATAAATTTCAGAACAAGAGAATGCTCTCACAGATGCAAGCACTACGAGGAAAAAACTGAATAGTAAGCAGATTTACTACTGAGTCCCATAATACCAATCACTATGGATTGTGGCTTCTGTTTAATTTCCATCCCAATGGTTGAGTAACAACACATGTGATCTGAACTTACTTTTGTTTAACGAGAGAAGATTCCTCATCCAAACTCAGCTTCTTACGCATGGTCCCCTCAATCTCAGCCGCCAGAGATTCCTAAGAAAAAGAGTTTGATGTTACAAACAGTTATTATCTAAGAAGCCTGTTAGGAGAAATAAACTATCTTTAAATTATTTAACGGAGTTTCCAGAATCCAATACTTTCGGTGTTATAATAAAAGAAAACATTCACAGGCTAAAATGCAGGGGAAGAAAAGAGACATTCTGGAAATGTAACTTTTAAACAAGAACCAACTACTTTTTCATGATATATTTTTACAAGAAAGCAGTGGGAAAAACCAATTATGATATATAAAAGTATTACATATGCAGACACACAAAAATAAAAGGTTTGAAAGGCTATAAACCAAGATGTTAATAGTGATTCTGTGGAGGTCAGGATTTGATGGTATTTAGCAATTTCTTTTTGCTTCTCTGTAATTTCTAACTTTTCTATAATAAACATGTAAAGCTTTTATAATATAAAAAATTGTTAAAAGAAAAATAAGTAAGCTTCCCCTTCCCCTGGTCAGGGATGAAGATTCAACTAGCATGGGTGTCATGCTCAGTGGGGCTGTGCTAACAATGACTAGAATTGGAGGTACTGGTGTGAACTCATGATTTTAAATATACATATAAACATAGGTATGAATGTAAAGATAGATATAGATGTGTTTATGTGGGTGTATATGAACCTACACATATTTCCTAGCTCTATCTGTTGAGGGGACCTCAAAGCAATGGTACTCTAGTGGCATTGGATACCTAGCACCCAGATTTTGGATTCTAAATATCATTTCTCATTAAAAATAACCAGAGCTCCTTGGAGAATGGCTGATCCCAGGACTGGGCCAGGGAAAGGGCAAGAGAAGCTTGAAGGAGATCCCACTGGTCATATATTGGACAATTTAAGTATCAAAATAAAAAACAGTAATAATGGATTATAATCCACTGATTAAAATAGGAATCCCTGAGTCTATACTGACATAACCAAATGAACAAATGAATAAATAAATGACACAGAAAAGCTCTAACTTATAAAAGAATGCCAACTAAAAAAAGTTGAAAAAAATGATGGAATTAGAAAGTCACCATTGGCAATTATCATAGTAATAACTGAGTCAGATACATCCCCATCAATGGGTGCTAAAACTAGTGGGTAAAGGCTTGATGAGGAACAGAATAAACAGTCTCAAAGTATCACCCCCAAAATAGTAACTTTGATCACTTGGTTAAGGTAGAATCTGACAATTTTCATCAATGCAAAGTTAATTTAGTAACATTAATTCAATTAACTATTAACAATGATTAACTTTACAATGGAAAAAACTGGCAGATACTACCTTAACCAAGCGATCAAAGTTAATTAATATCATCAGCAATGGGAAAAAGAGACAACGTGTGCCTTGTAATACAATGTTCTGAGAAGAACATGGCATTACCTAAATCTAATTGTGGGGAAACAACAGACAAACCCAAACTGAGGACATTCTACAAAGGTCACGAAGGACAAAACAAAGACAGAAGAACTGTCCCCGATTGAAACAACCAAATGCAATGTATCCTTCAAAGGACACTGTTGGGACAATTGGCAAAATTTAAATGGGTTCTGTGGATGAGACAGAGATAGTATTGTATCAATGTCAATATCCAGAAGTTGATGGTTATATGTGGTCATGTAGGAGAATGTCCTTGAGAGTATCCTTGTTTAATGAATACACACAGAATTATTAAGGGGTAACAGGGTTATCTGCAACTTACTGTTAAATGGTCCAGAAAAAATAAGAGAACGATATGACAAATGTAGTAAAATATTAAATTTGAGAAATCTAGATGAAGGATATATGAGTTTTTTGTACTATTGTTGGAACGTTATCCTAAGTTTAAAATTACCTCAAAATTAAAAAATATTCTGTCCCAATATTCTCTAGAAAATCTATTATAATTTATAGTTTCAGTCTTTTAAAAAATTTCACAGGATTGCATGTAAGTGTTTAAGAACTAGATTATTAAAATAACTCTTTGAACCAACATTACAAATTCGGGCATAAACTCAGAAGTTTTCATCAATTTCTTTATTTCAAAAAAAAAGATTGTTTATTGAGGAATCAAATCAATATGATTCCTGCTCTCATGGGACTTACACTCTAACTGAAGTTAAATATAGCAAGAAACTCAAGATCTGTTAAAAGAGGTTTTAAATGTTCAGAGCACTAGTTGAATAAGTGGTATATGGTGGGATTAGGGTAAGGAGGATGACTGTAGTTTAAGTAACTCTATGGGACACAAACCTAACCTTAATTTCCTTAGGGTTCATCTCATACAATAAATCTGGAAGGTCAACTGTTAGAAGGAAGGCTACAATAAATAAAGACTATTAAGGTAGATACAGATATGCAAATGAAGGCCTAAATCAATAATTAAATTCAATCAACAAGGACAAACCATGTTACCTCTTCTCAAGATGCTTTACACCATTAGAAACCATATTACTCTCAGGACCATCTAATCTCAAGTTTCTTTCTCAGTTCCTTACCCCAGAAAAAACTCCGTATGGCTGGGAGAAGTAGAGATGAGCAGCAGGGCCAGATCTATTCCGAAGTTCCTTTATTTCTTCTTGCGATTCATGTAACATTCCCAGACACTCCATATTCCTGTCTTGTAACTCATGCAGCTGAAAGATAGGATGGCAATTAGTGTTTCTTATTATATTCTCAAAATGACAATGGGGAAAAAATCCCATTGGGATAAGTTTAAATTTTATCCAGAGGACTAATTTTATGAATTTAAATTTAATACAAAGACTCTGAAACAGACTAAGCAAGGAAAGTATATATATTTCAAGCTGCCAGATTTAGGGGTGTCTTGGCCAGAATTATATATATGCATGATTTCCTAAAAACGTGAAATGTAGCTGAGACAACCATAACTGTCAATTCAATAGTAAATGCTTCCTATCCTTAAAAAAAAAAAACTTATAGAGGAAGTATAATAGCTATGGTCAAGTTAGTTTAGTGGAATATTAGATATGTATATTTTTAAACATAATGAACATGAATGAACTCTGAAGTCTGTAAATGACAAGATCAAGTTTACAAAGTATTTAATAAGATGTCAGGGTGCTCAATCATCCTAAACAAGTAGTTTCTTCTCCCTTGTTTCAAAATTTTTTTTTATAGTTAGATACACAAGCATGTTAAAAGAGTACATAATTTTCAGAGAACATTTTAACTTCAAAAATTTCTTCAAGTGTGTTATGTGGACTAGATCATCAGCACCACTAGGGCTAGGGGTGCTTATTAAAAAATGCAGATTATCTTATTTTAAAAACTGTTGGGTTAGTTAATATAGACCTGTAAAAGGGTCATGTATTCCTAAAGAATCTTATAAACTCAAGGTTTTCCTATTAATCAAGAAGGATGTTGTCTTGTTACTATTATTTTAGAGACAGAATCTTTAAAAAGCTTTACTTCTTAGATCTCATAATTTTCAGCTTAATCTTCTGTTGTTGTTTTAAATCTGGTTATCACCTTTAGCCATTCTTATTCACAAAGAAGAAAGGAACTATTCATTCCTCCCCTCCCATATAACACAAGATAAAGGAAGATTTCATTACCTCCATTGTCAGTTGTCTTTGGGCATCTTTGGAAGCTTGGAGGTGAAGTCTCAGCTCTTCCTTCTCAATCACATGCTAACAACGTATTAAAAGAGACATGTGAAGCCTTCCCATATAAAATACAGGTTACTCTCTTTTTAAGACATCTTAAGAACGTATTTCAGGGATATAGCCCAGAGGATTATCAAAAGCTAACCTTTCAAAAGCCAAATAAGTGCAATAAAATGGGCAGAATACAAAATCCATCAAGGTGTTCAGAGGACGATGAGCATGAATCAGTAGTTCACATCACAACTTTCTGAGGAAAATCCATTTTATGGAAAGAAATAGTGATTTGAAAGTAGTTATTCACGATATTTCATGACAGAAGACTAAAACAGCAATCAGATTAAAGCAATGTAAAAGGGTGGGGACCATGTTTATTTTGCTTAATGTATCTAGCACTTAGCAGAGTGCATAGTACTAGGTCAGTGCTTAACAAACACCTGTTGAATGAATGAACCTACTTCTTTAAGTTTGTGCTGAAGATCTACAATCTGAGACAAGAGAGAGGAAATCTCTTCTTGGTAACGAATCAGTTCATCACTCTTCCCAGACAATTCTTCAGTCATTCTGGACATCTGAGCATTTGTTTCACCTGGAAAACAAAATAAAAAACTTAAAATTAATATAAATATAGGGCAGAGGTTGGTAAACTATGGCCTGTGGGCCAAATCCTGTTTTGTAACAAGCACTGGACTACCGTGAATTGATTTTTCTCTAACATAAATTTAAAATAATAAACCCGGATAACCCAATAGAGAAAATTAAAGATTCTTTTGAAATAGACTAATGCTGGGAATTTAATAGGAGGCACTGAAGCTAAAAAGAGATAACTTGTAAAGGCAAGCAAGCTAAAGATTCTGCCTCGATCTTTTTCTTTATGAAGGACAAGAAGGCTGAAAAGAGATAGGTGAATTATATATCTTTGCAAGGGCCAAGACATTTATGTCTTTGAAAACTCTTCAGGAATGTAAATAAGATCCCAAAAGAAATGAAAATCAAACTTAACAAATCTAACAAAGGAATATTTCCAGAATGGAACAGTCACAATCTGTAAAAGCTACTGAGATGCTTCTGTAGGAGAGACTTTCTGGGATACCCAGCAAACTGAGTAGGGCCTCTAAAGCAATTCTTACAATGCAGCATTCTTGCATGCTTTAGAATTCCACTGGGGAAATAAAGCTTTGTTTCATATAAAAATTTTGACATCTAAACCCAAGTGGCAAAGCTATTTCTAAGTGTTATATAAAACTATTTTTAAATCGATGTAAAGTCTATAGCAATTCAAAGGATGGCAATAAGGAGACAGGAGACCAGAATATAAACTCTTAGGTAAGTCATTGCTTTTTGTTTTTAAAGTGTAAAAGGTGGGTAATGATAGTGCTGATGGAGAAGATTCAATTTACATTACTCTGGTTCTCTAATATTCTGTGCAAGGTACCACATTCTAAAGCCCACAGCTCAAATGATCTGATATGTTGTTATCATACCTTCTCTTTCAACATAAAAGGCTATATATATCAATATTTATAAAGAGATTAAAATTTTTTCTCTAGTAAAGCTGATCTTTTTCCAACTGATTTACTTTAAAAAATTTTAGGTAACAATACAAGAAAGTAAAATATATTCCTTTATAGACACAGAGCTGGCATTTAACAAATACTCATTGAGTGTTACGTTTTACACCATCATTTAATCCCTAGATTTGCTACTAATCAGTTTTCTGACTTTGGCAAATCATATTCTCTACAGGACGATTTCCTCATCAACAAAATAAGAGCTTTGGTTACTTTCATTCTAACACGCTATAATGGGTAGAAATATAGGTCTTTATTTAATGATGATGACAATTTGAAACAAAGATACTTCTTAAAAGTACATTTGGTACTTTATTTAGAGTTGTGGGCTCAATGTGATATTCCAAGATTTTCAGCAATTATTTAAAATTGTTTCTTGAGATGCTTCTATTGAAACCATTGACCTAATTTCTGAGTTGGTGATATCCTACCGAAGAACTGCCCAAAGGCTATAAAACAGAATACATTAACACTTACGAAGTTCTTTAACACAATCACTGACAAGCTGTTGTTCCTTCTCTTCATAGGTAATCGTTTCTGTCTTTATGTGACAAGCCTTCAAGAAAAAAAAAAAAAATCAGTATGTGATAATATCTTCTAATGATTTTATAGTATTAACTAAAAAAATCTTTACTACTTATTTAAAGATAAAAGTTCATCACTTACAAAGGAAAACAAAAACTCATAAAGCTTTATCTATCATAAAATAAAGACCATGGAAAAGGACATGACAAATATCTCCCCCTTATTCCTCTCAGGGCCTTCGCACATGCCTACTCATCCCCACCCCAACCCCTCCCCTCCACTACATATATCTCTGATAGGCTAACCCTTAGCATCAGCTAAAATGTCACATGTTTAAGTAGGACTTCTTTGATCCATTCCCCAACCCCCCATTATATAAGCTCATGAAACACTGTAGTTTTCCAATATAGTTCTTAACTTAGTTGTAATTATTTAGTTATTTGTGTAAACTCCACAAGCTATACATTCTATGCTGTGCCTTTCTCTATTCCACCTGTCAGCTTGCTGTTATCCACTTTTCAGTGGGATCTAATTAACAATGGAGGGCAAGCACCTGTGCCTTGGCTGTCACCGCCCCCCCCACTGCAATGTCAATAGCAAGTCCTTAGTTATGCCATATTTCACCTTAATACTACCTGGACCTAAACCTTATAGCCTTTAAGGTAAAGGAGAGTGAGAATTAAGTTGACTGTACCTTGGATCGAAGAACCATATTCTCTTCTTCCAGTTCCTTGAGCTTTTCTTGCAGCATGTCCAACTGCAGCAAACCTTGAGATAAGCTAAAGGACTCATTGAAGCGAAGAGGTGTAGAGCAGCTGGAATCAGTTTCACTCTCTTCAGAAGCAATGGAGACAACTCGAAGTAACTCATCTTTCTTGGACAGCTCGTGCTGCAGTTGATTAACCTGTACATCAAAAGGGTTTGATTTACAAGATGGTCTTTATTTTGCATTATTTACAAGTAATATAGCTTCTAATTCACGGAGCAATTGTTTCTCACCATACAACAAAGTCATAAAATCAGCTGTTAGGTTTTACCGACTAAAGTAACAAGGGCTACAAAGAGAGTAACAAACCTCAGATACTTCCTAAGCTATAATTTTAGAGCATTAACTCAACAAATACAGCTTTTTCTATACTAGGTGAAAAGAAAAGCCAATTTCCATATTCTATATAATGGGAATATAGGAGGAAAATTTCACATAAGATGATACATTCACAATTCAAAACAAAACAAAATGGAAGAAACTTCAAAGTATCAGAATAGAACCTTACTTCAAATTCTCATCCTAAAGGTTTGTATTTTTTAAGCTGCATAACTATACATGACTTCCCAACTTTAGTTCTAGGGAATAAGTACTTTTAACACAAAGACTTGAATGTTATTAAACATGATGATTTATAAAATATAAATGAAACCAGATAATAACAAATTATGGAAGATTTAAAATGTAACCATTCAAATTAATAATAAATCAGTTCTCACTAAAAATATGTATTGCTATGGGATAAATATAGTTTCAAAAATTTCTTTTCCTTTTCTTTCCTCCTTTTGTTTGGGTTTCTGAATAAAGATACTTCCTTTGGGTATCTATTATTTGGGGGTACATTTTTAAAAAATAAATTTAAGATAAGATCACACAAAAAGTCTATAGAAAGGAGTAAGGATAAAGTGTTAGAATCTAAGCAGGATGCCACAAGTACTGTAGGAACTGAATACAAGCTTTTATATTGACTAAGGTAGAGTCACATGAGTATTCCTCTGTACAATAACACTTCATTTCTCTACTGGTTAGTTTAATGGATACTATTGTCATCACTTCAGGGACACCCAGGAAAATAAATTCTCCATTTCCCAAGACCTAATTGCTTCATGCTGAAAATACTTGATCCAAGACTTACTTGATCAAAGGCTTGTCCCAGTTGCTCCTCGAGGGCTTCATTGTGCTCAGACAAGGCATGGTTCCGCTTTAAGAGAGCTTGTCCAATTCGAGCAGCTAGCTCCAGATCACGATCTCTCTGTTAAAATACCAAAACACATCTTTTGAGTACAAACAAAATTAAGTGGTAGTTTAAAATTCTGCAGTCATTTTTGCTAAACTCAAAAGCAATGTCCTAGAAAGCATCAAGATCCATTTTAATGCCCAGATATTACAAATGAATACAGGGCCTGACACACAAATGATGTTTAGTATACATTAGTCAAATGGATGACCACCACAGTTATAAATGCAAGAGGGCATTTCTTGATATCAAGTGAGGTTTACTGATCACCCCATTAATTAGGATAGAGCAACCCAACTTTTCAACTTATGACTTTAGGGACTTACAAAATCAATATAGTCTTTAAAAATGGGGACAGGGCCTGACACACAGTAAAAGCCAAATAAATATTTGTTGAATGCATTTGTCTATTAATTAAGCATGGTAATGATACAGTAGGCAGGTTGAATACAGTTCCAATTAGGGCAAAGCTTATATGCATTCAGAGCCAGAGACTTAGAGGAAAGCATAATCAAGAGCCCTATTGTCAACTGGTATAAGAATCATGATGTGAAATAAAATAGGGGATATAATAGACTGGACATTTTGAGGCTATAGAGTTCTTCTTAGAGTGTAGAAAAGAAGGGAGTCTGAAGAAATTGGTGGTAATGATGCAGAAAAGCCTACAGAAAAGTCAAGCAAGGCAAAGTTACTCTTTCTGGGTAGATGGTGATACTTAGCAAGGCATAGGAATCCTCGACATGGTGGTGGTGAGGATTGTATTCTGTAAGGTGGAAAACTATCAATATACATCTGAGTGTCTTATAGTATATGAGAATGGGTTCCACTTACATTAATCACTGTGAATAAAATTATGCTTCTATTTTTTTGGTCCACAGCAACATGAAAACAGGTGGATGGATTATCTCCAAATTTTCAAGGCACACTTACCTCATTTTCAACATAGGCTAAGTGGCATACACAAAATCATTCTGGGGAGCTGCTGGGGGTTAGGGGGGCATATGGGGAGAAGGGTACTTCAAAGAGAAAGACTGAAATTTCCATCAGATCAACTGAAACTGAAGCATAGGGAGAGACCTCTTGACCGCCACTTCGAAGAGATATACTATACATACTAAAAATGTCATGGACAAAGTGAGCTCAAATAATAGCCTGAATAAAAGTAGAAAAGGGAAGATGCTTCAAACTATTGGTGTTGATTTGCAATGGAGCTGCTTCTTGAATGGGCAGCTCTGTTTTCAGGGTGAGTGACACCAAGGATTTACTTAAAAAAAATTTTTTTTTAAAGATTGCTTTTCTAGGACAGAGAAGCCAGCCAGCACCACTATAACACAATAACAAAAAATTAAGCCCTCTACAATTTCATAACAATAAACTTCAGGAGCCATCTTCTTTGGAATGCCAGTTGGTATGCCAGTTGTTCTACCTGTAACAATCTTATACAGAACAACCTACAGCAAAGACATCATCATTTTTCATTGATATGCAAATTTGATAGATTCTAAATGATCTTCAAGTTTTAGCTTTTTGTACTGGAGAAAAAAAAGACATATTCCTACCTCTGCCAGGAGATGTGTAACCATGTCGATGTCATTGTAAGTTTTGGTCATCTGCTCCACCCTGTCTGTGCCTAGAACTAAGATAGTTAAAAACAACAGTTTATAGGATATAGAAATAACACAAAGTTTTAAACAGTCATAAGAATTGAAAGATAACAACACAACAAACAACCCGGGCTTTTACAAAAAGCCATTCAGAATAAAAAAATAGGTGAAAAAAGAAAAGGGAAAGAAATATTTCATGTGTTAGACACTCAGGAAATAGACCAATTACTACAAACAAAATGTACATCATACAATAAATTAAGAAAGTATCAAATGATCACAAGGCAGCTACCTCCTGACTGTCTCCTCTTCCCTTGGTAAGACTGGAGCTTTGGGGGCTCCCCGGTAACGCAGTGGTTTAGAATCCACCTGCCAATGCAGGGTACATGGGTTCGAGCTCTGGTCCAGGAAGATCCCACATGCCGCAGAGCAATTAAGCCCGTGTGCCACAACTACTAAAGCCCGTGCGCCTAGAGCCCATGCTCTGCAACAAGAGAAGCCACCGCAGTGAGAAGCCTGTGTACCACAGTGAAGAGTAGCCCCCGCTCGCCACAACTAGAGGAAGCCCGTGCGCAGCATTGAAGACCCAATGCAGCCAAAATTTATTTATAAAATAAATAAATTTTATTTATTTTATAAAATAAATAAATTTTATTTAATTAATTAATTAATTTTTAAAAAAGATTGGAACTTTGGTTCACTCACACTAGAGAATGTGAGACTGGAGAATGAACTGAACCACCAATTGTTTTACATCCTAATCTAAATTAAAGTTATTGAGGGGCGAGTTCACGAGGAGTTATGTATAAAGGAATTTAATTAGAATTCTGTTGTGATTATCTCGAACATCTATTATCACCTGTCATGTGAGCTAATATGAATAGACAAGGAATAGGACTTGTAGGACTTCTTGTAATTCTATTATGAACCATAACACTTTTTAGCTTAATTAAAAATCCTTTTCCTTTATGATAAGCTTCATCATATGTAGGCCTTTGCTATAAACTAAACTGTATACTACAGTATTCCTTGCATAACTCAAACTCATTATTTCTGGCACTCCATAAATTCAGGAACTGCACTTGACTAATTTAGCTCCAAAGAAAAGAACAGATATGATCCTGATGATTCCACAATCACAATAAGCAATAAGGTAATGATGCATAATAAAAGAGGGATCTTTTGACTTTGGAGTACATTACATGAAACAGACTTGTGTTTGACTTAGACTGCTCTTAAAATTAGTTTGCCTTGAAGTGTGAAAAATCAGAGGTTTGAAGCAGAAAAGTTGAATTCACATATTTGAGTGAGCTTGAACAAGTCACTTACCCATTCTGAGATTCAGATTCCACATTTATAATATGAAGCTGATAAGCTCTCACAAGGTCATTAGGAGGTTCAAATATGATAATCTACTAAGTAGTATTTAGTAAACTGTTAAGTATCATGTAACTATTTACAGCTATACTCTTTAAACACAACTGGTATGTATGAAACAGCCCTGATTTAAAATTCTCTGTAAATAATACACTGAGTTGGCAGCAGAAACTATGATTTAAGTCATCTATACTTCTTTAGTCCCATCTTAACACTTAAGGCTGCTCAAAAGACTCCATTAGATAGGTTTTACTCTAATCTGAGCTTTTAATTTTTCTTCTTAGCACCACTGCTTAAAATGAAACTGGGAATTGGGACTTGCCTGGTGGCGCAGTGGTTAAGAATCTGCCTTCCAATGTAGGGGACGCAGGTTCGATCCCTGGTCAGGGAACTAGATCCCATGTGCATGCACAACTAAGGAGCCTGCTGGCCACAACTAAGGAGCACATGTGACATAACTAAGGAGCCCATGAGCCACAACTAAGGAGCCTGCCTGCTGCAACTAAGACCCGGCGCAACCAAAAAAAATAAAATAAATATAAAAAAAAAATTAAAAAATATGAAACTGGGAATTACCCAGAGCTTAATTATTAATGATAGTCTTACTTCTAGTTAAAAGTAAAACAAAGTGTTGGGCTGATAGTGTTAGGAGATAGCCGAAAAAGTTTTAAATTGAAAATAAGAAAACTAAAAACAACAACAACAAAAACAAAAACACTAGAAAGAAACATTTTTACTCCAAAAGAATTTTTATTTACAAGTAGAGAATTTTTACTTATTAGTATAAATTAAACTATAATTTAACCTCAGGGATAAGGGAAATAGGCTTTTGGGCCAGGAATCTTCACAGTTTAACTTGGTAGCATAGCAGGAACAAAGGATTAAAAATTAAGGCAGATACTAACAGCGTGTGGTCTCTTCTACTGCTTGTCTCAATAATACACGGGAAAAAAATCAAGTCAATATATCCACACTCTAAACTACAGAAAACTAGCCAATGGTTGCAAAAACAAAAGTAATGCAGGGCAGTGGGTCTCAACTCCAGATTCTAATTTAATTCATTTGGAGGAAGTCCAGGGCACAGGTAGTACGTAAAATATGCCAGATGTTTTGACGTGAAGCTAGGGATGAAAACTACTGATCCAGGGTTAACACTCAAAGCAAGAACCAGCAATCCTGGAGACTCAGGTAAAAACAGTTTTTATACAACTAATTTAAAAAATACATGACATGGCTTATATTATACGACTGATAAGAGTTGAAGATGAAGTGGCAAATTTAATCTGAAGTCAAACCAGTAAATTAAGGATGTAATAAAACACTGTGAGATACCAGTCACACATGATGAAAGGGGAATAGAAAATGAAGGACACAGTAATACAGAAGTGTTTAGAATAAAACATGTTTTAGTGAGGAGAAACTAAAATATATTTCCCATAAATGCTTACCATCTGTCATAGTCTGACAATTTAAAGCTGAACCTTAAGAAGTTACCTAGTTTAATGATCTCTTTTTCTTATATAAGGAACCTTGACTAAGAGGAATTATGTGACATGTCCAAGACAGCAAAGCAAACTATTAGTGGCAAAGCCAATATAATAATGAGGTGATAACAACTCCCGTCTCACAAAGTCATAAGAAAAAACTTGGGTCTGCTCATTCTCAGTGTCGGAAATGGGCTCTTTGCACCATGTTGCTGTTTCTACCACAGTCCCACCAAGATCAAAAGGCTTTTATCTGATGAAATATTAGAGTACTTATCTGTGAACACAAGTTATAAAACAACATACGTACCATTTTTTAAATTTATTTATTTATTGCGGTACGCGAGCCTCTCACTGTTGTGGCCTCTCCCATTGCGGAGCACAGGCTCCGGACGTGCAGGCTCAGCGGCCATGGCTCACCGGCCTAGCTGCTCCGTGGCATGTGGGATCTTCCCGGACCGGGGCATGAACCCATGTCCCTTGCACTGGCAGGCGGACTCTCAACCACTGCGCCACCAGGAGAGCCCCATTTTTCTTTTTAACGTGTGAGTATATCTATACATGTCTATACACAAGAGACGCTGGAAGGCTATAAGTCAAAATGTTAATAGAGGTTATCTCTGAGTAGGGGTTATGGTTGATCTGTTGTTTTCTGTTCAGTTTTTTGCTAATTTTCCAGGAAGAACAAATGTTATCATTGCAATCAAAAAGTAGCAGCTCTTGTTAAGAGGTTTCAAAAAGGAAAAATGAATTTTCAAATGCTTAAATATTTATTATGGCAAAGAAGTTAGATAATGCAACCAGAATTCTCCAATTCTTATGTTTTAAGTGAAACAGTCTATAGACCACCAAGCCCCAAAGGCTGGGCCACCTCAACTGCACCGAGTTGCTCAATTCATAGAGGAACACAAAGCATAGAGGAACACAAAGGATTCCTCTCTGCAGCCTAATCAGTTCTGTCTTCTCTTCTCTAACACAATACTCCTGATAAAGATAGGCTGCTTGGGATGATTCCAAAAGTACTCAGGGCAAAGCTCTTAAGTATTCTCTTGGCATTTAAGTATTGTGATTAAATGCTTCCAAAGCGACAGACTAATTCTTCACTGTAATTCTGTAACCAAGAATTCAGGGCCAAGCAGGCTGACTTTATTATAATTCTATCAAATACTATTTTTCCTTCAGTTCTCAGAGGTTAAAATAAAATATGTTAAATGGTACAGAAATTACCAATGCTCCTTGTTTGTTTCCAGACATGAACTTTCTAACTCTCTAAGAACAAATTATATATCAGGGAGAAAATAAACATTTGTACAGAACATTTTTGGTTTCTGAAGGTTGTTAGTTAATGTTCAACATTTTTGGTTAATAGTTGGAGAATCTAATATTCCTGAAAAAATATGGGGAGATATATATAAGCACTTCACTAATTCTTACTCTATGTTATATCTGCGTAATTTCACATCAACCATCCCCCAATCATTTTCAGGATGGAAAATGCCAATGTTAATCCATTTTGATATCCCTGTTATTTATATGAGATGGTTCTTGAATAGTTCTCATATGTCCTTTTACAAGGTCTAGAGTTTTTACCCCAATTATCTAATTTTTAAACGACTTCTAATCTTTCATCACTCTCCAAACCTCCCACACCAAAAAACAAAAGCAAGACAACAAAAAACAAAAACGAAACACACAGTTTCACATGGCAGAGTAAAAGCTAGAATAACTCCTGATAATTACGGACAGGTCTTGAGGTCTTAACCCCAAAGAAGTGGTTCTTGCTACTATAATACAGAGAACATTTCTGCAATACAAAAAACTGCCTTCAAAAGAACTGAGGCAGAACAAAAAGGAGGCTGGTGGTATATACGGTCTAGGACAGCCTTTCTCAACAGGGTTCCAGGCGAGAATTAAGCCCCATAGATAATGCTTTGAGTGACAATGTTCTCAATTCTCTGACAAATAATACCTACCTAGTACATAATGTAGAGGTGATAAGGTAATTCATTCTACAATAAATGTCTTAGGGCATATGGCTTAATTCTTCTGTGGAACTGGTTGCGAGGAATTATGAATCCGCTAACCTCTACAACTTGACTTATGGTTAATGCTTCCTGAACATTATCTGTTGTATTTCCTTTCTTGCCAGTACAGGTTAATGATTTTCAAGGGCAGAGTTGAGGAAAAGTATAACTATCAACCAGAAGTAATAATTTCTACAATCTATTTCTTTGCAAAATTCTACACCCTCCCTAATTCCTTAAATTCTCCAATTAATGTCACTGTGAAATGGCCATATGGCTTTGGTGACAAGGCTTTAGATCAGTGGTTCTCAAATCTGAGTGTGCACCAGTACCATCAGGAGGACTTGTTAAAACAGACGGGCCCCACCCCCAGAGTTTCTGAATCAGTAGATCTGGGATGGTAGCACAAGGATCTGTGTTTTTAGCAAGTACCAAGTGATATTATATGTCATTAACGATGTGTAATTATTACACATCGTTAATGACATATAATATCACTTGGTACTTGTAATTAATGATGCCTTAATTACAACTTATATAACCATCTCCTTTTTTCTTATGCATTAGGAAGTGGTACAGGTGATCCCTTACTCCCAAATAAAAAATACCCTGAAGGGCAGATCAGGTTTCTATTTTTAGCCTTCACACGAACAAATAAATGGTACTTTCTGTCACAGTGTGATCTGATCGCACTGCTTGCCCCATGTCACTGTGGGGCTCTCTCTTAATAAAATTAAGAAAACCCTGCACGCAAAACATTCTTTGAGTATCTTAAACTTTGTGTAAGGCAGGGACTAGGAGAGAATTACTTTTTTGGACCCACCCATTGTTTACTTTTAAAATAAAACACTTGAGAGCAATCTCTTTCTGGTTTGGTAGGGGCTTCAAAGAACAACCAGTGCCCTTTTATTCATGTGAGATAGGTTCCCATCCCAAAACCTTGCCCATGTTTCCTTCCAAATTTCTTTATTTTCTTCTCATGGCTCTTTCAATTTCTTTGTGTTATATAAGAGAGAAAGTGCCTCTGCCTGTGCCGCCTCTTTTTATTAGCTGCTATAATTCATTTTAATGAGCATGAGTATCTACTGGCATGTGAGGTAAGTCAGGATAAGAAGGGGCTGAAACAGCACCAGGGAGCTGAACCCTAGGATGGCTTGCCAGGATCTGTAGTAACTATTCTAAACCACAAATCTTGACATCTCAAGGGGATAGAAAACTGTGGAAAAGGGTAAGAGAATGGTTTGTATCATGCCTTTTAAGTTCTTTTTTTAAAAAATTTTTTAAATTTATTTTTGGCTGCGTTGGATCTTCATTGCTGTGCGCAGGCTTTCTCTAGTTGTGGTGAGCGGGGGCTACTCCTCGTTGCGGTGTGCAGGCTCCTCATTGAGGTGGCTTCTCTTGTTGCAGAGCACGGGCTCTAGGTGCACGGGTTTCAGTAGTTGCAGCACGAGGGCTCAGTAGTTGTGGTGCACGGGCTTAGTTGCTCCATGGCATGTGGGATCTTCCTGGACCAGGGATCGAACCCTTGTCCCCTGCATTGGCAGGAGGAGTCTTAACCACTGTGCCACCAGAGACGTCCCCATGATTTTAAAATCTTGGTCAATTTGCTAAACAAAGTAAATCACTTATCTTTTACATTCATAAGATAGAAATTCATAATGAAGTTTATTTATATTTGAGTGAACTGTTAACCCAAAGAATTGATACCTTTAAAATAACAGTGAAATTAAAGTACAGTACAGAGATAAAGTATCAGTGAACGGATGATGGGCCTAGCTTCTATGCTTCATGATATTAGGTGTATCATATGTAGTTTAATTTTCAAATTGTTGAAGTGAAAATAGTACCATTAGATGAAAGGAATAGGACACTTTTCCAGATCTTGGAAGTATGGATCTTGTAACATCCTATTAATCTCAAGTTTTAAATTGCTCCCTTGAACACTATGGTTTGTTTATGTAAAGTCCTATAAACCAAGTAGTTTAGAATCTGTTTACCTTTTATTTCCCAGTCTTTTTACTTAAAATTCATCCTAAAGGTAACTCCATTAAATCATGATCTAAGACATCTTTCTAGCTAGTCTCCCTCACTGTCCCCTCCAGCAGCATATGGGACAAAGAACATGTAAACTAAGGGGCACTTTCTATGCCACTTTATCAGAATAATGACAAACTAAATTTATCCCAATGAAATTTCAGTTTGAAATTTTCTCACAAATCTAAAAACTCAGGGAACAAAGGGAAATGGAAATAAAATAGTGTTCCTTTTAAAAAGCATTTTCTAGAAAATCTCAAGCAAGTAATTTATGAAGTTAAGAAAACCTTAAGGGCCTTAATTTAATATTCAGCTAATTAAAAGAATTGTTGAGGACAGAAATACAGTTCTATTTGAGTTCCTAATTCAAGTTTAAACAATGTTTACAATTCTTTTTCTGAGCAGTAAGTAATCTGGTTATAGGAAAGTACCATTAAAAGTTAATGATTACTGGGGCTTCCCTGGTGGCGTACTGGCTGAGAGTCCGCCTGCCGATGCAGGGGACACGGGTTCATGCCTCAGTCCAGGAAGATCCCACATGCCGCGGAACGGCTGGGCCCGTGAGCCATGGCTGCTGAGCCTGTGCTCCGCAACGGGAGAGGCCACAACAGTGAGAGGCCCGCGTACCGCAAAAAATAAAAAAAAAGTGTCCTATTTAATTTTGTCATTTTTAAAGAATGTGGTGTAAAACAGACTTATTTTCAGGACAAATTTGGCTCACTTTCTCACTGAAATATTCTCTGAATCCTTAAGTAAATGATGAAGATTACTATATAGTGTGCACGTATTTCTCCTCGGCATTATTAAAGCTACTTATGTATCCAAGAACTCCGTTTCTTAATGACTTGACAAGTTTCCGTGACTATGTCAGTTTAGTAGGGTAGATTAGAGTAAAAAAGCTGATGGCTCAAGATATTAAAGTATTAGGATAATAAATGCTGTGAAATATAAAGGGATATTAAATTTTAAATACTTACTTTTTTTTTTTTTTTAAGTTCCCTTTTCTCCACAGTTGGAGGAAAGTATCGAGTAAAAGAATAGAGAAATGGAAACCTCTGAGTATGCTTGCAACCCTGGACACTCAGAGTCTTAAGAATGATAAACTTTCTGCATTCAGACATAACACAATTAGAATCATCTCTTCATGTTGTTAAATCAGTTCAAGTTAAAGTAGGTACAAACTGAACAATGGCTAGGGATGTCAAATGTTTTAGAAGTCAACACCAAGATACTCATGATCTTTAGTTCAATGGACAAACTCTAAAATACTCACTCATATAACGGAAAGTCTCTTCAGCAAGGACTGGAGAGAGGGCATCAGATCCATGTCGCTGCTGGCGTGGGGACTGAGTCCAGTCTTGATTTTCATATAGAAAGAGAGAGTCCACTCTTAGCTTGTACTGGGGTAGCTGTTCTTCTAGCAGGCTCACCAGCTCGACTTCAGGGAGATCTTCATTGGAGCACACATCTAAAGAGGAGATTCCATGTAAATGAATCCAATAATATTTCAATTTTCTAGGCTACAGAGAAAAATCGGTGAAATTAGTTTTGTCAAAGTAGGATAATCAAAGCAACATTAGCCAATACCATGTCTCCGATGATTTTTATTACTGTATCCTGGTACTACAGTTGGCCTTTCTCTAGGTTTCTTTAATACGAGAACTTCTATAGTAAAAATACTACCATGAATTTTAATTGTATCCTATCTAAAAATATATTGCTTAGGGAATACACTTGTGTTTTTAAAGTTTAAAATTTCTTATTTCTTCCTTATCAATATATTTAGTGCTGCTTACAAGAGATCTGATCTCAAATAACATATGCTTCGGGGAAAAAAGGCAACACAAAACAACCAGAAGAAAAGGAGTTCAAAAGGAATAAAATTACATGTTCTTTAATAACAGAATTGAACTCTGTAGGAGGATTCTTCAAAATCTGGAAAAATTACATTTTACTACATCCTCACAGAAGCTAGATATAAAAAAAATTAACTTACTGAAAATGTGATACATTTAAAGTCTTGAATACCTTTCACATCACTACTCGCTCACTTGCACACCTCTAACTCCCCCTGCTTATACTTCTCTGAACACACTTGGGCTTCTCCACCTTCATGTGTTTGCTCCTGGCTTCTTATTCCAAATGCTGCCCATCATTTAACACCTCCCAAATTTAGCAGTTTACAAAAAAAAAAAAAAGTTATCTCTTTTAATATGCTTAAAATACTACAGCTTAAAATAGAGAAAATACAGGATGTCATATCAACCCTCTCATTTTTAAAAGAGATCTGGTATTTCCTTTGGGGGTGGCATAAAGAAACATGTTCTAACTCTGGCAAAGAACAACAAAGTTCATTTTAAGAAAACATACCTTAAAAGAGTAAATTTCAACTACTTGATCTTAACAATGAGGAGGCTGACATTAATCAAATCAAGTACAAGGAGACTGACAATATCAGACAATCCTATTCACCCAGAAGGACAAGCAGTGGCTTCATAACCACAAAGATGAGGTATATAATCACAGCGATGAGGTACATTTAAAACCTTAAATATGGATCTAAAGAAGCTCCTCTCAACCCTTAGCAGATCTCTTAAATAAGAGCTCTGAAAATACATCCAAATAGTATTACTATGAATTCTATGCGACTATTCAAATTTTTCCTGCCACAAATATATCACATACAGATTGTCATTATAAATCTGCAGGAAGAGAAGTTGACTATAAATACATGCAGAGCTAAAAACAGACTCTTAGGCATTCAAGGGTATAATGAAAATGAAGAAAAAAGTAACATTCATTAAAAGTACTATTCCCTAGAAATCTTCTTTTAATAATAATAAAATTCTGTGAAAATTCAAGATTACCAATTCCCTACTTCAAAAAAATAATTTTAAAAGTGAGTACACAATCAAGGTTTAGTAGATTCAAATAACATCCTTAGGAGCAAATCCTATTTGCTCATATATATATATATATATATATATATATATATATATATATTTCAAAAGAAGATGTTGGGGGTAGGAGTTTATTAATTACTTAATTTATTTTTGCTGTGTTGGGTCTTCGTTTCTGTGTGAGGGCTTTCTCTAGTTGTGGCAAGCGGGGGCCACTCTTCATCGCGGTGCATGGGCCTCTCACTATCGTGGCCTCTCTTGTTGCGGAGCACAGGCTCCAGATGCACAGGCTCAGTAGTTGTGGCTCACGGGCCTAGTTGCTCCGCGGCATGTGGGATCCTCCCAGACCAGGGCTCGAACCCGTGTCCCCTGCATTAGCAGGCAGATTCTCAACCACTGCGCCACCAGGGAAGCCCCCATATTTTTGATAATGTACTATTTATTGCTTTCCTGATTGTCCAGTCTTAATATTTTTATCCTCCAAATGTCCCTTCCTTATGCTCACTTCTTTCTAGCCACATTGCCTCCCTTTAGGTTCAAGGCCTCCTCTTGTTTCTCTTGAATATGGCCTCATAAGTGGTCTGTCCTCATTACACTCATATTTTCCTCTACATCTTCATATCTTTATTAAGTTACTCTCCTACACAAAGCGAAGAAAGGCCTGAATTTCATCTAGCCAAAGTAGAAAAACCTCATGAACAGTTAGGACAATCAAAAGATCCTAGAAGTGTCATGCCTACTGGTAGTAGGGTTAAATTAATGCAGAATAAAGCATACTAGAGTATGGTCTTGTGATATAGAGACTTAGATAGCAAAGATTAAAAACAAGCCTCAAAAGAACCGATAGCGGGCCTCCCTGGTGGTGCAGTGGTTGAGAGTCCTCCTGCCGATGCAGGGGACACGGGTTTGTGCCCCGGTCCAGGAGGATCCCACATGCCGCAGAGCGGCTGGGCCCATGAGTCATGGCCACTGAGCCTGCGCATCCGGAGCCTGTGCTCCGCAATGGGAGAGGCTACAACAGTGAGAGGCCCGTGTACCACAAAAAAAAAAAAAAAGAACTGATATTATCAGCAAGTAACTTGAGGACCTGCCAAAATAATAACAGTTTTTCAAATAAGACAAGAAAATTCAAACATCAAACAACATAACATTCAAAATATTCAGCATTTGATAAAAAATTACTAGATATTCAAAGAATAAGCAATTTGTAACCCATTACCAGTTGGAAAATAAATCAATAGAAACAAGCCGAGTAAAGACAAAGATGATAAACGTGGTAAACAGCAATTTCGAAATAGCCATTATTAATATGCTCAAAGATTTAAAAGGAAAACATGAATTTGATGAAAAGAGAAACAGAAAGTATTCCTATATTTATAAAATTCAAATAGAACTAGAGTACAATATCTAAATTTAAAAATTCACTGGATAACATTAACAGATTAGATACTATCCAGAAGAAAAGAACAGTAGACTTGAAGGCATAGCAATGGAAATGAAAGTGAAAAAAGATTAGGAAAAAAACCAGAGCATCAGTGACTTGCATCACAATAACAATCAGTCTAACACACATGCAACTGGAGTCACAGAAGAGGAGAGAAGAGGGAGCAGCAAGGATATTTGAAGAAATAACAGTCAAAATCTTCCAAATTTAATCAAAACTATAAATCCATATTTCAATGAAGTTCAGTGACTCTAAGCAGGATAAACACAAAGAAACCCAAAGAGAAAATCTTAAAAGCAGAGAGAGAAAAAAAGACACATTACATTTGAGGGAACAAAGACAAAAATGATCTCATCAGAAGCAGTGCAAGGTAGATGACAATGGAATGTCATTAAAGTGTATAAAAAAGTCAACTTAGAATTCTGCACCAGTGAAAACACCTTTTAAAAATGGTGAAATAAAGACTTTTCAGACAAGCAAAAAACTTTGACTAGTCATTGCCAGCTGACCTATATTCCAAGAAATGTTGAAGTTCTTCAGGCAAAAAGGATATAAGATGGAAAGTTCAATCTACAAAAAGAAATAAAGAGTGACAGAAATGGTAAATCTGTGTGGAAATATATAAGCCTTTTATTCTCATAATGTATTTAACTTATAATTGTTTAAAGCAAAAATAATAATTATGTATATAACATATGTAAATATAAAAGGCATGGCAAGAATAATACAATGGCAGGGGGAAATGGAAGAATACTGTGTGTCACTTTATGGAATAGTATAATGTTATCTGAAGATAGACTGTGATAAATTTAAAAATGCATATTGCAAACTCAGAGCAACTACTGAGAAAAAAGAGAGGTATAGCTACTTAGGTCAATAGTGGAATTAAAATGGAATCCTAAAAAAAACAAACCAGCAAATGAACAACTCAAAAGAGGAAAGGAATGAGGGGAAAAAAGGAAGAAAGAACTTTTAAATGGAACAAAGAGAAAACAAGTAGGAGTTCAGTAGACTCAACTAAACTGATAATTATATTAAATGTAAATGGTCTAAACATACCAATTAGAAAGTAGAGATTGTCAGACTAGATGAAAAAAAGATCTGACTTTAAACTATCTATAGGAGATGTCCCTTGAATATTCAGATAAGTTAAAAGTAAAAGGATGGAAAATGTTACCATACCAATTCTACAAAAAACTCTTTCAAATATAGAGAAGGGGATACTTCACAACTCATTTTATGAGGCCAGCATTGCCCTAATACCAAAATCATGCAAAGACATTGCAAAAAAAGGAGTACAAACCAATGAATGGGAAACACACACACACACACACAACATTAGTAAATCAAATCCACAATATATAAGAATGATAATACATCATGACCAGGTAGAGTTTTCCCCAGGAATGCAAAGCTGGTTTAAAATTAAAAAATAGATCAATAGAATTCACCACACCAATGGACTAAAAAAGAAAAACCATCTCAGTAATGGAAAATAGGTATTTGACAAAATTCAATACCCATTCATGACAAAAACCTGTCATCCAACTAGGAAGAGAAGGACACTTTCTCAATTTGAAAAAGGGCATTCTCAAAAAACTTCTGGTGAAAGACCGTAACTTCTCTCCTAATATTGGAAATTTGGCAAGGATGTTTGCTCCCACCACTTTTATTCAAAAATATACTGAAATCCTGTCCCATTCAAAGGGCAAGAAAAAGAAATAAAACACATCTAGATTGAAAAGGAATATGTAAAACTGTCTCCATTTGCAGACATTATGGTTTATGTAGCGAATGCTAAGGAATCTACAAGAAAGTTAATAAAGCTAAGTTAAGCAAAGTTGCAGAATACAAAGTCAATATATAAAGAATCAATTTCATTTCTACATACTAGTAATAAACAGCTGGAAAATAAAATTAAATAAACAATGTCATTTATAGTAGCAGAAAAAAATTAAAAATTTAGGATTAAATTTAATAAAATATGTGGAAGACCTGTGTAATAAAAACACAAATACTATTAAGAGAAATTAAAGAAGACCTAAATAAATGGAGAGATATATCATGTTCACGGATTAGAAGACTCAATAGTCTTAAGATGTCAATTCTCTACAAAGTCTATATGATTCCATTCAAAATTCCATTAACCTTTGTTGGCAGAAATTGACAAGCTGGTTTTAAAATTTATATAGAAATGTGAAAGGTCTAGAATGGCCAAAATAATTTTTTAAAAAGAAGAGCAAACTTCGAGAAATTATACTACCTGATTTCAAGAATTACTACAGAGTTACAGTAATCAAAACACTGTGCTATTTATGTAAAGATAGACTTAGGGATTAAAGAAACAGAATGGAGAGTCCAGGAATAGATCCACACATACATAATCCAATGATTTTTCAATGAAATTACCAAGGTAATTCAATAGTGTAAAAGATAATATTTTCAACAAATGGTGCAGGAACAATTAAACATTCAACTGCGAAAAAGAAATCTGGACCCTAATAACTTCATTATATATTCAAAATTAATTATAAAATTGAACTAAATGTAAAAGCAAAAATTATAAAACTCTTCAAAGAAAACAAAGGAGAATGTCTTTGTGATCTTGAAGTATGCAAAGATTTCTTAGAAATGACACAAAAAATATGAACTATAAAAGCAAAAATTGATAAACTGGGCTCCACCAAAATTTTAAACTTTTGCTCTTCAAAAGACACCATTAAGAAGATGAAAAGGCGAGCCATGGTCTGGGAGAAAATATTTGCACCCCTTTACCTAACAAAGGATTTACACAGAATATAAAAAGAATATTTACTACAATTCAGTAGTAAGACAGATATAAAAATGGGCAAATGATTTAAATAGACAACTCAAAATATCTAGAAATAGCCAACAAGCACATGAAAAGACACTGAACATCATTAGTCATCAGGGAAAAAGAAAGTGAAACCACACAGAGGTACCAGTACACACCTACTAGAATGGTTAAAATCAAAAACACTGACATTATCAAGTGTTGATGCTGTTGTGCAGACGTCAGCAAACTATGGCCCACAGGCCATACTGAACCAAACTGTACACTTAAAATGGGTGCATTTTATAGTATCTTAATGCAGGTATCTCAATAAAGCTGAACAAAAAATGGGAAAAACTTTAGGTTTAGATGGGTTGCAGAATTTTATGGAGTTTTAGAAAAGTAGTACTGTGCATACTGTATGTTATATAACACCTCCAACTGGTTTTGTAGCAGTATCCCATATTTAAACACATTAATACAATTTCAGCAAACAAGTATTCCAACTAAGTGAGATGTCTAGAAACAACTGGACAGGTCAGGTTTTGTGGACCAGTGAGTTTTAGAACCAAAGTTTAGAAAAAATTTTGGGTGTTCAGAGTTTTTAAAATTTAGTCTTGCAGATAAGGACTTATGGGGCTGTACCTGTTTTTGCATACCCTATATGTCCTGAGAGCCTCTTATGTGCCAGATACTGTTGTTAGGTGACTGCAGGGCACAGAAACACAAGCAACCCTGTTCTTGCGGAGACAGGAAGATAGGAATAGGAAGACAAGATAAGGGAGATAAGTATGACGCAGTTCCTACTGACCAGGGCTCACACGGTACAGGGAGTCAGATGCAGACAAGGAACAGCACCCAAGGCAGATTTTGATAATGCCATAGGAGACCTGGGGATGGAGAGATTAATTCAGTGGTCTCTGAGGAGACCAGGCTGGAAAGAGAGGCTGAGTTCCATCATGGTGGGTCTTATACGCATTTTATCCTGTAAGCAACAGCACTTCATTTATTAAACTGGACTCACCAGTGATGCTCTCTGAGTCTCTGTGATTGATATTCATGAGGTTTTCTTCACCCGTCGGTGATGTAGAAGTGGCATTCTGGGATTGACTCATGCAAGATCCTTTCTTGTTTTGGTTGAGCAGGACAGCTTTGGTTTGAATCAGAGTAAAGGAAATCCATCAAGCCATTCAATAAAGAAAGGTTCTGGTCAAATGGACATTTTCTTTTAAACAGATTTTTTTGTTTTGATGGTCAAATGACATCTGGAGCAATGAGCGCTCTCATGTGATTATCACTCCTTGGATGGTCATGACCTAAAACAAAGAACACATCAAGTGACTTTAGAATTCAGCATGCTCATTAATAACAGCAGTCCAATTACCCAGAACGTCTGTCATTAAGAATGTCTTCCTAGGGCTTCCCTGGTGGCGCAGTGGTTGAGAGTCCGCCTGCCGATGCAGGGGACACGGCTTCGTGCCCCGGCCCGGGAAGATCCCACATGCCGCGGAGCGGCTGGGCCCGTGAGCCATGGCCGCTGAGCCTGCGCGTCCGGAGCCTGTGCTCCGCAACGGGAGAGGCCACAGCAGTGAGAGGCCCGCGTACCGCAAAAAAAAAAAAAAAAAAGAATGTTTTCCTAATGATACACACACCACATGGATAAATCTAGATATAATATACTGGATGAAAGGGTCAGACAAAAAAATCACATTGTTTATGATTCCATTTATATAAAATTCTAGAAAATGTAAACTTATCTATAGTGACAGAAAGCAGATCAGTGGTTGCCTGGGGTTGGGGAGCGATGACCAAGGGGCAAGAGGAAAGTTTGGGGGATGACAAATATGTTCATTATTTTGATTGTGACAATGGTTTCACAAGTATATACATATGTCAAAACTTATCAAATTGTATATTTGAAATATGTGCAATCTAATGTAAATTATAATTCATTAAAACTGTTTTAAAAATTTAAAGATAATCTACTGTTTAAAGTAAAATAATAATAATATATTGTGGGGTCTATAACATACGCAGAAGTAAAACATATTAAAACAACAGCACAAAGGCCAGGAGGAGAAAAATGGAAATATACTATAGCAAGGTGTTTATACCATACATAAAATAGTAAAATATCACTCAAAGGGGAACTGTGATAAATTAAAAATGTATACTATAAACTCTAAAGCAAACAATAAAATAACTCAGAAATTACAGATATAAACCAACAAAGAAAATGAAACGGAAGAATATAAAACCGGGTTTCTCAACCCTGGCACTACTGATATTTGGGTCTGGAAAATAATACTTTGTTGTGTGCATTGTAAGATGTTTAGCAGCATGCCAGCAGATCCCTCTTCCCAGACCCTCTCCTAGTTTTAACAGCCCCCAAATGTTTCCAGACAGTATCAAATGTCCCCTGGGGGGGCAAAGTTGCCCCCAGTTGAAAACCACTGATATAAAAGATGCTCAACCTCACTTATAATTAAAATAAATAAAAATGTAAAGAAAATATTTTTCATCCATTAGATCAGCAAACATTAAGTTTTATTATATTCATTGTTGGAGGGGTACGGAGAAAGCGGTACTTATACTGTTGATAAAAGTGCAAATTGATACAAGCTTTTAGAAAGGCTATTTGGCAATGCCTACCAAAGTTTTCAATGCATATACACCATAATTTAACAATTCTACCATTAGGAATTTATATGATGGAGATACTCACAGAGTATGCCAAGATGTAGGCATAAGGATGCCCATACAGTATTTTCTTTTTTTAAAGCATACGTACACAACTGGAATCAAGATATCCATAAAGAAATAGTTTAATAATGGTATATACAAAGGAATATAATGCATTAAATATATGTGTGTATTTTAAAAAACCCAATTGTTGCAATCAAAAAAACTTCAATATTAATTATAAACTTAGCTTTATATCAAAAGACAGTCTCTACTAAATAGTGTCTACTTAGCAACATGCAGCTTCTATTTATGGCTAATTCATTTTCATGCCTACTATTTACAGGTATTATAAACATGATGTGTTTTTTTTACAAGAGTCACCACCAAGAAATAGAAAAGACCAAAATAAAAGCACTAAAGGAGACTGAAAATGGTCACTGAGGTAGCACAGAGACACACTGTCAGCAACTACTAGGGAAGAGAATTTCAGAGACAGAATGGGCAACAGAATTAAACATTACAGAAAAGTCAAAAAAGATCTTTGGTTTAAAAAAGGTGGTATACAGAGACCATAAAATCAACAGTAACCTTCTAGAAACCAGTTCAATCAAGAGATTAGGCCCAAAGTCAGGCTGTAAGTGATCAGGAAGCAAGATGGTAAGAATGGAGTTTAGTAAGTATACAACAAGATTTGCAACATCCAGGCTTTCATGGATTTCCGTGGACAAGTAAAATTTCAAAAACTTCTGTGGTTATTGGCATAGGGTTGCTGTTTTTATACTTCATAAATGAAAAAAAATGTACAAGGAGAAACACATAATAAACAACATTCCTTCCCAGAAAAGTTTATAATTTTATGTTGACATATAAATTTTCCTAAATTTGAATTCAGAAAATTTTTATAAATTTTTAAAATTCTATTTTATATAAACAATTATTTTCTTGAAACATGTTTGTCAACATAGCAATCTGTACTAGCCAGTGCAACATGAAGTAAAGCTCAAAAGTATTTGTTTAGGTACTTTGATTTTAATTCCAGTTGTCAAAAATTCATTTTCACATCCAAGATCAGTCTACTGTGTGCAATTAAATTCTTCCCCATGTGCTATCTTATTGTCCAAACTGCCATTTCCAAATTAACCACTGAAAAGGCAATGGAACAAAAGTGCATCAAACCAGTAAAGATTTGCCCACCCCCATCCAGTGAGGTTGGGAGGAGGCCATTATTGAGCCTACCAGAGTGGTTAAGAACATGGATTCTGAACTCCAGCTCTACTACTAGTTGCATGACCTTGAATAAGTTACTTAACCTTGTTTCTTCATTTGTAAAATGGGCTTAATAACATGGTCTACTTTATGGGGTTACTATGGGGATTAAGTGAGTTATGAGAGGATAACAGTAGCACCTACCTCAGATGGTCACTGGGGAAATTACATGAGTTAATACATGTAAAGCTCTTAGAACAATACCTTAGAATACAGTAAATACTACGTAAATATTAGTTATTATTATTTCTACCACCACCAAATAGTACAATTTTATCATTATCATTATTATTATTGTACCTTACACAAACTTGGGCACACTGTAAACCCTACTGTTGACTGCTAATACGATCTGCTCGCAACCTAAGAAGTCACATTTACTTCCTGCCCTCTGATGAGTGATGTTAGTTTTGTGCCCTTAATCATTTTCTTTCTACCTCTGTGATTCATGAACAAACTGAAAGCTTGCAGAGTCAGAGTTCTAAATGTAGTAGAAACTAAACTTTGGCAAGCACAAGCAACACATATTCAGTGCATTTCCTAGTTTGTACACACTTATTCTTAGTAACTCCTTGAGTATCATCTACTTGCTATGCTGGATCTTTATTCACTCTTTTTAGGAACAACTTCACGGCTTTTTTTAATAAAACAGTCAACCAAGCATGCGTTATTTAACAAGAAGCCAGCCTTTGTAATTCTTGCACATTTAGGAAAAAATAAAGTAAACCAGCTAAGTGACTTATTTTAATAAGAATGAGACTTAAAAAGAACAAACAAAACATGTCATTGATATAAACCTTGCTGGCAGAATACAACATGCTGATGACTTAGTTAGCCTAGCCATGGAAACTAAAATGGTCAACAGTGAGGGCCTAAATATAGGCCCTGTGCCTTAAAAAAATCTTGCTACTTCCTTAAAACGGGATACTCTGGCCAAAACAGACTTACAGAAAAGGCTAAAACAATTCAGGACACTTCACTTTGACAAGAGTGCAGAGCCTAGAAATACAGTAAATATAATGATGTGACAAACATTTAAATTGGAAAAATATATTTAAAATTTTTATTGTACAAATAATACTTTGGGGATTAATTTAAAATACATGTTGGCTGCTCATCTGAATGCAGAAGTGGGAACAGTGCCAATCACCAACTCCAGCAGCAGCTCTTGTAGACAGTGTCAACCTTCATCCAGACAAAAGATAAACTGTATAATTTAAAACATAAAATAAATGGACCATGTTTCCTATATTAAATCATAGATTTTCAACAAAGACAGAGACTCACTAATTTTTAATGTATCTGGCTACATCAAAGATAAAATTTACAAAAAATACACAATAATTTTAAAATCAGATATTGAACCACAAAAAAAAAGAAGACTATACAATGGCTTCAGTGCTAAAAGCTGAAAAAAAGGGTGGCAGGGGGTGTCACCCCCGAAATCCAACCTGGATAGTGAGAAGCAGATCTTACAAAGGCAGAGCCCACACACCAACACCAAGGCCAGCTTCATGGGTGAGCCACAGTACACTACATTCCGAAACAGTTGCTCTACCAGCAACTGTAGAGTTCACCCTGAGGGGCTATTTGGTCCTAGCAAATACTTGATCCCTCTTTTTTTGTATCATTCAATTTAATGACCAGTAGAGTTTTCAGAATATAAACTACATGGAGGCAGCTCTACTTACAAGCAGGACAAATTCCAAAAGGCTGTTAAAGCCGTTAGTCTAAAAGAAATCCGTTAGTCTAAAAGTCCAAAACCATGAGTGAAATTTAGGTTTATGGTGTCTGTATTTCCTCCGAGCTGGCATGTTTTTGGCATTAAAAAAAATAAGTGTCCTGTTTTGTTTACAATGAACATTTACTGAGGCAGGCAACCCCTCCCTGCCACAATCTCCACCAACATAAGGGAGGCAACCTCTGGCAGCTAAGGAATCCACACCAGAGTTTCACCTGCAGATTAGAAAAGGCCTTGAACCCATGGTGTGTCTGTGGCTTTTGATAAGTTTCCACAGCACCACTTCCACTCACCATGCTCAGCCTTTAAGTTCTTGAACTACAACTTTAACCTGAATTTCAAACCTTTGACTAAATAGGCATCCCATTTTAGAGATGATCCTCTGCTGAAACCATTTCAGACATGCATATTTCTTCACCTTTGGCTGACTCTCAACTGCACAGGCACATCTTTTTTCACACATCCTGGGACTGTCCTTCGTAATCATTCTTATTGTCCAGACATATATTTAATATGTATAATTTCCTCACTTTCAATTTTTTACACTATTTCTATTTTAGTGTTCATCCATCTATCACTAGTACTGCTTTCAGAGATAAAATGGGGGGCTTCCCTGGTGGCACAGTGGTTGAGAATCCGCCTGCCAATGCAGGGGACACGGGTTTGAGCCCCTGCATTGGGTCTTTGTTGCTGCGCACGGGCTTTCTCTAGTTGCGGCGAGCAGGGGCTACTCTTTGTTGCGGTGCGCGGGCTTCTCATCACGGTGGCTTCTCATGTTGCGGTGCACGGGCTCTAGGCACGCGGGCTTCAGTAGTTGCAGCACGCGAGCTCAGTAGTTGTGGTTCGCAGGCTCTAGAGTGCAGGCTCAGTAGTTGTGGCGCATGGGCTTAGTTGCTGCGTGGCATGTGGGATCTTCCCGGACCACGGCTCGAACCCATGTCCTCTGCATTGGCAGGCGGATTCTTAACCACTGCTCCACCAGGGAAGCCCTGGAGGCATAATTTTAGAGGCTGCTTGTGCTTGGCATTTGGTTTCAAGCCAAATATTAAAGAAGGTTTGAAGAAAAAATTAGTCTGCTGTCTTGTTTGCAAAGATACTGAATTTATATTCCAGTAATCCAGTCTGGACTATGGCAGTGGAAAGGGATACTGTTTCTCTATACTTCCTCAACAAACAGTAAATAGCAAGAGAATGGGTGACTGCTAATAAGTATCTGATTCATCAGGGTCTTCAAATCACTAGGAGCTAAAGCTACCACAGCAACACTGAAGAAGGTTTTCTAGGCAAGGAACCACCTGTGGGCTGATGATTAATTTTACAGCAGCCACATTATACAACTGTGACTGTGTATTCTGCACTTTACCTTTTCTAAAATTAGGCAAATAATCCAAAAGAAAAAGAATAGTAGGCACTTTTTCACGAAAGCCAGGTCTAGTCATTACTAGAATCCTTATGTCTCATATTTTACATCGACATCCTCATCAAAGTGCAATGACAATTATTAAAATATGACCCCAATCACGAGGAAAACATTAAATCATGCTTTCATACCTACGCTTTAAGAAGTTAGGAAAGCAGGATTTAAAAGGAAATGTTGAAAGATAATATTTTATGGTGTTTAAATAATTAAGTTTTACCCATCTGGAAAATTTACACACCCAGTGTGCTACAGTAACAACTATGGCACCTAATAAAGGTTATCACTATCTGTGGATTTTATTTTCAAATTCTTGGAAGTATAATATTAAACATGTTAATACATATGCTTCCTTTTCCCATTTGGCATTTCAATGAGTTACACATATTGGTATTCAAAAGTTAAAGTCAGAAAAGTTAAATAGCACCTTTGTATTTGTAATGGACTATGAAATAACATATACTACATAACCCATTTATTTTCACAGACTTTTCATTAGTTATCCACATTCACCAATTGGTAATATTAAAACAATCTCTCTGTGCCTCAGTTTCCTCATTTATAAAATGGGAACAATAATAGTACCTATTTTATGTGGCTTAAATGAGTTAATACTTATAAAGCATATATAATAGTATTTTGTAAACAGTGAGCATTACTTATGTGCTTAATATAATTTAAAAGTTAAATAGATAAGGATGTAGCATTACAAAATACAAACAACACCATTTCATGGTACCTGGTCATGGGACACAGACTTAGAAGATATAGGATTCATATCAGTTCCTACGCTTCCACATTGTCAACAGCTCTAGCTCTCAAAAAGAACATGCTTTTATAAAAAGCATGGCTCTATATCTCATCTGGGATTGCCACCTAACAATAATTCAGGAGTTCTAACAATTATTCTTACCTAAGGTAATCCTTTCTTGTCGCTAACTACTGGCCGTAGAGAAACTCTTACAAAAATTTACCCAAATAAAAAGCCCATGATGGGTATGCAGACTAGTGCAGCTGTTCAAAAGAACCATGGAAACTATGTTGTCAAATTAAGTACACACGTACCCTTTGATCCAGCAATTCTGCTCCCAGGTATATCTATCTCAAAGAAATTCTCACATCAGCCCATAAAGAGACAGGTGTGAGATTGTTTCCTGCATTGCTATTTGTGGTAGTAAGCTGAGGGCCTACTCCCTCTAGAGTAATAGGTAAAATGTGGATACATACCATGGAACAATACAGCACTAGAAGTACAGTGCTGAGTGAATAAAGCAGAAGCAAAAGGAGAGAGACACCATAATGCAATTTACATAAATTAAATTTTTTCTGTATTATGAATACATTAAAATGCTTGCCTTGCAGGGAGGAGAGTAGGGGAATTTGGAGCAAGGTATGGGGATAAAAGGGAAATTTAAAAAAAATCTATGAAGTCCTACTGTTCTTTTGGCAGGCTACTTATCGTATAATCATTATTGCAACTCTTCAATCCTTAGTGTCTGAACATGTGCCTGGAGGTGAAAACATTTTCTGGAGACAATGTATGCAGAACTAGCAATCTCTGCAATGTAAACTATGTGGGGCACAGTTCCTGACAATTTCTTAAAAGGCCATGCTGCTTTTATATTACTACCTAGCTGCTCTAAAGCACTGTAATTAGATTTAAACTAAAGAAATGGTTAAAAAAAAAATACAAGCGAGATTAAGCCGCAATGTTGACATCTTCAGGTGTTTGGTTATCTGGTAAAAGTTTTGAAGGGAAAAATGTTTAAAGTTCAAAGATGACAAGAGTTTAAAAGTGGTACATAATAAGTTACATTCCTTAAACAAACCTATTTATCATCTGATGAAAATCAGCCACAAGTGACACTGAAATTTCCATTCGGTTTCTCTTTTTCTTTAAAACACACAAACACAACACACACATATGCGTGTGTGCACCTTTGTCTTTCATTATAAAGTCATATGTTCATTCAAAAAACATTCAGGCAGTAGATAAATATGCGCAATCAAATAAAAGCTCCTTGTAATCTTTTACCATCATTCACTGGGAGATAGACTGTTGATATGCGTTTAGTAGCCTACTCATTTATCTTTCCATGCCAACAGATTGTCAATCTACGCCATCTTTTTAATGTAACTCACTTAGTAATGAATTACACAGTATTCAGAATATACAATTATATAACCACCAATTTTTTCCATCAGTGACTTTCTAACAATTGCTCATCCACTTAAAACTCAAGAATCTAAACTTTTTTTGTAAAAAGCTGGGTAGTATGTAAGCCTTCAGTCATCTATTATCTTTGTTGTTGTTATTGTTTTTAACCCTTTAAAAATGGAAAAACCATTCTTAGCTTATAGAACTGGCTAGTATGGCCTACTGGCTATAGTTTGCTGACCTCTGGTCTATACCTTAAATCACAGTATTTTTGCACCACAGAAGAAAACAATGACACAAAACTCTTAAAGAAAATGCAACAAGTAACTGAATAAGTATAATAGTATCAACATCATATTTTCAAAATTCTACTTCTAGACAGGAATTCCAACTTTTGCATGATTTCCCAGTGACAGTGAGTATCAAAAAAGAGAGTAGATATATAAAAATCCTAAAACCAGCATAGGCTACTAGTTATACATCTCTAGTTTTATCCCTTTTTCCCATAACCCATTTTTTTCAAACTTGTTTCTGTAAAAGATCATGATTGGCTTAGAAATGTGAAATCCATGGCAAATTATTATTTGGCAGTCAAAAATAATTTAGTGACGTCATATGTAGTTTAGTCAAAGAAAATCGGATAGAAAATAGCTCAAAATTACTAAATGCAAACCTCAAAAGGGTAGTCTTCTTGCACACATTCACAAAATAGTCTTGGTTTAGTTCTCTAAGAGAAACATCAACTCCATACTTGAACTCTATCTGAAATTCTGTATCCTTTTAAGAGGGCACTATCTTCTCTGAACCACCTGGCAAAAGAGCTACATAATGTTATATAGTATAATCAATTCTAACACTGCAAAAGCTTTTTCAGCATAGGGTTTTCTTATAACTTCTTTAAAGAATGGAGACTGCGTTTAGTGTGAATTACTGAAATTTTTGGAAGTTTGGTAAATGGAGAAAATAAGTTACTTTAAGGGTTATTATTATCAAATTAAACCTAACAAGGCACACATTTCATCATTTTAACATCAACAGTGGAGGTCCTCTTAGGAAAGAAATGCTTTTTGTTCAGGAAAATACATGGAAAAGGCACTTAGGGTGGAAGGTAAGGCCTTGCAGCATCAAAGGAAGGCAAAGATGCTCTGCATAAGACTAGGGAAACAATTGTTTGTTTTTTCCCCTCTAGAGAGGGAGAGAGAAGGCAAGGGGAAGAAATCCCATCCAGATGGCAGTAACTCAGAGGCCACGGAACACTAGGAATTTGCAGAAATCTTAGGGAGGGTTTTTGGCTTCTCCATAACATGAAACTGAAGGTTCAAGCCAACTGTTTAGTTCTTAAAGGGTCTGTCTGGATACTCAGATGACATTTAGGTATAGACATGTTAAAATATTCACAAGAGTGATTGCTATCAGGAATTTATATTCCAGGATATTAATAAAGTCATCATAGCTATATTTTAAATCTTTTTTTAAACACAGAAAATTATGTCCTTTTGACTAAAGTAATGATTAAAAAAAGAAAAAAAACAATTATAGGTCTTCAAAAATGGATAATGCAGAGGAAATGGCATTATAAAGTTTGTGGATTTCCTATTCTCTTAACCAAAAATGGGGGGAAACATCTCGAGCAGAGGTATTTTACATAATAGATTATGTGGGTACTAAAATATGTACTATACTTCTAGAACCAAATAAATCCTTCCACTACAAATCAGAAAGCATTTTCTTTCAACGTTAACTGGTAAAATTTAGGTAGTAGAGTAAATCAAAAGACACCATCACCTGAAAACCTACAAACACTTCACAGAAGGTTAAGAAATAAACCAAACAGATATAATCATGCTGGCAGACTTAAGAATACTTCTGTATAATCTGCTCTTCCAGACTTAGCTTCAAATCAAATAGCCAAGAAGATGCCCTGAAACAGCACTTTCACAGAGCAGTAAAGTAAATTCAAAATTTAAAAACAGAAATTCAAGAAGAAGTTCAAAATCCACGTCCTCATTTTTTAAAAAAATTTTTATTGGAGTATAGTTGATTTACAATGTTGTGTTAGTTTCAGGTGTACAGCAAAGTGAATCTGTTATACACATACATATATCCTCTCCTTTTTAGATTCGTTTGTGTCCTCATTTCTGTCTCCTCTAACAATCAAACATAAACTTGCTTTTGGTGGCTTAAGGTGATCCTAAAGTCTTCAGTTATTTTAAAATTAAAATACTTAAAGCCTTTAGAAGTAAAAGTTTCCAAAAGCTGCCAAAAGAAAAACTGTAGGCAAGATAGCTCTTCAGATCAATGAAGTAATCAGTGGCACCAGGATATGCAATCTTATATGACCAGGAATGGGTGTAACTTAAAATGGGGGTGAGTGATGGTCAGGATAGAATATTTATTATAAACATATTTATAAACATATATAATTCTCGAATGATTCTAGAATTCTGCATATCTAAGACATATAACCATGTTAGTAATATAATTCTACTAGGCAAGAGACATTCAAATTATATTATGGTTTAGACATAAGACTCACTGTTTTCCGAATCAGTTGTCACAGTCAACTCCAGGACTTCAAGATAAGGTTATCTTTTGAGGGAGAATTGACATGTAGTGGATGATTTTGGTTTGCCAATGAAATTCAGGAATCAATCAATCTGTTACTTGTTCTGAGCTGCTAAAAATAATAAGTGGACTATAGATCAAAATAAATCCTTATTCCAAAAAATTAAGTCCACCTATATCTCAATACCTTGCAAATGCCAGGCATTCAATAAACATCTGTTAAATGAATGAATCAATCTGTAGTCAAGTTACATCCTTGCAATCTGCAGTAGGGAGAAAATGGAGCCACATGAGAAACAGAAGACAGTTAGAGCATCTGAAAACTGAAGGCTTTCTTAACCTGATTTACAAAGATCTGCATAGGCCTCCCATGGGTTTCAGTAAGAAATGTGAGCATACAAGCAAGGCTATATCAGTTAAGCCCATCAGTTACACTGAAGTTGAAAACATCCCCTAGAAACGGGTTTGACAACAGTGTGGCAAAAAACCAGAAAACGTTTAATACTTGTATCCCCCGCTTTTTGAAAGTTGACTTTATGCCACTTTGCTTTTATGAAAGACCTACATTAGTACCTGTTTTCTCTAACTAAAAAAATGAAAAAAAGACATTTGTTTTGCAGAGAAGTGTTACAGAGGCAGTGGTCAGTGAGAGGGGCACCACCAAGCTCCTTCCCAGGGAACTACACTCAGCATCTCAGCATCAAGCCTCTGTAGCCTTGAACCATGTCTGTGACCATCTGCGCTTTATCCTGACTTATTTTGTGCATCTGTTAGTAAGATGTGTCCTAAGGTAATTACTTCGCTTTATACCGGCTTTCCAAAAGGTTTCATAGGAACGCTCTACTTTCTGATAGCAGGGGAAACTTGTACCCAATCCTCCCATCCCACACCCATTTTATTTTAGAAACATGATAGTAAGATGTTTTCTCCTTAAAGTTAAGACATGGTAATGAGAAAGTCCAACAGACTGCAATGGGAAGGGGGAAGAAGTCCTTAGATAGAATAGAATAAAAAGAAGTTGATGACTCAGGAGCATAACTATGACTAGCAATTACTGTATTATGGTGACTATGGCGATATGCTCCAGGATTATAAGCTTTTAAAGAGTTCTTTCTCCCTACACTAAATGATCTCAAATTGCTAATTTTTTGGAGACTTAAGTCCTCTTCTAATTTTCTTTTCTCCCTCACTGTGAGGCTATCAACCTTTGTTGCCAGTGTGCCTCTCCCTTTTCTAACCTGCTGTTGGCTGAGAAACCAGATTATCAGAGAACCCAGAAGTTGTCTGCTTGAGACCAAACCCTAGGACCTGTTTTTTGACCCTTGGCTAGTTCCTCAAGTACCTTTTCTTTCATCCCTTCAGCACTAGGGATTCAGCTGGCTTGCTTCTCTTCCTTTGGCACTGTTACCAAGTGCCTTTCTCATCTGGTGTTCTTTTCTCTAGGCTGGCTATGAATATGCTCTGTCCTTTCTTTACTGTCTCCTAAGAAAAGTATAGGTCCTCGTCTCTTTCGTGAGAATTTTACTGTTAATCACTATAGAGAAATACAGTGGAAACATGGAGAAAATGGTTTAGGAAATCTTAAAATTTTTTATTGTGATTTTGCTCCTTAATCAGTATTTACTGACTCCCCTACTTGGATGCTCCCAGAAGACTGTATGCTCAATTTTTTCCTCACTACACTATGAGCTCCTTGAAAGAAGCTATCTTATTTTTGTATGCCCCAAACCTTAAAGCAACTGACATACAGTAGGCTCGCAATACATGCCCAGCTATAAGTTTAATGATTAAAAATGTCAACACACTGAATTACAGAAGTAACTGAATGAACAAAATTGATTATTAATACACTTCAGCCCAGCATCAACTAAATGAATTGCCTTGAAGAACAAAATCAAGCTAAGATCGAATATTTGAAAGAAAGCACTGTATTTGCTTTATGGAAAACTCTGTATAAGAGTTTGTTGATAAAAGGGTGATATATCATTGTTATAGCTGTGACACAGTACCCACTTTTCTTGTAATAACTAAAGAGAATGAGTTGTCAGTTTTGTCAGAAAGCTAAACCTGAAACTTTGGCTCACTGCTTAGTTTTATCATGTTTTCCACAAAGAGCATTTGCAGCTGTTTATGAATACATTTAAAATAAGCCCCATATCAAATAAGAAATGACCAAATATCTTCTTTAAGAAACTCACAATCAATAATATGTCTCATTTGTAATCTTTCAATTTTGTGACTAAACATAAAACAAAGTCACACTCAGCCATTTAGCCTAGTACTAGCTAAAAAGAGAATGGTTGAAAAGAAAATTTTTTTTTAGGTTGTTAAAGGCTTTAGGAACAGTAGTGCCACCTCAGAGACATTGTAGTTGGTTTCCAGTCTCCTCTTCCTTTCTGCCTTCAGACAGAGAGTGCTCTCTCTTAACCAACAAGCTTCCCTTTGTTTTGATTTATACCACTGGTCTGAATAACCCCAAAGCACCACACAACATGCCTATGACTGAAAGCAATTAAGAGCTGAAAGCAGAGTTCTGGCACTTGGACCCCAAACATGTACTTACTTTACACAAGTGATGAATTTTTGAGAAAGCCATTTTCTAAGTTGACACAGATTTTAAATATAAAGTAGTTAAGTTCTCCTGAAAAGGTCACAAAACCATGTGGAGAGGGGCTGCTGAAAATTCTTCGCCCATGGGCGTCACCCCATAGACATGCCCTCCATCATCCTCTTCAATGGCCTTCTTTTCTGAAACAATTCCATACCACACCTTTCTCACTCTTCTCTGAACCCCTATCTGTCCTCCATCTCTCTTTCTCTCATTCCTCCCACCAATAAACCCACATAATCTATAGCTAGATTTCTCTCCAAACTCTGAGAATTAAGTACAAACATAATCTCAGTCATACATTTATACACTTATTGACGGCAGTGGAAATTAGCAATCCTCTAAGAAGAGGAACTGTGTGGCTGGAAGACAGAAGGGGGAAAGAAACTTATTTTTCATCATTTCCTTCCAATTTTCCTACCATGTGTATATGTCCATCCAGTTAAAAAATAATGAAATGTATGTTATTTGTAAGTCTCTACTCCTGCCTTCTCGAAACTTTGCTCTACTGGTTATCCCTATACTCCACTAGCTTCACCCTCTTCCTTGGCCTATTATCATGTCCAAAGTCTTCTATTTTATTAAAAACAGATAAAATAAAAGTTTAAAAATCTCCCTTCCCCAAGACTCTGGGTTCCCCTCTAGCTGCTTTCCTCAGCCACAGAGTATGACTCTCATGCCCTTCTCCTCACCTCTCATTCATCCTTCAACCTCACTGTGATCTGATTTTTCCTGAAACCACTTTCCCTTCAGTGACCAACAGTCCCTGCTAACCAATCCAATCATACCTTCTTAGTTGTTATCTTAGGTCATCTCTGGTTCAATATTACTGACCATTCCCTACTTCAACTTTCCTCCTGTGGCCCCCTGGAGCCTACATCTTACAATGAACGCTCTTTCTCAAATCCCTCCTTTGGATCACCCAGCTCCCTCCCCTTGATCCTTAAATGTTGTTGATGCCAGAGTTCCAGTTGTGACCATGTACCTGTTTTTCATGTACCTTTGTGCAAACCATTCACGACCACAGATTAACCACTTCTTTCGTGTTAATAACTCCCAATCAGGCTCTTCAGACCAGACTTCTTCCTGAGTTCCACTCAAATCTCTCACAGGCTGATTATGATCCCTTGAACTGATCCACTGAACAGCAGATGCCTCCTTTCTCTCACCTTGCCACATTCAATCCATTATCAAATCCTGTATAGTCTAATACCAATATATCTCGAACACACCCACTTCTCTTCATCCCCTCTTCTACCATCCTAATTCAAGCCATCATCATTTCTTAGAATATGAAAAACCTAACAGACTCCATGCTTAATCTCCTCTCTATTCTCCATAAGGCAACAAGAATAAAGTTTTTAAAACTAAACTCCTTTTAAAAAAATTCAAGGTGTTCATAATATACAGAATAAAATCCACACTTCTAATCAGTCTCCAAGGTTCAGCCCCGTCTGGCCTCTGACTACTTCTCCTCCCTCATCTTGTACCACTCTCCTCTTTGCTCATACTCAGTCACAGGCCTCCTGTCATTTCTTTCCACTTCCTCATCATACTCTCTCCTATCCTGGGCCTTTGCAACTGTTCACTGTACCCAGAATACTCTCCCCTCTTGTTCTTTATATGGTAACTACTTCTCACCCCTCAGGTCTCAGCTGAAAAGTCACCCTCTGGGAGACGTTACCAGTCCACCTGGTCTGAAGTAGCCTCCCCTACCACCTTTATTTTCTAACTTAGCATCTAATGTTTCTTTCCCAACATATATTACAATTTACTTCCTGGAAGTCCTCTTCCAGACAGGAAGGGGGAAAGTGCTATCTTCTCCCTTTCCTCCTCCTTGCTGATCAGAATGGAAATACAATGGCAGGAGCTCAAGCAACTCAATAAATATTTGTTGTTGAAATGAACTATTAACTGAACTGGTGGGTGAATTCTTTCACCATTAGCATGTATAACTATCAACTCCATTGTTAAACAACATAGTGTGACACTCTTAAATTAGACCCTATTTTATTTGAACTATTCCTTCCTTCTTCATGACTTGTCAGAAACCTTTCTAAATAGAAAGAACTCACAGTTTGGCAAACTGACAGAGATATATGGATAAGCTTCAAAGATCTCAATGATCTTTACAACATGAATTAGTTCCACTTCTATACCACAGGTAGACTTTGTATGCTCATTTTCTAGCATGAATAAACCATAATACACGGTGCAGTTAATCAGAACGTCCCCAAGGTTACATGAGTCAGTAGTAAAGCTAGCAATAAAGTGAGAGCATTACATATTAAGAAGTCAGTTATAAAAGAAATTGCTTTTTTTAAATTAAATTAATTTTTTTATACAGCAGGTTCTTATGAGTTACCTATTTTATACATATTAGTGTATATATGTCAATCCCAATCTCCCAGTTCATCCCACCACACCCCCCCAAAAGAAATTTCAATAAATGATTTCAATTAACAACCGGTCAACTAGCTGCTTATAGGACAGCTTTCAATAAATGCCGCTTGAATTAAACTAAAAGTACTGGAAAGGGATAAAAAGTAATATACAACAGTCTCTGTCTTAAGGGAAGATGAATATCTAAGAAATCTAAAATCTGATGGGGAAAGTTCCAATGATCTCCATGATCTAGATTAGATCTAAGATCTAATGATCAAAGAACTGTAAGACTATAAGAGAATACCACCAGATAAGAAATAAGTAACTAATGAGTATTAGAACAGAACTGTTGTATAGATAGTCAGTGGGGGGAGAGTTCTTTTCTAGCTGAAGTAGCCTGGCTTCACACAGGAGTAAGATTTAATACAGGGCTCCTCAAGGATGGAAAGATTTCAATAGTGAGTATGGGGGTATCCAGTAGGTAAAGGACATAGAAAGAAAAAGAAGCCCCAAAGCAAACAGCAGGCAGAGCCAATTTGGCAGCAGTGTACAGACCAACTTAAGTGGGAATGATTATGGGGAAGATACTTGGAGCTTTAAATTTGGCTAGTTAAGATTAGGAAGTCTGCCCGAATAGCCAAAGCAACCCTGAGAAAGAAAAACAGAGTTGGAGGAATCAGGCGCTCCGACTTCAAACTATACCACGAAGCTACAGTAATCAAGACAGTATGGTACTGGCAGAAAAACAGAAATATAGATCAATGGTACAGGATAGAATTCCCAGAGATAAACACACGCACATATGGGCACCTAATTTACAATCAAGGAGGCAAGAACATACAATGGAGAAAAGACAGCCTCTTCAATAAGTGATGCTGGGAAAACTGGACAGCTACAGGTAAAAGAATGAAATTAGAACATTACCTAACACCATACACAAAAATAAAATCCAAATGAATTAAAGACTTAAATGTAAGACCACACACACTATAAAACTCTTAGAGGAAAATATAGGAAAAACACTCTTGGACATAAACCACAGCAAGATCTTTTTTGACCCACCTCCTAGAGTAATGGAAATAAAAACAAAAATAAACAAATGGGACTTAATGAAACTTAAAAGCATTTGCACAGCAAAGGAAACCATAAACAAGACAAAAAGACAACCCTCAGAATGGGAGAAAAATTTGCAAATGAAACGACAAAGAATTAACCTCCAAAATATACAAACAGCTCATGGAGCTCAATATCAAAAAAACAAACAATCCAGTTAAAACATGGGCAGAAGACGTAAATAGACATTTCACCAAGGAAGACATACAGATGGCCAAGAGGCACATGAAAAGATGCTCAACATCATTAATCACTAGAAAAATGCAAATCAAAACTACAATGAGGTATCACCTCACACCAGTCAGAATGGCTATTATCAAAAAATCTAGAAACAATAAATGCTGGAAAGGGTGTGGTGAAAAGGGAACCCTCCTGCACTGCTGGTGGGAATGTATATTGATACAACCACTATGGAAAACAGCATGGAGGTTCCTTAAAAAACTAAAAATAGAACTACCATATGACCCAGCAATCCCACTACTGGGCACGTACCCTGAGAAAATCATAATTCAAAAAGAGACATGCACCACAATGTTCATTGCAGCACTATTTACAATAGCCAGGACATGGAACCAACCTAAATGTCCACTGACAAATGAATGGATAAAGAAGATGTGGCACATATATACAATGGAATATTACTTAGCCATAAAAAGAAACGAAATTGAGTTATTTGTAGTGAGGTGGCTGGACCTAGAGTCTATCATACAGAGTGAAGTAGGTCAGAAAGAGAAAAACAAATACTGTATGCTAACGCATATATATGGAATCTTAAAAAAAAAAAGGTATTGATGAATCTAGTTGCAGGGCAGGAATAAAGAAGTAGACATAGAAAATGGACTTGAGGACATGGGGTGGGAGGGTGAAGCCGAGGTGAAGTGAGAGTAGCATCGACGTGTGTGTATATATATACGCTACCGAATGTAAAATAGTTGGCTGGCGGGAAACAGCAGCATAGCACAGGGTGATTGGCTTGGTGTTTTGCGATGACCTAGAGGGGTGGGGTAGGGAGGAAGGGAGGGAGGCTCAAGAGGGATGGGATATGGGGACATGCGTATGTTTATGGCTGATTCGCTTTGTTGTGCAACAGAAACTAACACAGTATTGTGAAGCAATTATACACCAATAAAGATCTATTAAAAAAAGAAGAAAAAAAAAGGATCAGGAAGTCTGAACTTGATTACATAGGGTACAAGTTCCTTCCTTTCTTTGTTTTCTTTTTTTAATAAATTTATTTATTTATTTTATTTTTGGCTGAGTTGGGTCTTCGTTACTGCATGCGGGCTTTCTCTAGTTGCAGCGAGCAGGGGCTACTCTTCATTGCAGTGCACGGGCTTCTCATTGTGGTGGCTTCTCTTGTTGTGGAGCACAGGCTCTAGGTGTGCGGGCTTCAGTAGTTGAGGCACGTGAGCTCCAGAGTGCAGGCTCAGTAGTTGTGGCGCCCGGGCTTAGCTGCTCCGTGGTATGTGGGATCTTCCCATGCTAGGGCTTGAATCTGTGTCCCCTGCATTGGCAGACAGATTCTTAACCACTGTGCCACCAGAGAAGCCCCTCTTTTTTTTTTTTTTTTTTTTTGATTAAAACTTTTTTTTTTCCTACCATGAAACAATATTGTTTGGTCAGTTGGTCACAACTGGGTTCTAAGTCTTTTTTTTTTAATTTATTTTTTATTGACATATAGTTCAATTACAATGTTGTGTTAATTACTGCTGTACAGCAAAGTGACTCAATTATACATATATGTACCTTCTTTTTCATATTCTTTTCCATTATGGTTTAACACAGAATAATGAATATAGTTCCCTGTTCTATTCAGTAGGACCTTGTTGTTTACCCATTCTGTATATACCAGTTTGCATCTGCTAACCCCAAACTCCCACTCCAACCCTCTCCCTCCTCCCTCCTCCTTGGCAACCACCAGTCTGTTCTCTATGTCCCCGATTCTGCTTCTGTTTAATAGGTAGGTTCATTTGTATCATTTAAATTCCACATATAAGTGAGATCATATGGTATTTGTCTTTCTCTTTCTGACTTACTTCACTTAGTATGATAATCTCCAGTTCCATCCATGTTGCTAAAAATGGCATTATTTCATTCTTTTTTATGGCTGAGTAATATTCCATTGTATATATGTACCACATCTTCTTTATCCATTCATCTGTCAATGGACATTTAGGTTGGTTCCATGTCCTGGCTATTGTGAATAGTGCTGTTATGAACATAGGGGTGCATGTATCTTTTTGAATTATGGTTTTGTCCGGATATATACCCAGGAGTGGGATTGCTGGATGATATGGTAATTCTATTTTTAGTTTTCTGAGGAATCTCCATACTGTTTTCCACAGTGGCTGCACCAGCTGACATTCCCACCAACAGTGTAGGAGGGGGAACAAGTTTCTAAGTGGAAAGTGACATTTGAAAAATAAATCTGGAGTCAGAATACAGGACAAATTTCAGGAATGGAGAGATTAGAGACAGAAAAATAATTAAGAAATTTTACCACGTTATGCCTGAATTATTGTTAATAAAGGCATAAACTAGGTGAATAGAAACGGTAAGAGGGATGTGTGGAATTTGTGAGACAGTAAAATAGGACTTACGTGTTAAGTTGGGACTAGATGAACTTTATTGATCCTCTCCTAAAAGATAATTACTTCTAGTATACACCTCAATCATTTGGCTTAAAAACCTCACAATTTTCCTTGTCCCTCACTCCCCTAAGAGTGCTCTTTCTCAGACATTTGCTGCCCCCCACCTACCATCCCCCAAACTGGCTTCTCCAACCACATAATATATTCCAGCCAAAACAAAGGACTATATATTTACTAGTTCCCTAGACAAACCAGGAAATTCCCAAACCAATGACTTTGTTCATGCTATGTCGTCTTTAATGTCCTCTCTCTGTTCTTTGTACCCAAAGTCTAGACATTCTGCACACCCCAGGTCAATGCCACTTTTCCCACCAAGCTCTCTCAGAGGCCCCAACTCAAAGTAAGTGTTGTCTCCCAATACTCTCCATTTTTCTCTGAAACACTTTTTTCAAAAAACCTTGCAATTGTTCCTTATCTCTTCTGGTAAACTATATACTCCCCATGGTAAACATAGCCAATTTATTTCTGTATTCCTTCCTTCTCTTTTCATAGGTACTTGAAGATCTTGATAAATAATATATGGCAACAGCACAGTATAATGGCTAAAAGCACAGACTCTGAAAACAGACTGTTTGAATCTGAATCTTAATACTGCCATTTATTAGCTACGTGACCATGGGCAAGTTACTTAATCTGTGTATGCTACAATATCTTTATGTATAAAATGGAGATAATAAGAGTAGATATTTCATAAAGTTGTCAGAGGACTTGGCTTAGAACAGTATAAGCATCATAAAAGTATCTATTAAATACAGTGGAAAAATACTGAATATTCTGTGATACATGAGTAAAGCTTTATTTATCTATGGAAAGCAAAATGAAGCCAGTCTCTAGGTACTAAATAGGTATATACAAATTCTTCCTAAATCTTCTTATGTATTCCCTAAGGGTTAGCTGTGTCCTTTAAAGTCTTCCTTATGTTAACGATGGTTCTGTTGTAGTTTGACATTTCAATTTCTGAGAAAATATTTAGTTCAGTTTCCTGTGACAATAAGACACCTAATTGATCTTCTTGCCTCCAGTCTTACCCCCTTTAATCCATCCTCCCATGGCTCAAAGAGTATCTTTCTAAAATGTAGACCTAATGTTTTCCCACTGCTACAAACCCCCTCCATTCCATCCCCGTTAGGATAAAGTTTAAAATTCTTAGAGTCTCATACAAATTCCTCCAAATATGGACCCTGCCTAGTCTCCAGTTTCATCTCTCAACACTTTTTACCATAAAACCTAATCACCCGGCCACATCTCAAAAGCTTTTTGTATGTCATTCCTTTTGCTAGAACATCTCTCCATTAGTTTGCTAGGACCACCATAACAAAATACCACAGACTGGGTAGCTTAAACAACAGAAGTTTATTTTCTCACAGTTCTGGAGGCTAGAAGTCTAAGATCAACATGTCAGCAACACTGGTTTCTCGTGAGGCTTGCAGATGGCTGCCTTCTCAATGTGTCCTCACGTGGTTTTTTTTTCCTATATATATGCACATGTCCCTGGTGTCTTTTTGTGTCCAAAGTTCCTCTTCTTATAAGGTTACCAGTCAGAATGAATTATAACACACCTTAAAAGTCTCATTTTAACTAAATTACCTCTTTAAAGGCCCCATCTCCAAATACAGTCACATTCTGAGGTTATGGGGGCGAGGACTTCAACTTACAAATTTTGGAGAAACACAATTCAGCCCACAACAACCCCTTCTCCTTTTCTTTACCCAGGCTAATTCCTATTTGTTTTTCCAAGACTGGCCCAAGCCTTCCCATCCAGGCAGATTTCACTGTCCTGTCTCTGTGTTCCCATAGTACTTCTGCATGCTGCTCTCTGTATGCTGCTATCCCATTAACACACTATCCCAGTTGTCTCTTTCCTTCTTCAGACTGTATTCCTTAAGAGCAGAGACTAAATCTCTAGCACTTAGCACAGTGTCTGTTCCATTGAAGGTATTTACTAAGGATTTGATTATTCAGGGAAAGTAGAAGAACATGGACTTTGAAGAAAGGCAAGCGTGAGTTCAAATCCTGGCTATACCATTTACTTATCTTGTGGCTTTCGACAAGTCACTAAATGCTGACCTTCCATTCTACATAAGGCAGTTATAAAGATAAATGACTTAATTATAATAAAAGCATCCAGTTGTAGGGTTGGTACACAGTAGGTGCTCAATAAATGTTAGAGTACAGATTCTGGGATTGCCTGGGTTTGACACCCAGTTCCACCACTTGGTAGCTGAATGACCTTGGGTATGTTAACTTATCCTCTGCTTCAGTTGCTTATCTATTAAGAACATCTCACACTGCTACTGTGAGGATAAGTTAATATAGGTAAAATATTTAGACAGGTATCTAACACTTCTAAGTACTATACAAATGTTTCCTATTATATGATCACTGCAGATCTGAACTAATATGACTGGAAATCATGAATAATTTAGTTCATTCAATTATGAAGTTATTTTAAATGTGAATATTACTTTAATGCCTCAGATTTCTTACCACTAAACAGGACAGTAACTAAAGAGGTTCAAAAACTGGTACGGATGATATAAACAAAGATCAAAATAAACATGAAATAATATCATCGGCCTCATTCCTTATATTAGTGTTTAAACATACTTTGGGTATTGAAGTAAAAAATCTTAAGAAACAAGTTTTTCTAGTCTTTGCGACTACAGATGTTAACCATTTGCAGTAGAGAATAACACTCCTTGGCTCATATTTTCAATTTCAGAACCACTAAACCTTTGAACTGGAAAGACCTTTGAGATGAAAGGCCAGTCCTATCATGGCTTACATTAAGTAAACAGGTGGATTTGTAATGGGCTTTCAGGGTCTTAATGAGCAGCTCTATGGAGGATGGGAATTACAAGCAGAGAGAATAACTGGTTCAAAAGTACTAAAGCAGGGTTCATAACTTATTCTAAATGTCCAAGGTATGTAGTAGGAACCAGTATTAGGAAATAACGCTGGAAAATGCCTTTGAATCATCCAACCTTTAAGGTCAGTAATTTCTGAAGTAGGTACCTGACCTGTAACTTTGAAGTAAGGCAGATCTAGGTATGAATCTCCACTTGTTACATAAGCAAAGCTGAGCCTCAGATTATGCAACAGGGTTATTATAGTGATTAAGTGATCAAATGTACATACAGCTCATAACTGAGATGCCTGGCTGATTGAAAGTACTCAAGTTTTTGTCTTTCTGACCCCCCTCACCATACGAATAAAAATCTGCAAAATAATAAAACACTGTCTTTCATACAGTATGCGTTTGCTGAATGTCTGAGACTTGTTGAACATTACTTAATTTTAAAAACTGAAAGCTGGAATAACTGCTGAAATGATCAAGTGTCTTCATCCCTGCCCTTTCTCCCCACCAAATGTCCTTCACAATTTCTTCGCAAGTGTCACTGCACCACCATTAACATGCTATTAACATGCTGTAGCTTCCAATTCTACAGCACAGATTTGAAGGTCAGGAAAAAATAATCATTGAAATAGATAAAACAAACTAAACTAAACAAAACTGGAAGAGTCCATTTCACTTTATTCCTATGGTCCATTCTAGCTTGATGAATTTCCAGTGAAAAGTTAGTTTCTGACGCAGAAACTGCAGGTTTAAATAAAAGGTTCGTGGGCAAGTAACTGAATTCACCGCTATTATAATGACCCAGAAATCTTTTAAGTGTTTAGGAGACTATCTTTACTCTGGTTCTAAAAGGACATCTGCCAATATCCATTATTTACGCTTGAAACTAAAGGCAACCGTCTTTCTTTTAAAAGACGTGCGGTGTCTGGCTCAAAATCAATCGCAAGAAAAGCCCAACTCAACACTGAAAGAGCTCTTTCCAATACTCTCTCGTCTCGCTCACATCACAGATGGCGACCAAGGCTTAAGGTTTAACGTCCACACACTAAAGCCGCTTATCGCTCAAGGATGGGGCACCAGGTGGGTGCTGTCCGGCAGAGGATGGGATGCTGCCAATCCTGAGAGGTGCAGCTGGGGTGCACCCCGAGGCCGGAGCCCAACGCCCAACACTTCGCACTTACGCTTGGGAAACCACCCGCTTCCCACCGCGGCGGGGCGGGGTGGGGGTGGGGGACGGACCCGGCGAGGACCCAGTCCTCCGGTACCCAGCTCAGGCTTCGGTGTCCGCGCGTGACCTCCGAAGACCGGGAGGAGCGCGGGGTGGGGAGGTTCCTTTGCCTTCAAGGGAGGATGGCAAGGGCAAGTTCGAGTCGTGCGCGGGAAGGTTACTCACAGGAATGGTCCGGCGTCCTCCGTCCTTCGCACGCGCTTGCTCAGGGAGAAGCCTCTAAAACGGCAGCAGCCTGAGAAGAGCAGCAGAAGCGGCCGCCGCTGCCAGTAACCGCCCGGGCGTGGCAGGAACGGACTGGCGATTTCACAACATCATCATTCGGCGACTTCGGTTTTGCAGCTACTCCAGGTCAATGACAGCCCCCACACATTTGGGGAAGAGAGGAGGAAACCCATTCTCCCAGCAGCCTGCACGGCACCAGCGCACGACCTGCTGGGGATTGTAGTTTCCTCTAGACCACGCCCCTATCTCTAAAGGCCACGCCCCTCGCTGCTAGCCCGGGGGCGGGGCGGGGGCGGGGCGGGGGCGGGGGCGGGGCGGGGGCGGGGGCGGGGCCGCGACCCTGGGGCCAGGGTGGGGCGAGCCCAGTGCCGGAGGGCTGCTGGGGGTTGGGGCAGAATTCCAGGCCCACAGTGCCAGACGGGTCGCGCCGCCGTCCTGGCTCCGCGGCTTGTGCCGCGAGCGGGCCTTACGCGCTCGCTTTGCCGCTGGGCGGGCCTGGCGCCCGGGCCCCGCACCGCTGGCCGCCTGAGGAGAGCCGCTGCCCGCAGTCGCCGCCAGGGTAATGAGGGGAGGCCGGGCTGGGGAGGGGAAGGGCTACGGGCTGGTCGCGAAGTGAGGGAGCGCGGCTCCGCCAGCGCGCGCCTACGGAAGCTCGAGGCTAGAACTCGCCGCCCCGCTTCCAGCCTGAGCCCGGGAGGCCGACGGAGCCGTGGCGGGAGTCCGGCTCGGCGTGGCGAGCAGCCCCTGCGTGCTGCGCGGCTCCGGCTCGGCCCGGCGTCCCGGGCCGCGTGGCGGCCGAGGCACCTGCGTGCGGGGTAGGCGGTGCCTGCTGGGGTCGGCGGTGCCAGGTGCGCGGGCCCAGCTGCCCGCGGCGCCCCCCCCCCCCCCCCCGCCGCTGTCACCTTTGGCCGCACTCACAGGCACGCAGAGTCTCCAGACCCGAGGTGCCCTCCGGCCCGGCTCTGTGTGCCTTCTGCGAGTTCGCTGCAAAGTCCCCCAAAGCAGGACTCGGAAGGAAGCTTTTTCGTAATCGAACGCTCAAGCCGCGTTTCGTCCTCGGTATTTAAGTTCAACGTTGTGTTTTTCCCTCGTGGGTTTGTTGTGTCGCGTACCTTTTTCCTCAGAACTCGATTGGAATTGGTGACAGCGCCTATCTAGGATAGAGCCTGGCACACAGTAGGCGCTTAGTAAATATTTTTTGAAAGCCTGAGTCACGATGCTAAGTTTGGAAGTTCTACCGAGTTGTGCGTGGCTATAATTTTTAAGATTTTATGGGTTCCTAAGATAACTTTGAAAATTACAGTAATTTTAAAGCTCCGCAAAGAGTTAAATCTGGCTTTTTTGCATTCCCTGTAACAAGGGCCTCTGTTGGATGCTTAAATTAACTCAAAACCCGAGTTCTGTAATTTAGATGCGCCTTCCGATTGTCGCAGAAAGTGTTAACCTTTCAGATTAAAGCTTTCGGAGGAACCATTCTATTTTAGAACAAATTTAAATTATTTAGAAAGCTTTATTTTAATTCTCTTTTTAGAGATAATTGCGAGGGACCACACTGATGTACTTGTAAATACATTTAGAAATACAAGTCTCAAGTATGAATTTTTGAAAAGGGTTTATGTTCATACCTAGTGAAAGAGCACGCAGGAGAAAATTATGACGGCAGACCTATACCCTGCCCTCCAGCGACCCCCACCCCCATCTCTTAGCGGGGGCAGCTGCTGCCTTGACCTCAAAATGTCTCATAAAAGTATCTCTTAATAGTCTGTTACATCTAAAGCAAAATCCTCTGGGATTAAGCCATGCACGTGGGCAACCCCTTTAGTACTGACAATTCTCACAGATTGTGTCCGCTTCTTATGAGTTTTTCTGAAAAATAGATAATGTAATGGAGTTTAAAGGTTTTTTGTTGTTGTTTAAGAAAGAACTTAACTGATATTACACAGAGCAAGAAACAAATTCCTGAGAACCAGGAAATTCAGTTAATCACGACATCCCTGATCTTTCTGCTTGTAGGAATGTATGCTCCAAGTGGTCAGGGCCTTGTCTGCCTCGATCACTAGTGAGTGTCCCCAGTGCCCAGCACAGTGCCTGACCCATAGCAGCCATTCATTAAACACTTGTGGGATGAATACTTGACCGTTTCAGGTAACAGGGTAATTACTTTCTACATGCTTGTAGTTTCTTCATTTACTTGGATATTTTCTTAGAATAGATTACTAGAAGTGAGAATTTTACAGGGTCAAAGGGATGAACATTTTTATAGTTATCAAAACATTGCCAACTTACTTTCCAAATGAGTCCTACCATTTGGTACCTTTCAGAGCATCTTCTCAAGCTCTTCTTGATACAGTATTTGATAGTTCTGAGCACTTTCAGATAAAGTATTTCATTGATCCGAATCACCCTGGAAAGTGAGCAGGGCAGGTTTTGCATTGCCTCTTTTGTAACACAGCAAACAGCAGTGCCTTAAATTGATGGTAATGAATGGCAGGTGACAAAAATAAACCATTCCGGGTTTTTTTCTTCTTCCCATTCTCTTCCTTTGGTTTGTAGTGAATATCCTGAATAAATTGACATCTTTTCTTAGCAATAAAATTGGATGCTGCTGTATAATATCTATGGTTTACAAAAGCTTTTTCTTTCTGATTTTGTTCAGATGTTTGCAGATGCCTTGATCAAACTTGGGGACTTCATTAATATGAAATAATGAACCACAATTTAGGTGAAAGAGATACTGGGTAGGTGTAAGGGAATATCCAGCACTAGCAAGTTTCGAACATTGCCACCCTTTCTATTAGGAAAGATTTGGAAACTTGGTGGTGCTTTTGTAGCTCCTTCAATCTGAATAAGTTACTATTTTAAACCTCTGCATCTGTTGGAGCCCTCATAAACTATTGAGATTAATACTCCATCAGTGAAAGTGGACAGGAATTATTTGTGTAATAATCTGCATATCTTTCCTATCTGTCAATAAATTCCAAGAAGAATGGAAATGAGAACTAAGAATCATAAAAAATATTCAACCTACGGAAAATATTATTTTCACATGAAAACTGAAAAAAAAATCTTTTTTTAAACATGGCAAAAAGAAAATGTAATTAATTCCTACTCTGTTGCTAATCTTGACTCTTTCCCAGATTTGCCAGTCAGTTACCCTAGATGATTTAATAGGTAATTAATCGGATAAGGAAGCTTTGGAAGATTCAAAGTTTACTTCTAAGTAGAACCATTGGAAATTCTTGGGCATCATTTGTATTAAAAGTGGGTCCAACATTACCTTTCTGTATTGTTTTTACATTTGCTTAGGGTTCTGTAAAAAAGTAGTATAGAAAAGATAAGGAAGAAGAGATGCAGGTTTATTGAGGCTTTGGAAATATTCAGAACCTCCTTTCAACTTCACTCCACCTTTCTGTTGTGATGTCAGATCCCAAATAGTGTTCAGTAAACAGAAATGTTCTTTAAGGACACCTTTCAGGAATGTCTGTAGTCCTTGTGTCAAAGAATGGCTGCCCAAATAGTGGTGGGTTTATGGCAACTAGATCTTTAAGGCATTTGTATGTAAATATAAGTTATTTTGCTTCTGTTTTTATACTAGGATATTTCTGTATCTTGAAGATAAAGCAGAAATCTTCTTTGGAGTAGATGGATTTTTCTCACTTTCTGTGAACTAAAGCGATTCAATGTCTCTTTTGGTAAGTTTTTATAAGCGTGGATCTAATTTTGTGTCAATAGAGTAATTAGATGTTAGTGCAAAGCCCTAATAGGCACACTCTGATGGAATATTCTTAGGCTCTGAGATGTTATTTTGATCTGAAAGACTTCTGGTCTTTAAAAATGAGTTAAATTATCATTGAGTTTTTGTCTCTTTAAAAAAGAGCTTCTCCTATACTTTTCTGATATACTCCTTCTATTCCTTTGTCCCATACCCACTTTTCTCATACATTTACTGTCCTTAGACATTACTCTTCCATCCAGTTAGCTATGCCTTATCCTTTAAATCTTTCCAAAATCCCTTTGACAAATTTCCATCTGACTAAAGGCAAGCAAAATAGTATGAAAAATAAACCCCTTGACTTAACAAGACAGGAAACATTAGGATCATTGTGTAATATGATGTATAGATACTAACGTGGTTTTTGTTTATATTAAGTCCATGGTATCTACTCTAGATTAAGTAGTTTTAGGACTTTCATTGTGTCTTATGTAGAATATAATATGTTACTTGAATATTTGAATTTCTTTTAAAAAGTGGTGGGTGCATTTGTATGATGATTTGTAATTTACAAATACGTTCATGTATTATATCTCTCTCAGTCTTCAAAATTGTAAGCAGGGCAGGTGGTATAATCCTCATTTGGAGTTTGGCCCATGATTGCAAAGAATTAGAGCCAGGGCTCAAACTCACATCTGCCAATCCACTCTATCACTTGCCAAGTCTGAGAGGCAGAACTATGAAGTTAGGAGACTGTATTGTTAGTTATTTGGAAAATATATAATGCATTTACTTTATGTTTAAAGTAAAGTTTATCTACTTAAAAGGGGAGCTTTATATATCTGGAAAATACATTGAGGTGAAATATCTACCTCATTTTCTAAAGCAGGGCTCAGCAAACTTTTTCTTTAGAGGGCCAGGTAGTATTTGTGTGCTATGTGGTCTCTATTAAGTTACTCTTGGAAAAAGCTGCCATAGGCAATATGTAAATAAATGCAAATGAATGTGTCTGTGTTTCCGTAAAATTTTATGCACTAAAACAGGTGGCGGGTCAGATTTGACTCGTGGACCATAGTTTGTTGACCCCTGCTCTAAAGGATTACTTAAGATTAACAACTTTATGTCAGTTTGTAGGTTGGATGAAATGTAAAAGGGCATTTGATAGATGGAGATACTGAGATTCAAAGGGCTGTATGGTTGCCCAGGGCTTCCAAATTTGGGGGAAAGGACATCTTACTTAATCTATTATTTCATAATTATGGATTTTTGGAAAAATAGAATTTGATAGGGTCATTTATATTTGTTCAGTTTGTTAATAATTTTACTTTGTGTTCTTCTTGCAATGAAATATTTAGAATCCTTTGAATCAAAACATTCATGTTTTCTCCTCAGTGAGATATTTGTGTAACTGAGATAAAGTTAATGTTTTTGCTTATGAAGGATTCTTCCTCATTCAAATTTTACCTCTATTTGACAGCTAAGAAGTGGTGTTTTCAAAGGAGCAGCAGGAACAAAATTCCAGACTCCCAGAAAGAAAGCAGGTGTTCAGCATAAACCATGTTGTTTGCATAGACAGTTTAGGCACACCATGATCCATTCTTACTGGGGAATGGTGGGAACCCTCCCAAAATCCGAGTTCCTAGATACCAGCCAAGGGTCAACCTTGCAAACAGGCCTTTCCAAGGAGAGCAGTTTTAGGCCTGCTAACCCCTTTCCCACACAATAGTATGAATGATTATTGTGAAAGATTCAGGGCAAATGTTGGAAAATATATGTAAATATATAATATATAAATGATGTAACTGGTGGCTATTTTTTATATGAACAACAGTATTAAGTATCTTCAAAAACTTTTATTGTAAATTTTATTCACCCTACACAAACCAATAGAAACTTTGCAAAGGAAATGACTCTACAGCTATCTTGACACTGTTAGCTCCTGTTCTTCAGGGGCGAGTTTTACATAAAACGGTGGGGATATATGTCAAATTATTTTGGTAAGATTGATATGTACAGACTGTAGGAATTCAACTTAATCAGTAATTTAGGCTAACTGGGAAAATGATTAGTTTGATTAATGAGAAATTCTGGCATATTTTAAGCTAAAGGAAGTTTGATTAAGTAAGTGACTGCAAAATAGACGTGGGAGGACTTGTCTTAAAGACTCATTTGATATTATACTTTAATGTTCATATAAAAATGAATGTTCATAAGATGCTTGAAAATAATTAAAAGTCTCTTTCATACAATTTGTTTATACTTTTCTTTTAACATACCTTTTCTTCCTAAATAAGTATAACATCAGCTTCACGCCACTAACGTGTGTAGGTGTTACATTTCTTTATTGACAATATGTGATAACAGAACACTGAGTTGAAATGCAGGAAAATGTAAATTGTGATGATGGAACTAAGCCTCTTAATTTGATTTGAGTTGGTTAGAGATGTTTATCACCTTACGGAACAAAATTGCTTCCCAAGTATTGATATATTCAATGTGTGGTTTAATGTGGATAAACGTGGTTCCCACACTTAAGGGAAAAAGAAAATCTGAGGATCAAGATAAAAATAATATGATGAGCATAGCAGAATATATCTCTAGCTAAATATTCAGAAAAACACTGCAAAGATTACGAAAGGGTTAAAAATTAACACCAGCAGTAAAAATGAATTGCTGTTACTACCTCCAGGGTAGAGGGCAAGAATCAGAGATAGCGCCAAGTAAAATTATAGCAGATATGAAATTTGTCTTCTGCATACCCAGCTGCTTCTCCATTCTCTCCCATACTGTCTACCTCCACAGTATGAATCCTGGCTCCAGTTCAGGTTCCTGCACGTTGCCCTTTCTCTCTGCTCCTCACCCCAGTCAACAGACTTTTTTGTATCCACGTGCCACCCTTATCTTGTGACTTATTTTTCACTTATTTAGTGTATTTCTGAATTTACAGGATTGTTTCTGCACTTCACGAACACAAGTTGAATCACTCAGACCTGAAAAGCAGTCTGAAACCAGTACCCATCAAAACTTGGTAAGAAAATGGTTAAGTACAATTAATACTCCTCTTTTGCCTTCTGTGACACCATTTTACAGAATATAATTTCTGGTTCTCCTATATCTCTTTTTCTTTACTTCTTTCTTCTTTCACTTTTCTTCTTTTACTGTTTCTTCTTCCTCTACATAAGCTATTCTCCAGAAGTCTGTAATTGGCCTCTGCTCCTCTGCCTAAACAGACTCTCCCTAAGCAGTCTCACTGGCTCCTGTGGTTTCAGTTGCTCAGATTTCAGATTGTCTGGAGCTACCTGAGGTTTTCCTTTAGGTTGTGAGGGGACCCTGTCATCAGGTAGGACTGATGATTCTTAAGTTCTTACCTGCAACTTTGGACTCTTTCCTGGGCACCAGATGAGTCTGTAGAATTCCTCTGGTTAGAGTTTTCAAAGGCATCTCTGTGCAGTTTGAGTAAAACCTTAATCTCTCAAAACTTCACTGACCTATTGAATTTCCTGCTTTGGCAAATGAAAATCCATCTACTAAATCACCCTAACTAGAAACTTTGGAGTTATCCTCACACTGCCTCTGCCCTCACATCTAGTTACACACCAAGTCTTACGGATCTGTCTCTGAAATGCCCTTGAGTCCATCCCCTCCTTCACCTGATCACTGCTGCTACTCAAATCTCATCACCTCTCACCTGGACTGTTGCAGGTAAACACATTGCCTCTAGTTTCCTAGACACACATATAACCTCCTCTCCCACTCAGATCAGTATTCAACACTGTTACCAATACAGGCCTGTTTGTGCCACTTTCCAGCTTTAAAATTGCCATTGGTTTCCTAAAGCGTATGGGATAAAGCCTAAACTTGTTAGTGTTTTATAAGGACTCTTAATGGTATGGAATATGTCTAATGTTTGAGTTTCATTTATTGCTACTGAGTCTTAGCACACACTTTTATTTCTGCTTGAAATACCCCTCTAAAATTCTTCCTCGTGCTTAAAGAGTTGGCTCAAGTATCACATCTCTGAAGTCTTTGCTCTTGTACCTTTAATTCTATTATGGTCCTACAGATCTTAGACATCCTCATAAAATGGCATTTACTATATTATCTCACAATGATTGATGTATATGTCTCTCCACATGATCCCCATAAAATAGGCATCCTGTCTTTTTTATCTTTATCATCCCTGGGCAATGCCTGATGTATTAAATAATATTTAAAGAAACATGCTGAGAAATAAATATTTCTCTGGGATCTTCCCCTCTAAATCTCTTAATTTTCATTTTATATTATAATTCTTTCTATAAAATAGAAGCTGCCTTGCAGATACCTTAGTCCTACAAAATAGAGTTATCCCAGTTAATCCTATTTTTAAATTTATTCTGACCTTATCTTCAATTGTCATCATTTTTGTCATTTCGCTTTTTACTCGCTAATACTGTAAAGTCTTCTAGTTACGTACCTTGTTGTACAATAGGATATAGTATCCAATCCTAGTTTTCATTCAAGTATTACCCTTCAGACAGGTAGTGTTTAGAAAGTAAAGTGTCTGTTGTTGACTCCTTGCTGTTACCAAGAGAGAGGCCTAGAACTCAGGAAATTTCCACAAGTGCTGCTTTTTTTGCGGGAGGGGTTATTGTGCTAGGTACACATAACATAAAATTTACCATCTTAACCATTTTAAAATGTACAGTTCAGTGGCATCAAATACATTCATAATATTGTACAACCATCACCACCATTCATCTCTGTAACTCTTTTCATCTTGTAAAACTGAAACTCTGTACCTATTAAACAGTAACTCCTCCTTCCCTTATAATTCCCTTGCCTCTTGGAAACCACAATTCTAGTTTCTGTCTCTGATCTTTGACTACTCTAAGTACCAGTAGAAGTGGAATCATACTGTACTTGTTATTTTGTGACTGAGATTTTTCACTTAGCATAATGTCCTCAAGGTTCACTAGTGTTGCAGCATACTGCAGAATTTCCTTACTTTTTAAGGTTGAATAATATTCCATTATATGTATATACTACATTTTGCTTATTCATTCATCTGTTGGTGGACACTTGGGTTGCATCCACATTGTAGCTATTGTGAATAGTGCTGCTATGAACATGGGAGTACAAATTTCTCTTTGAGACCCTGATTTCAATTCTTTTAGGTATATACCCAGAAGTGGAATTACTGGATCCTATGGTAATTCTATTTAAATTTTTTGAGGAACGACCATACTGTTTTCAACAGTGGCTGTACCATTTTACATTCCCACCAGCAGAGCACAAGAGTTCCAGTTTCTCTACATCCTCTCTGATACTCATTTTCTGCTTTTTTGATAACAGCCATCATAAAGGGTGTGAGGTGGTATATCGTTGTAGTTTTGATTTGCATTTCCCTAATGATTAGTGATGTTGAGCACTTTTTTAATGTGTTTATTGACCACATACATGTATTCTGTGGAGAATGTCTATTCAAAGTCCTTTGCCCATTTTTTAATTGGGTTGTTTGTTTTTTTGTTGTTGAATTTTAGTTCTCTCTATATTCTGGGTATTAACATCTTATCAGAAGTATGACCTACAAATATTTTCTTGATCATTTTGAGTTAATTTTTGTATAGTTAAGGGTCTAACTTCATTCTTTTGCATCTGGATATCCAATTTTCTCAGCACCATTTGTTGAAAATACTGTCCTAGCTCCATTGAATGGTCTTGGCACACTTGTCAAAAGTCATTTGACCATATATGTGAGGGTTTGTTTCTGGGCTCTTTATTCTGTTCTCTTGCTCTATATGTCTGTCTTTGTGTCAACACCACACTGTTTTAGTTACTGTAGCTTTGTAGTAAGTTTTGAAAGCAGGAAGAGTGAGTCCTCTGATTTTGTTCCTTTTTCAACATTGTTTTTGCTATTCAGGATCCCTTGAGATTTTAATAATATTAAGTCTTCCAATCTTTGAACATGAGGTATGTTTCCATTCAGTTATGTCTTCTTTAATTTCTCTCAGCAATGTTTTGTAGTTTCCATTGTACAAGTCTTTCACTGCCTTGGTTAAGTTAATTTCTAAGTATTTTATTCTTTTTGGTGCTGTTGTAAATGGTATTGTTTTCATGACTTTTTTCCCAGATTATTCATTAACCAGGTCTTTTGAATTTTTAGTTCAAAAAGTTATTAAAAAGTTTGACAAGGACAAGGACCCTGCCATGATTTTTGCTTTCTAATTCTCTAACTAGTCATGAAATCAAAAAGAGAAGTGAGGTTAGTTTTAAGATGATTTACTCTTAGTTAACCTATATTGTCTTCTTGTGATTACCGTGTTGTTTTCTTAAATGTCCATAACTTGTTTGTGTAGTGATTTGATACCAGACCTTACTGGGCAACAGCATCAAGCTTGCCCCTTTATCCTTTTTTCTCTTTTTTGAAAATTGAGTCAATGTTTGACTATTTCCATTCGGGTTTCTCATCTGAGTTTTACTATATTTGCAGACTTAATATCCTAGATGTAATTGTCTTTGGTTTGGAGGTTTGAACCTATTTAAAACAACCTGTTTTGAGCTTCAGCTACTTAATTACAATCTAAGTGCTTCTAGTTTAAAGAAGACTATTTCCCTGATGGAGTTGAGGGAAGCAAAGTAGAGGTTGATTAGCCTTATTTCAATCCATCATCTGGTAACCTGATGCCATTTTTTTCAAGCAGTGAACTGTAAGCCTCAGTTCATTCTGTGCTCTAGCCTTCCTGGCAGACTTATAGCTTATCACTTTAAACATTTTTTAAACTGCTATATGCTCTTCTTTCTCTCTCTTATATGTGTTCTTTAAATCTGAGTTTAAGACTACTTGTTCTAAAGAAATTGCATTGATTTATTTAGATTTCTTTCTTCATTGGGATTATTTCCAATCGTATGGTAGAATTTCTTTTTATAGCCTTTCATCCCTCTTGCAGATTATTTACCTTTTACCATGAGCTTACAATTATATTTTTCTGCTCTCTTAAAAGCTTGGGGAACATGTAGAATCAAATGTAAAAAATAGTTAGCAGAATTCCTAGTAAATAGTAATGTCATTCCTAACTCCCTTCTTCCTAACTCCCTTCTTCCTTCTCTTTGCCTTGGAGGTAGTAACGAGATTCTTGCCACCTGCTGGTGCCTGTAAAGGCTGCTAAGTGCCTTTGGAGTACTGGTGTCCTTTTAGAGATCCTCATGGCTATCATATGATGCCAGTGGTGTTGGCCTCTTCTTTCTCCTGTGTGCATGTTATTTCAGTGCCACTGGGATCTGGTGCAAACCTAGCACTCTGACTCCATAGTATCCCGTGAAAGGCCACAGTGGTACATGGTCATTAACTCAGGACTTCTGTACCCTATCCTGTTCTCCCATCTCTTGAGGCTTATTTTTCTTTCTGACCTCCCTTCTGATTCATCTCATCTTTGAAAAACTTCTTCAGCTTCTTTGAATTGGTTTTAGTATGGAAATTGTTCCTTGACTGTTAACACCTCCATTAGCTGAGCAGATACATGTATGTGTAATGATTGTAACTGACAACCACTTGAAGTAAGAGCACCAGAATAGAATATTCCTCATAGGTCCTTTCATTTCTTCCCTTGATATATTTATTAGATACCCTGAAGAGTCAACAGCCATTCTTAGCAACTCCTAAGAATGCTTCCTGGAAATTGTGCTGAAAAGTATTCTTCACTACCTGTAAATCTGTTTTTCTAGCCCTCTCCCCCTTCACAGGCTGATAGCTTTATAACTAGCATCCCTTATTAGCTGTTGTAAATACTTTTTGGATCTTAAAGTCTCTTAAGCCACCTTTTCAGTGCCTTCTTAATGAACACTTGTGTGTTTGAAAAGACAATATCAGTATTTTACACTGGAGTAGGGGACCAAATTGGGGCACCAAAAAGTTTATACCTATTTTGTTTTCATATTTTTAAAACAATGCAGGTTGATGAGCCAACCCTTTCCTTGTTGCCTCCATCCACTAGAGCCAGTGAAGTTATCTGTTCCACCAACGTTTCTCACTATGAACTCCAAGTGGAAATAGGTAATCATTCTGGATTGTACATAATTGACTCATCATTGTTAGAAATGAAATTGATGACAAAAAGATTACTTTGTAAGCAGGTCTCTCTTGTTACCCACAGCATAAAACTAAATGTCAATTGTGTCAGTCAAACGGATCTGTTAATTTTATCTGTCCTAAAACAGTAGCCCAGATTTTTTTCAAGATTACCTTCTAGAATTTTTACTTTTTCACTGAAGTACTTGTAGAGGAGGAAGACACTAAATAATCTAAGCATTTGTTATTTGTATCTTTATTTTGGGGAACTTCTGATCATTTGTCTGATTTAAACCAAATCATGTAAATCTTTTCAGCTACAGTCCTTTAACCAAATTACTTTCTTTTAACTTAAAACCTTGCCTAAAATCCCATTCGTAGTAGAAACTTTTTTCAGTTAAGTTTGGAACTGGCTGAGTTATTGTTTTTAGCCTTATACCTGTGAAAAGTTGCTCTGAGTATTCAGAAACATCTCTTAAATAATACAAAGAGATACTATCTTAGGTGCTAGGAGTATAAAGCCATGTAAAACACTTGAGGAGTTCACATCCTCTCTGGGAAGACGAACATGAAAGATAGCTTTGTCTTATGCACTGGAAGGTACTATAGTAAAGATGTGCAAGTGTTATGGGAACAGAGAAGATGGAGCGTTCATCTGTGCATCTCGACTCTTCTAGGAGTCAGGGAAGATAACAAAAGGTCTGGATCCTGAAGCATGAGGAAAAGTTTACTAAATATTCTAGTCAGGGTTTTTATTCAAACAACAAAAAACAGTCCTGACTACTTAAACTAAAAGAATTTTTTGAACAATTTTGCTAACTCACAGAATCATTGGCTAGAGAAATGGGCTTGGAATAAACCAAGAGAAACTATGTGACTAGAACTGTAGCCTGGGTCACAGCATAAGAGCAGCCTAGTTAATGTACACTAGTAGGGTACTTTAACCCCACTAGATGATGTTGGGCCCCACTGGTGAGTTCCAACTTAACTGAAAAAAGTTTCTACTAAAAATGGGATTTTAGGTAAGGTTTTAAGTTTTAAGTGTGAGTTCTGACTGCCTCTGCTTCTTTTGTCACTCACTTCATCCTCCATTGACCAAGTTATGTCATTGACCCTCCCATGCCCAGGTCAAGGTGACCAAAAGAGAAATAAGGATTTGACCTTTTCTAAAATAGCACTGGTGGAAAATGCCCCCAAATTAGAAAGGACTTTTCAGATGGTGTCAATCCAAAAAACGTAAAAAAATAATTTACTCGAATAGGTGATTGAGGAAGGACTATCACATAGCTGCTCTGTGCCTAGACTCAGGAACATAGGGCGAGTAGGCAGTAGGAGTAGGTAAATCTGAAAAAGGAGGCTTGGAACCATTGTGAAAGAACTCATATGGGGTATATATATATAGAAGTTCAGACTCTCTCTGTCAGCCCCGCAACGTACCAACTTCATTACTCAGTGGATTTAAGGAAAGGTTTGGAATTTATCGTCTCTACTAGAGAGACATTGTGGAATAGTAATGATGATAATAATAGCATCTAATCGGCATCAGGCTGAACATATTATATGTATTTTTTCACTTCACCCCTTTAGCCCTCCCATTTTGCAGATGAGGATACTGAGGCTCTGAGAATTTAAGTAATAGTCATACAGTTAGTGATTTGAAAGCAAACTCTTGTGACTGTAAGGTCTAAGCTCTCAGCTGCTGCACTGTAGTACCTTTCTTTTGATAAAATGTTGAATTTAGAAGGACAACTGGCAGCAGTTCCAGGCAGCAATCTGGAAGATATTGTATATCAGGGATTTACAACCAGAGTATCATCCTCATCACCTGAGTCTTTTTAAAAATTGCAGTGCCTATATCCCATCACAGACCTCCTGAATCAAAATTTCTGGTGAATTGGAACTAGGCACAGGCTTTTGAAGTAGTTCCATCAGTAGTTTTGGTGCATGTCCTGATCGAGAATGCAGGGCATAGTGAGGAAGTCACTGCATCTATCCAGAGAACAAGGACAGGACTTGAGCTAAGGCAAGTGATGCTTGTCGCTGGGGAGGAAGGGATGAATTTCAGATTAACTGCATTTCAGCAATAAAAGTGACAGAATTTGGTGACTGTGGAGAGAGGGAGGAAACTAACATTTATTAAGTGTCTATTAATAGATTACCATTCTAGGTGTTTTTAGTTTAAAAACTGACAACACCAAATGCTGGTGAGTATGTCAAGTCACTGCAGTACTTATACGTGGCTTGTGGGAATGCAAAGAGGTTCAGCCACTTTCAAAAACAGTTTGACCGCTTCTTATAAAGTTAAACGTACACGACCTAGCAATCCCACTTGCAGGTATTTGCCAAAGAGAAGTGAAAACATATGTCTACTTAAAGAATGGTTTTGGCAGCTTTATTTGTAGTCACAAAAAACTGAAAACAACCGAAGTTTATCAATTTATGAATAGATAAAAATAAATTGTGGTATATACATATAATGGATTATTACTCTGCAATAGAGAGAAATTAACTACTGAAACACGGAAGAATCTCAAAAGCATTATACTAAGTGAAAGAAGCCAGACACAAAAAACTGCTATGATACTACTTACATGACAAACAAAAATCTCATCAGTGGTTGCCAGGGACTGGGAGTAGGGGATTGCTGAGTAACATTCCATTGTTTGAATGTAACAATTTGTTTATCAAGTCACAATACTAACCATTACAATAGGTGTGTAATGGTATATTGTGTTTAATTCCTACTCCTCTATTTTGAGCATCTTTTCATGTACTTGTTGGCCACTTCTGTGTCTTCTTTTGTGGCTTACCTATTTAATCTTCTGCCTAATTTTTAGTTGGGATGTTTGTCATTTATTATAGAGCTATAAGAGTTCTTTATATAGTACTCTGTGTGTAAGTCTTGTCAGATATAAATATTGTTAATACTTTCAATCAGTGGCTTGCCTTCTCATTTTCTTAACAGTGTTTTCTTGAAGAGCCAAAATTTTTAATTTTGACGAAGTCCAGATTATCAGTTTTTTCCTTTCGTCATTAACACAAGTTTTACGTCTGCTTATAGGAAGAGGATTTGACAACTTGACTTCCGTCCATCTCGCACGGCATACTCCTACAGGAACACTGGTCACTGTAAAAATTACAAATCTGGAAAACTGCACTGAAGAACGCCTGAAAGCTTTACAGGTAACAATACAAAAAAAAAAAAAAAAAGATACATTTAATTTAATGTCTATTTGAGGAGATTACACCTATAATTTTTTTTTTCGCAAATTAGTAGTTCTGTTAGAGAAAGGTAGATTTCTTTCTTCTAATGAACATGCAATTACAGAAATGGAAAGAATACTTGGAAGCCAGATCCATGAAAGAGCAAATATATTCAAACTTTGGTAACTACTATAAGTTCCTTCAAATGAATATCATATTTGGAACACTGGTCTGGAATTTATTTAAATACCCCTCATCAGTCCAGTCACAAATAATCGTATAGGAAAATAGAAAAAACAAAAGCAAACAGTTTCCTTTTCATCCAGCTAAGTAAAACTAGCTTCTGAATTGATAAATTTTAACAGATTGAATTTCAGGAATATTATAATACCATTTCAGTTGTCACTAATCATTTTTGATATAATGAGGGAAAGGATTTTGTTTTGATATTATCCCAATTTTTTAACTATATGTGCACATGTATATTGCACAGAAGAACACTGGAAGAAATTATACTGAAATGTTAACAGTGGTTCTATGATTTAATGTTAGAAGTGACTTTTATACTCATATTTTAATGTATTTTTTAAATGTTTCTATCATAAGAACACAGTACAGTTATTGACTGTGACCTCTGGAGTCAGACTGTCTAATAAGTTCACATCCTACTTTCATTAATTATGTGCTTTTGGACAAGTTTTCTAACTTGTTTCTAAGTATCCTCTTCTGTAAAATGGGAATTATAATGTCACATACTTTGTGTAGTGGTTGTGAGATTTAAAGAGATGATAGCACTAAGAACAGTGCTTAGTACTAATAAGCTCCATTATTGGTACTAATAAGCTGCCACTACTGCTGTTATCTTCATAATGAGGAAAAAGGTTGGGTTTTGGGGGTTTGTTTTATTATTTAAATCCACTTTATTGTTATTTACTTTTCCCTTCTTTTTTTTTAACATCTTTATTGGAGTATAATTTCTTTACACTGGTGTGTTAGTTTCTGCTTTATAACAACGTGAATCAGCTAAAAAGGTTGTTTTTAAATGTCTTGTCTCTGTGTTTCTATACTAGAAAGCAGTGATTCTATCCCACTTTTTCCGGCATCCCAATATTACAACTTACTGGACTGTTTTCACTGTTGGCAGCTGGCTTTGGGTTATTTCTCCTTTTATGGCCTATGGTAAGAAAACTCATTTTAGGTAAAATAATTCATGGTTTAGCCTGGATGCTATAATTAAGGATGAGTGTGATCTTAGATTTATGATTCACTACTTTTAATTTATAAATCTGATGGCCAATTCTAGATTTCATGATATATTTTTATACCTGGTTCATGTTGAATTTTAGTTTTCAGAAAAAAAAGTAGAATGGGTCTCATGATCATTGAAACCACCACTGATTGCTTCTCCAAGAAGTCAATCCTTTGAACGAGCTGTCTTTTTCCCTTCAGTTTCCTTCCTCTCTCTCAGTGGAGAGCTGCTGTTACGTCTTCAAGCAAAAGTAGTTTTTCTGCTTGTGCACACCATCCCTATCCTTGTTTCTCTGCATTGTAAACTTATTTCACTGTATTGTAAACATCTGTGTGTGTACCTGTCTCCTTCACTGGATTTGAGCTTCTCGAGGGCAGGATCATGTATGTATTTTTCATTTTGGTATCCCCAGGTGCTCATAAGATACCTAGCACAAGTAGTGTTCAGTAGGTGTGTTGAATAAATAAATGAATGCATTCTAGAGCTTTGATTTTTAGGATAGCTTTTGTGAATTGCCTGTGGATTTAAAATATATATGTTCTCACACAGTATGTATTATTTTAGTCATATTGAATATTGTTAATTCACTTTCCTAATCTCTAGCATGTCATTAGAAAAGTCTTTTTGAAGATTGGTGAAGGAAAATTACCTTGGCATAAGAAAGTGGTTAGACTCTAAAATGTAACACGTGTGCATGCGAGCGTGTGTGTGTATGTGTGTGTGTGTTTATGGTTGATAAGAACATTTAAAACATAGCTAGAAGCAAAATCACTTTCAGTGTTCATCTAAAGATTTCAGGGGTTTCTTTCAGGTTCAGCAAGTCAACTCTTGAGGACTTACTTTCCTGAAGGAATGAGTGAAACTTTAATAAGAAACATTCTCTTTGGAGCAGTGAGAGGGTTGAACTATCTGCATCAGAATGGCTGTATTCACAGGTATTTACTTATTTGTATTTTACAAAGTGCAAGAATTTGAGAGGAAGAAGTCTTTTAGGGAGCTTTTAGGAAGGAGCAGTTGAGTGTTAGAATGGAGGATAGGAAACTTGCAAATGAAAATTGAGGGAGGAAGGGACCAGTAGGTATAGTAGATGCTTACATTTTATAGTTCATTCACCAGAAATGTTCAGACCACCTCCTCTGTGCCAAGTGCTGTGCTCCGTGCTGGGATGGAGCGCCTGTCTTCGCACAGCTCAAGTCCCAGTAATGAGGGTTACAAGAACCTATCTGTTTGGGGTATAAGCTGTGGGGAGTGGGATCCTAGTTAACTCTTGTGTTTTGTTTTTTCCTTAAGCAAATAAAGAGCTGCTTTATCTGCTTTTCAGTTTTATGTCATGTTTATATCATATACAGATTGTAACTAAACCTTTGATTTCTTAAGTGTTCTGTAGCACTTTGAGATTATCATACTAAATATCAGTTCTCTTGTTGCCAAACTGTACATGCAGAAGTAATTGGCTGAATGTTAAAAACAGTGCTGTTCTAAGATATATTGGGGCTTTGTTTTCCTTTTTAATTAAGTTGCTTTTAAATAAGCTTGTTTTCTTATTGTTTGTTTCACCTCAAAGCTTTTTTCTTACTGTTTGTTGTTTCTTAGCAGCATTCTGGTTAACTGAGGATTTCTAGCAGACAGTATTCTAATTAATCAAGGTTTTATTATACTTTACCAGACTATTGGCCATCCTGCTCTATTAGTTTCCAGTTTCCGTGTTTAGGATGAAAAACAAGGCTCTTTTATAATTTATTTGATGAAGGAAAATTTTACGTTAGACATATCTTTATAAATTTTGTTAATACCATGAGAGGCTATCTTTTATTGGATAATATTGCATTTAACTTTAAATTATAACTTCTCAGGAGTATTTAATTTCCAAGGGAATACATGGATTTATTCTGACCAGATTTTTATCCTTTCTTCATTGGCCAGTTTCTTAGTATTTAGGATTGTTTCTTTTTGTTCTAGGAGTATTAAAGCCAGCCATATCCTCATTTCTGGTGATGGCCTAGTGACCCTCTCTGGCCTGTCCCATCTGCATAGTTTGGTTAAGCACGGACAGAAGCATAGGGCTGTGTATGATTTCCCACAGTTCAGCACATCAGTGCAGCCGTGGCTGAGTCCAGAACTACTGAGACAGGTCAGGTGTGGCCATTGCATTGGGTTGTCTATGCGTCTTAAGTGTCTTCTGAGTTTGACTAAAGGACAGTTGTGCCCTTATATTTGGACTGATGAAAGGCCTACTGCAAGACTTTTAAAATTCTTTCTTGTCAAAATTATTGTTAGGAATTTTTAAATGTATACCAAATATTAGGTATATCTTGATTTCTCATGAGTTTTTTCCATTATTATTCACCACCCTTTATCAAAAAAGCATATGTATGTAACTTTTTAAAGGGTATTTATACTAAAGGACTTCAAATTAATTGTTCTACAGGATTTACATGGATATAATGTAAAGTCAGATATTTACAGTGTTGGGATTACAGCATGTGAATTGGCCAGTGGGCAGGTACCTTTCCAGGACATGCACAGGACTCAGGTAAATGCTGCTGAAATCCCTGAACTACTTTCCTTCCCTTACATTCTATATAATTTCTTTTAAACATCTTTGCTGTAGACTCTTAGGACCTTTATTGTTGTTGTTATTGCTTTAATATTTTGCCTGAAAATGACTGAAGGAAATTTTTCTTTCTTTTAGATGTTGTTGCAGAAACTGAAAGGTCCTCCTTATAGCCCATTGGATATCAGTATTTTCCCTCAGTCAGAATCCAGAATGAAAAATTCCCGATCAGGTGTAGACTCTGGGATTGGAGAAAGTGTACATGTCTCCAGTGGAACTCGCACAGTAAATAGTGACAGATTACAAACACCGCCCTCAAAAACATTCTCTCCTGCCTTCCTTAGCCTGGTACAGCTCTGTTTGCAGCAAGATCCTGAGAAAAGGTAATATTGGTCACTTCTAAATAGCATAAAACATCTGTGTCTTGTATTTTATAGAAGTTTTGTGAGATTTCCTTCTTGCCAAATTCAAATCTTTTATCAGTCTTTTCATCAAAAAACTATACAGTAGCCTAATCCAGAAAATACCAATGCTAAAAGCAAGTGGAGACAATGAGCAAATGGGAAGAATACTAGATTGGAAGTCAGAAGACTTGGGCTTCAGTCTCAGCTGTATCATTTCCTAACCAAGTCACCTTGTAAAAATCAGTTAATCTTTCTGGACGTTAATTACTGCACTTATGTTAAGACATTTTAGAAACTTCCAAGCAGTACAAGAGTGTTAGTTGCTGGTATTACAATAATTATTATCACAGATAACTAATGTGTTAGCATTTTGGAAATAAGGTGTGTGTCTTTTTAATCTTTTTTAAGCCCCTTAATGCCTAGTATAGTTCCTTATAATTAGTAAGTGCCTAATAAATGTTAAGTCACAGACTAATTGAAGGCTATCTCTAGAATTAATTCTGCCCATTAGTTAAGGTTGAAGCTAAGAATTGGGCTTCCTTACATATATTTTTTCCTTTTAATTTTTGTGTATTGAGTTTTATAGCTCTAAACCTAAGTTCTAACATAGTTTACACCAAAAAAATCTACATTCTAATATGAGGTCTTTTTTAAAATAATTTTTTCAAAAAAATTTCAGGCCATCAGCAAGCAGTTTATTATCCCATGTTTTCTTCAAACAGGTGAGCTGATCTATCTTTGTTGTCTAGATGTTTTTTAATACTATTAAAAAATCACATCATTTTGTTGGCTTAATGGGACAGTTTGGTTACTAAGATTCTTAATAATTTTCTTACAAGGTAAAGTTAAAAAGAAGAAAACGTTTTTGGTAGTTTAATTATAGACTTTCTAAAATATTTCCATTCTGCAAAACAAAATGAGTAAAGACAAATGGAATATCATCATGTGTTACTTTATCCTCAGCTTATATTTTGATTAACTTAGAGACATTTTATTTTTCTATATTGGCTAGAAATGATGTAAGGGCAAAATAATTCTGATAAAAGTCAGTTTATTTGGCTGTTACTTCTTGTTTTCAGATAACCAGAATCAAAGGCATGTTTAAGTGAAAATACCTAAAAACAATTTAAACACATTTAACATGATTTCTTTAAAAGTTATTTTTTACTAAAAAAACTAATGTATTGAATTTATGTACCAACAGCCTTATTTTGAGTTTCTTTAACAGATGAAGGAAGAAAGCCAGAGTTCAATACTTTCACTGTTGCCTCCTGCTTGTCACAGGCCATCAACAGCACCACCTCCAGTGTCACCTTGGACTGAGCCGGAATGGGATTTTCCTGATGAAAAAGATTCAAACTGGGAATTCTAGGGCTGCCAAACCCTTTTATGTCCTATATACTTGACACTTTCTCCCTGCTGCTTTTTCTTCTGTATTGCTAGGTACAAATACTAGAATTATACTTGAAAATACAGTTGGTGCACTGGAGAATCTATCATTTAAAACCACTCTGTTCAAAGGAGCATGAGGTTATAGCCCCTTTGGTTAGCTCAGAGTGCTGTTATAACTCCAGGGAAACTTTGGAATTATTAATCTAACTACATTTAGTGTCATCTGTTCTCAAAATTTTTTCCCAAGCTGTGACTATTCTTTTTGATCTCTCAGTATAATTTTTGAGCCAGTTAAATTTTTCAGCATTTTGCTGCCCTCAGGGGAATGAGCCCTCAGAGGACATTGCTTCCAAGTACATTTTTTACTTCCAGATTCTCTAGCCTTTTTAATCAGCTGTTGTTAAACCAACAGGCTAGTTTATCCTGGCATCAAACCTGTTTTTGATAGAAGGGAAAATGTTTATACTTTCCCATTTTCATGTGTTAATACTTATGGTAATATCAAACTGAGCCTCACTCACATTAAATGATTCACTTGAAATATATAGAGAAGTTGTAATTTGCTTTTTTTTTTAATTGTTAAGGGGCTAAAGTAACACTTTTCTACTTATGTAAATTATAGATCCTAAATTCATGTGCCCCGTGGGAGCTCAATAAAGATTTATTCAATTGAGTTTATACTTAATAATTTTATTTGTGTGGTTTGACAAAGCTAAAACATACATTCTAATTTGTTTTGCCAAGGAAAGCTCTTTCTCAAACAGATTTATTTATATAACCTGTTGAATTGAGGACACCCTGGTATTTGATTCAGTGGAGGCAGATTTTCCAGCCCTTTATATGATTATTCTTGCTCCTGTAGGAGATCCAACTTACAAGGACATAGAGAACTTAATAGTTTTACCTTATTAGCAAAAGAGATATGCTGTCTCAAAAAGAATATGTAGTTTGGACTGTGATAAGTTGGGATTTACCTCAATTAGTAGATTTTCTTTATTTGCACACTCTTATTTAACATTACATTAAAAATTATTTTGAAATGATTAAGACTTAAAAATGAAAACCAATGAGACAGTAATATATAGACTAATAGTCTGAAACACAAATCTTTTCATGTTTATTGGCCAGCCCCCCTCAAGGATATTTGGGTTACTCCATAAAGCAAGCCACAGACTTGCCAAGGTGGAGGAGAGAAAGGAGATGAGTGCCAGTGGAGGCACTGAGATCACCTGTAGTGGTGGGGGCTGTAGCTCATTCCACTAACCTCCTCCTTCTCATTTCCCCTCAGCAAGAGAAGCTCACAGGAACCACAGAGGAGGTGCTCTCAAATCTGTGTGGAGAGTCAATATGTGTACTGCAAAGCGGGACTGTGGAGGCCGGGAAACAGTGCCTCTCAGGTCCACTGTGTTAGGGTTCTCCAGAGAAGCTGAACCAGTGGATTTTTTTTTTTTCAAGTATAGTTGATTTACAATGTTGTGTTAGTTTCAGGTGTACATCAAAGTGATATATATATATATATATGTAAGTATATATATTGATATATATATAGAGAGAGATATATGGATATAATCACATGTTCTTTTTCAGATTCTTTTCCATTATAGGTTATCAGATATTGAATATAGTTCCCTGTGCTATACAGTAGGTCCTTGTTGTTTATTTTATATACAGTAGTGTGTATCTGTTAATCCCGACTCCTAATTTATCCCTCCACCCACTTCCCCCTTTGATAACCATAAGTTTGTTTTCTGTGTCTGTGAGTTTGTTTCTGTTTTGTAAATAAGTTCATTTGTATCATATTTTAGATTCCACATACACATGATATCATATGATATTTGTCTTTCTGACTTACTTCAATTAGTATGATAATCCATACACACACACACACACACACACACACACACACACAGAATAGAAAGTATTCCAATCAGCCATAACAAAGAATGAAATAATGCCATTTGCAGCAACATGGATTTTATATATATATATATATCACATCTTCTTTATCCATTCATGTCAGTGGAAACTTAGGTTGCTTCCATGTCTTGGCTATTGCAAATAGTACATTGGGGTGCATGTATCTTTTCAAATTAGAGTTTTCTCCAGGTACATGCCCAGGAGTGGAATTGCTGGATCATATGGTACCTCTATTTTTAGTTTTTTAAGGACCCTCCATACTGTTCTCCATGGTGGCTGTACCAATTTACATTCCCACCAACAATGTAGCAGGGTTCATTTTTCTCCACACCCTCTCCAGCATTTGTTATTTGTAGACTTTTTAATGATGGCCATTCTGACTGGTGTGAGGTGATACCTCATTGTAGTTTTGATTTGCATTTCTCTAATAATTAGAAATGTGGAGCATCTTTTCATGTGCCTCTTTGCCATCTGATTGTCTTCTTTGGAGAAATGTCTGTTTAGCTCGTCTGCCAATTTTTTGATTGGGTTATTTGCTTTTTTGATATTGAGCTGTATGAGCTCTTTGTATATTTGGACATTAAGCCCTTGTCAGTTATTGTTTCCAAATATTTTCTCCCATTCTGTAGGTTGTCTTTTCATTTTGTTTATGGTTTCCTTTGCAGTGCAAAAACATATGTTTGACTAGGTTCCATTTGTTTGTTTATGCTTTTATTTCTTTTGCCTTGGGAAACTGACCTAAGAAAACATTGCTATGATTTATGTCAGTGAATGTTTTGCGTATGTTCTTTTCTAGGAGTTTTATGGTGTCATGTCTTATATTTAAGTCTTTAAGCCATTTTGAGTTTATTTTTGTGTATGGTGTGAGGAAGTGTACTAATTTCATTTATTTACATGCAGCTGTCCAGCTTTCCCAACACCACTTGCTGAAGAGACTGTCTTTTCTCCATTGTATATTGTTGCTTCTTTTGTTGAAGATTAATTGACCGTAGGTGTGTGGGTTTATTTCTGGGCTCTCTATTCTGTTCCATTGATCTATATGTCTGTTTTTGTGCCAATACCATGCTGTTTTGATTCCTGTAGCTTTGTAGTGCTGTCTGAAGTCTGGGAGAGTTATGCTTCCAGCTTTGTTCCTTTTCCTCAGGACTGCATTGGCAATTCTGGGTCTTTTATGGTTCCATATAAATTTTAGGATTATTTGTTCTAGTTCTGTGAAAAATGTCATGGGTAATTTGATAGGGTTCACATTAAATCTGTAGATTGCTTTGGGTAGTATGGCCATTTTAACAATGTTCTTCCAATCCAAGCACATGGGATATCTTTCCATTTCTTTGAATCATCTTCAATTTCCTTTATTACTGTTTTATAGTTCTCAGTGTTTAAGTCTTTCACCTTGGTTAGGTTTACTCCTAAGTATTTTATGCTTTTTGATGCAATTTTAAAAGGGATTTTTTTTTTTTTTAGCTTTCCCTTTCTGATAGTTCATTGTTAGTGCAAAGAAATGCAACAGATTTCTGTATGTTAATCTTATATCCTGCTACCTTGCTGAATTCGTTTATCAGTTTTAGTAGTTTTTGTGTGGAGTGTTTAGGTTTTTCTATGTATAGTATCATGTCATCTGCATATAATGACAATTTTGCCTCTTCCCTTCCAATTTGGATATGTTTTATTTCTTTTTCTTATCTGATTGCTGTGGCTAGGACTTCCACTACTATGTTGAATAGAAGTGATGAGAGTTAGCATCCTTGTCTTGCTCCAGATTTTAGTGGGAAGACTTTCAGCTTTTCACTGTTGAGTGTTACGTTGGCTGTAGGTTTGTCATAAATAGCTTTTATTATGTTGAGATATGTTTGCTCTATACCCACTTTGGTAAGATTTTTTTTTTTCTCTCATGAATGGATGTTGAATTTTATCAAATGCTTTTTCTTTATCTTTTGAGATGATCATGTGGTTTTGTCATTTCTTTATCACATTGATAGATTTGCATATGTTGAACCATCCTTGTGACCCTGGGATGAATCCAACTTGGTCGTGGTGTATGATCTTTTGTATGTGTTGTTGGATTCAGTGTGGTAGTCTTTTGTTGAGAATTTTTGCATCTATATTCATCAAAGATATTGGCCTGTAATTTTCTTTTTGGTAGTGTTTCTATCTGGTTTTGGTATTGGGGTGATGGTGGCTTCATAGAATGACTTTGGGAGTGTTCCCTCCTCTTCAGTCTTTTGGAAGAATTTGAGAAGGATTAGTATAAGTTCTTCTTTGTATGTTTGGTAGAATTCCCCAGTGAAGCCATCCAGTCCTGGACTTTTGTTTGCAGGGAGTTTTAAAATTACAGATTCTGTTTCACTTCTAGTGATCAGCCTGCTCAAATTATCTATTTTTTTTTAACACATAAGGAAGCATTTATTTGAGGTTTAACATGAAATCATACAAATAAAATTTGTATAAACAAATCCACATTGAGTCATAACACAGCAGAAGACAAAGTTAAAACGAATTGGCAGCTATATACAGTTGGACACGGTTGTGTCTTGTACACTAGAAAGTCTTTTATAGAATAATCATCTTAGATCAACAGAAGACCAATCTTCAGTGTCATCCTGCAAGCAATCTCCTCCTGTTTTCTTCAATGTCCCCTTGTAGTATGGCTGGCAGTTGTTTTGGTGACTGCCACCCCCTTGAGATGCCTTGCCATAAGTGCTTTCTTGGGCACTGTAGTCTGCATATCCTTGTCCGTATCCGCAGTTCCTAGTTATACCCAGAATAATCATAGCAGCCATAGCCACTATAGTTTTGATCACCACCATAGGTGCTATTGTAATTTCCATATCCTTGATCATAATAATTATTACTTGGTTCCAGTTTTGGCCCTGACCTCAGTCACAGCTCCAGCACCACCTCACCCACCAGCTACAGCACATCTTCTTCCTTTTTGTTGTTGCCTGTATGTGCAACTTTGATTTCACACTTCCCAGGACCAATTTGATGATAACTGCTTACTAACAATTTCTTAACTGGCTCTTTGTCTGTATATGTAATAAAACAAAATCCTCTTATTTGCTTTTGTATCCATGGGAAGTTCAATATTTTCAATCTCTCCAAAGCCTCCAAAATATTCTTTAATTTGTTCTTCAGAAGTATCTGGGCTCAGTCCACCCACAAAAAACCTTTTGAGGGGTTCCTTCCCTTTTAAAGCTTTGACCTTTTTAGCGTCTAGCAATTTGCCATCCAGTTTGTGTTCTTTAACTTCCAAAACCTTATCAACACTAGCAGCATCTTTGAAAAGCACAAATCCAGATCCTCCTGATCTTTCGGTGACTGGATCTGTTTTAATTGTGTAGTCTACAACTTCCCCAAATTGAGACAAATATTCAGATCTTTCTTAACTTGTATCCCAGCTCAAGCCGCCAATAAACATTTTACTGTCATCCTGCTGATTCTTGCTCACGTTAATCTTGGATCCCTCTCCGAGTTCCTCTGTATTACTGTACTGATATATATCCTCCATGGTGGCAGAATTGTTGGCTGGTGGGTGCTGTCACGCAGTCTGAGTCGTGGCCAGGAGCATTGTATGGAGCTGGATTTAAAATGGCGGCGGACCCTAATTAAACGCTTTTACACAGCAAAGAAAGCCATAAACAAAACGAAAAGAAAACCTACAGAATTGTTGCAAATGATGCAGCTGGTTTTCTTTTATACTTGAGTTCAAATTTTTGGTTTTTGTGAATCTTTTTTATGATTTTGATTTGTGGTTACACTGGTTTTCAAGTATGTTAACTCATTATTGTGTCTACTTGCTTTAGACTGGTGGTCCTATAAGCTCAAACACATTCTAAAAAATCTACATTTTCTTATTCCCCTATTTTATGACGTTGATGTCCTGTTTTACATTTTCATGTTTATCCTTTTGCTGTTCATTGTAGTTATAATTGCTTTCACAAAATTCTTTGATTTTTTTTTTTTTTAATCTATGTACTGGCTTATTCAAGTGGTGTACAATCATTTTACATACTTGCTTTTCCCTATTTTGATTTTCCCTTTCCTATGGGTTCTTCTTTTCTATTTAGAGAAAACCTTTCAATATTTCTTTTAGGGTAGACTTAATATTGCTGTATTCTTTTAGTTTTTGCTTGCCTGAGAAATTCTTTAATTTTTTCTTCTATTCTAAATGATAATCTTGCTGGGTAGAATATCCTAGGTTGCAGGTTTTTCCCTTTCAGGACTTTGAATGTATTTTGCTATTCCCTTCTGGCCTGCAAGGTTTCTTTAGAGAAATCAGCAAATAGCATTATGGGGGTTCTTCTGTAACTAACTCTTTGTTTTTCTCTTGCTGCCTTTAGAATCCTATCTTTAACTTTTGCCATTTTAATTATGATATGTCTTGGTATAGGTCTGTTTGGGTTCATCTTGTTTGGGACCCTCTGTGCTTCCTTTATCTGGACATCTGCTTCATTAGGTTTGGGAAATTTTCTGCCATAATTTCTTCAAGTACATTTTAGATCCCCCTTTCTCTTCTCCTCCTGGGATCCCTATTATGCACAGCTTGGCATCCTTTATATCAGCCCATAGGTCTCATATGTCGCTTTCTTTTCTTTTTTTTCATTTGTCTTTCAGCGTTCTGTTATGATTGGGTGATTTCCATTATTCTATCTTCCAGATCACTTATTCGTTCCTCTGCATTATTTAGTTTGGTATTTTATTGTCTTTAGTTTGGTTTTCATCTCAACAATTGAGTTGTCTAATTTTGATTGGCTCCTCTTTATAGTTTCTATTTCCTTGTTACAGTGATCTGCATTTCTATTGACAGCCTTTCTTAATTCCTTCAGCATTTTTATTACCTCCTTTTTGAACATGGAGTCTGGCAGGCTGGAGAGGTCTGTTTCATTGTTTGTTCTTTCAGGGGATTTTTCTTCTTTTAATTGGGAGTGTTTCCTCTGCTTTTTCACTTATATTTCTTTGACTCTGAATTTAGGGGAAACAATTATCTACTGTGGTCTCAAAGGGCTGTTTTTATGTGGGAGCATCGCTGTGTAGCCTCCGTGAGTCCATTATTTTTGGTGTGAGGGCTGTTTTTTGGTATGGATGCCTGCCATGTCTTTCCTCAGAGTTAGCTGGCCATCATCCCCTTGATATGGGGTATGATTGGTGTTGTGATGACCAGAGCTTGCACTGGATGTTGGGCAGGGCCTCCTCTGCTCTGTGGTTGTCACAGCCCTATCGAGAGCAGGGTCTGCTTGCCAGTTGTTGGAATGGAAGCCCCCAGATCCAGTTCTAAGCTGCACTGTGAGGTAGGTGGGATTGGAGCACTCCCTCTGGGAAAGGAGCTGCTCCATATTCCTCTCCAGGGGCTGTCCACTGGGACGGGCACTCTGTGCCATCACCTGTTACCTAGTGCATGTGCTCACAAAATACACTGTTGTTGGCACTGCCCTCGGCCCTGCCTCTGCTGTGAGAATGCTGGTAATCAGCTCAGATTTCAGCCCTGCTTCTGCTTGTGTGCACCCACAAAACCTGCTGCTCCTGGCACCAGACCCGCCTCAGCTGGGGAATGCTGGTAATCAGCTTGGATGTCCCTCAGGCGCTGCACTCACAAAGCCACTGGTATAAATCCACTGAAGTTGCGTACCCGGACCCATTGTAGGAGTGGCAGTAATCTGCCCAGATTTCAGCCTCAGCAGGTGCGTGTCTTGGGCTGGGAAGTGCAGTGAGGTGGCAAGGACTGTCTGTCCTGGTCTCTCTCTCTCCTGCCTGCCGCAAACTGGCTGCTACACTCTCTTCCGAGCCTCTGAAGCTCCCTATCTGTCCCCTCTGACCTCCTAGCTGGTGAAAGGGGTTCCCAGGGTGAGGGAACTTTTTCCCTTTCACAGCTCCCTCCGAGGGGTGCAGGTCCCATTCCAATTACTTCCCCCCCCTTTTATCCTACGCAGTTTACATGGTGATCTTTCGTGCAGCTTTGGTTGTATGAGATCTTCTGCCAACGTTCAGTAAGTATTCCGTGAGAATTGTTCCATGTATAGATTATTTTTATATATTTGTGGAGGAGGTGAGCTCCATATCCTTCTATTCTGCCATCTTGATCTCCATCCCCCCAGTGGATTTTTTAAATAAGGAATTGGCTCACATGATTATAGAGGCTGACAAATCCCAGATCTGCAAGGTGAGTAGGCAAGCTGGAGACCCAGGAGAAGCAGTGGTGTAGTTCCAAATCGAAGGCTGGCAGGCTGAAGACTTAGGATGAGCTGATGTTTCAGTTCGACTCCAAAAGCAGGATAAAGCTGATATCCCAGTGTGAAGGCATTCAGGCAGGAGGGATTCTCTCTCAGGGGAGGATCAGCCTTTTTCTTCTGTTCAGGCCTTCAACTGATGAGGCCCACCACATCAAGGAGGGCAATCTGTTTTTTCAGTCTACAGACTTAGATGTTAATTTCATCCAAAAATGCTTTCACAGAAAGACCCAGAATACCGTTTGATCATGTAACTGGGCACCCTGTGGCCCAGTCAAATTGACACAAAAAATTAACCATCTCAGTAGATATTGACAGCCTCACCCTGAGAGTTAATGCCTTAAGTGTTGCACCATAGGCTCCTGGCATGCTACGTCAATTTTTTTTTTTATCACTGTTGTAACAAATTACCACAAAGTGGTAATGACTTCAAACACCACAAGTTTATTATCTTACAGTTCTGGAGGTTAGGATTGTAAAATGATTTGGCAGGGCTACATTCCTTCTGCAGGCTCTAGAGGAGAAATTTCTGCCTCTTCCAGCTTCTAGAAGCTACCTGCCTTCTTTTGCTTCACGGGTCAGCATTACTTCAGCTTCTGTTTCAGTGACCACACCTCTGAATTGACCCTTCTGCTTCTGTCTTATAAAATCCTTTTGATTATGTTGGGCCCACCCAGACAATCCAGGATAGTCTCTCCAGCTCCAGATCATTAATTTAATCATAGCTGCAAAATCTCTTATGCCATGTAAGGTAACATAGTCACAGGTTCCTGGGATTGGGATGTTTGTATGTTGGTGGGGGAGGGGTTATTATTCTGCCTACCGTACATGGCTAATCTCATCTTGGTATCTGCTTTCTGAAGGATCCAAAGTAGCATAGCCACCTTGGCCAGAATGACCTCCCATGAGTTTCTGTAGTACTTTCCCCAACAACACTTACACAACTCTACTATAACTACTTCTGTGTTTATGTCCCTGTAGACTGTGGACTCCTTGAGAATACTGTCTTATTCACAAGAATGTAGTTTAGCAAAATGTTTGGCATATTAATTTTATTTCCATGGTAGGAAATTTTTGACCATGTCACAATATTGCTGTTAAGAGTTTAATGAGGCAAAGTGACTTGAGATTTCCATCTAGTAAATATTTCCTTCCTTTACTGCAAGCTAGATCAATGGTTTTCCCCATAAGTACTGTTGGTTAGTTGCCTGTTAGCTCTCAAATCCATTTCTCCACTTTTCCTCTGCTCTGTTTCACTGGGAACTACATTTCCCATGCCCCCTCACTCTCTGGTTTCCAGCGAGGCAATAGCAGGAGATTAGAGAGCAGGATGAGAGAGAAGAAACATAGTTATTTCTCACCCCCTGTCCCACTCCCCTGTTTCTTGTGGTGTCTCTGTCAGTGGCTGTATCTTCTTTGTATTCTGGCTTTAGGACACTGGTCACACCACTTCTTCCTGATGTCCTATCTGAGGGGTGCTATCACTTTCTGCTCTTGCCAATCTCTGGATTGCCACATCATCCCTTTTAGTTTCTTAGCCTTGGTTCCATCACCCATGAAACCAATTCCCTGTGTTCCTTCTACTTGAAAGATCCAGAGGTAATTGTGCTTTCCCAGTCACACTGATTGATATATGTACTGGCAACTTTGAGAATTACTAGAAATTCTTGGTCTCCCCCCCCAAATTACTACCTTGATTATGGCATTAAATGAATGATCAGAAATTATGTTTTCTATCAGCCAATTCTATTTAAACTCCATAAACTTTATGATTTATGGTAGAAAAATGGAAATGGATGAAAATTCTATAAATTGAAATTCTTACTCCCCAAGAGTTAACCAAAGTTCAGCAAGATTCAAATATTGTATTTGATAAGAATAGAACCAATTATCAAAAGTCTCTTAATCTAAATCCTACGCTGATTTAGCTAATTTTTAATGCAGTTTGTTTTATACAGTTTCTTGCTGAGTTTCATGTTATTAAAGAGGCTGTCTCATAGTTTTTTGAGTAAGCTAGAAAGTCACTTCAGTGTATTAGAAGCCTCAGGAATTAGTAGTATGAAACTTGTTTTTTATTATCTTTATAGTGTAAAAAGTTGTAATATCAGATGATATTGAAATTAATAGATGTTCTATAGGCCCAGGGAATTGCATACTGTTGAATCTAGAGCTGAAGAGTTAAAGTATATTCATAACAAAAGGCTGAACATACATAACTGCAAATAGATACCCTGACACTGGGTGGTCAGGGATAATTTAGGGCATAGCAAAGATTTGGAAAATCAGAGAATAGTGAAAAAGGGGAAAAGTTGGGAAATAAAACTTCACTAATGACTATGTATCTTTGAGGTGGTTCTCTAAGATTCATAAACAAAACACATTTACATCAACAGTGTTTTTTTCATTTTAATTAAAACAAAATGAAATTTGGTTACTGACTTCTATCACACAAAAGGACAGATCTCCAAACCATTTTGTTAATTGGAGAAATGACATTCTGACTATTGGCCTCACACATCATTCTGAACTGTTTAACATCTGGATAATATCACAAATGAGCAAACGTTTTTCAATATACTCTTAATTTTTTTTTTGGCTGCATTTTATGGATTTCATAATGTGGGATTGAATCATTTATATGAACTAAGCCTGCTGAAACCATTCGAGGACTTGTAAATTTTCCAGTGTAGCTTCCTTGTTTGTTAACCTCTGGAGCAGTATACGGTCTTGCAGAGCATTTTAACTGATTATGGCTGTCACTTGGGCTCTTTCCTAAAAGCCTTGCTCTTGATTTTGCTTTTTCAAGATGCTTAAATGAAGTTACATGTAAATCCTCAACTCTATCCGAACAATCCTAAATATTAAAATAAAAGATCAGGTTGGTGAGTTAGGTTTCTTAAAAGTACATTTTAGACTTACAAGGACTAAAGTTTGTAATATCAACAAAGAATGAGAGCAGTCAAATGTTTTATAGGCAGTCCCCAAATTCAGACCCTACATTCAATGCCTGCCATCAGATACTTTAAAAACCATACTTTAAAAAATCTCATTGTTTCAAAGGATCTGTTATTTCAAAAGGTATGCAAGATATGAGCTGAAAACCAGAAATCTTAGGGGACCTGTCCTCAGGGGTCAGACTCCTAGGCAAAGACAGCCCTCCTATAATTCTCCTCTTCTAAAATATCTCTTCCCCAACCCCAAACATAAATTATAAGCTCTTATATTATACTTTTTAAAGCATCCAAACATTCATTCTTTAAAAGTTAATAAATACCTTCTTTAATATTTATATACACACACATACAGAGGTCAGCATCTAAGGATATGCTTATGTTTATACTAAAATATTAAAAATTTTTGTGTACATTCTGAGACTAAACAAGTAAAATATTTAGGAAAATAACTGGAAGGAAATACACCAAAATAATTTTTTTAAATGATGGTTGTTTTAGGGTGGTGGGATTATGGGCTTAGTTTTCCTTTTCTCTTTTTTTTCAAATTTGTACAATATGACTATATTTTATTTAAAAAATATAATAATCTACAAGTACCCATAAGAGGTATGGAGTTATTAGTCATTTCTCAAATTAGTGTAAACTAGTTTCCTCTGCAGTTTGAGCAGTTTGTCCCTTAATGCTTTGCAGAGATGGCCACACCAAGGGAATGGGCCTGCTTTGATTTGGTGAGAAGGTGGGAGTAGATTAATAGAACTGGCAGGTAGGAGGAATTTAGGCAGGACTAAGAAGAATTACGGCAGCAAGAGAGAGAAGATTTACCAAGAAGGAGGTATGAAGAGTCCATATTTTTGCCTGGGTTTGCAAGTAAACATTCTTCCTTTTCCATCTTATATACATGGAAGCAATTAGGTAAGGGAATTATTAAGCAATTATTAAGGGAATTTCTGCTACATTGATAACATATAATTTTTACTTGACAGTTGATATAACATTACTAGAGTGACAGCAGAAGGGCACGGAGACCCACACCACTGGTTATTTTTCTGGAAGCGCCTACAACTCAATTTCCCTGTCTTCTACTTTGATTGCTTTGGGAGATTTCCTGGATTTTAGAGAATCAAATGAGCGAGTCTTTCTGATGATCTGAAAAATGCCCTCTTACCTCTCAAATTCTCTGCTGTCAATTTTACTAGAGAGAAAAGTTTAGGTACTGTTGGTTTGACAGAGGGAAGTAAATATAACTATCTCCCTTATCCATTCTTAGGATAAAGGTTCTGAGATCCTATATGATCCCATACCATATAACATAAACACAATCTCTTATTTTGTTTGGAAAAGTGATAATAAAGATTCCACTTATCTGAGGGAACTTCAGAAAGTCTTTGCTTTTCAAAAACTATGAACCCATCTTTTACTTCCTTTTCCTTGTCTGTACACACACACACACACACACACACACTCATTATTAAATTATTGAATTTAGAAAAGAGAAATACAAAGTTGAGAGTATGTTGATAATATTTACCCTGCTACATGTTTGCTTTACTATTTACTAGAGGTAATCATTTGCTTTGCTGTGGAAAACAAATTCAAAGCAACTATTCTGAAATTAGATCTATTTTCTCATTCAAAGATAGTTATGCACATCAAATTATCAATATAATTTCATTTTAGAATTTGTGCGTTTTCCCAACTGTGGGTCATGCCTATCTATATATGCTAATAGAGAAGAACAGTGTTTCAGAAAATTAAAATAAGCCCCTTCCATTCCTAGAGATTTTAACTTTGCTTTTGAATGGTTTATATAACATCTAGTAGCAGATTTACCTTCCTAATTGTTTTATGTTAATATTAAAAATAGATATGAATTTCCATGTTTCTCAGCAGATGGCAGAGGGGTGGTGATGAGAGAGAAAAGAGTAGAAGCTAAATTAAAATTTTACAATTCATAATTCAAGAGATTGTAAATTTTGCATATCTCTAAGGCTTAGCAGAATAACTGGCACATAATATGAACTTAGTTTGTTTTACTGAAACAAAGATAATTCAGCAATCTGCAAAAAGACTATATATTTATACTTATATCTGCATGAAAAGACAATCCCAGCCTTTCTGTAGTATACAGCCACTGCCAATGGTTTTACAGGTTGTGCCTGCACAACAGCCCCTGGCTGAGGGGTCAGTCAGGGCTGAAATAGCCAGTCTTCCGTAGAAAGAGCTGTGTACCCTGTCCAGGCTGTGTCAGCCGGTAGAGTCGGCCTGGAGGAAAGAATGCTTTTTTTCTAATTCGTGATCTAGAGGGGGGTCCCCTTTATTTTACATAAAGGCACTAAGTGTGTTAACATTCCCTTGATTTTCTGATTGCCTTTGAATGAGGTGAGGTGATATCTGAATGTCAGAAGAATTTTTAAAATTTGGAGGTCTGTTTATCTTGGGGCAGTTAAGGTTACATACATACTTGCATGCAGACACATAGACTCTAGATTATCTACAGAACTTTGCCAAATACAGAAATAAAAGACTTAGAAAAACATTATTACGTGTATAGTTCTTCTTGCAGTCCAATGAAGCAATGCCCTTGGAACAGATTTTCTTAGAAGAATTCCTGTGGTGGGCAGTGTGGTTGGTAATATACTATCTTGTTAAATGACTTTTTTTGTTTGCCGACATGGTCTCTTTCTTTTTGAACCTTGGGCTTTAGATTTTCTCTCTTTAGTACTTCTGGGAAGAGGGATGGTTTTGAGTTTTTCTCAGCTATCAAAACTTTATATTTAAGCTGTTGTGATTCAGGGACCTTTTGTTTGGTTTTATATAAAGAGTTTGTTTGGTTTTATATAAAGAGTTTGTATTTCTTCTTTGTAATGTGCAAATGTTACTAAATGTTGTTTTCTATAATTATTATTATTTCCTTTCCATCTCTGACGATACTAGTCTTCTAATTTTGATTTCTCTCCAGCCTCTGCATTGAGGCGAGTTAGAGTATTACTTTGCCTGGAAGGAAAAGTGAGTTTGTTTACATATTCCTCATCTTCATTTGGCATCTTGCAATTAGGAATTCTTGGATACGGTGACAGCACTGCTTCAGGATTTTCCTGTACTATCAATTTATAGGTGTTATTGTGCTCCTTTTTGTCAAGGGACTTCATTTTCAGTGTCTTTTCAAAGCAAGCATTTGATTGAGTTATTTTTGATTTACCACTCCAACTATGTGGGTCTTGTATCTCTGTTTTAAAATCACAGTTCTCTGCTTGAGGAAACTGCATGAAACCGTGTTCTTTCCTTTGTTTCTTAGGCATTGTATCTGTAAGTCTTTCTGATGACTTATTTACTGGAATTGCCTGGGTATTTTTGTTGGAACAAGGTTGTACTTTAATTAAACTGAGTATTTTCGCTTCCTTAGGATAGTATCTTTTCTGTTCCTGAATTAGTGATGGACTTTCTTTAATATTCTCTAAGGAAAAATGTTCCTTTTCTTCCTTTTTGGTCAACTCTGTTTCTACAAGTCTATCTTCAGAAACCTTTTGTAAAGTGGTTTTCTGAGCAATTTTTGAATATTTATTTTGCTTTTCTGAATGGTCCTCCACAAACTGATTTTCATCTCTTAAAGACAAATCTGGCTTTATACATTTTAATGGTGTGAAAGTAGAATTAACCAAATTTATATGCTGGCTTATCCCCTCTAATTGCCTTTCTGTGATTAGTCCTGATTTTGACAGTTTTTCTATAAAAAGGCTCTGGAGGTGTTTGCTTAAATCAGCTTTTAGATCTAAGAGTTCATTTTCTGATAAAGCTATAAGATAGTTTTGTAGAGATTTACTTAGGGGGTATTTCATGTTTATTTCAAGCCTACTACCAAAACTCCCTCTTGAAATATCTTGTCCTAACTCATGAAAAGATATTGAGGCACTTTTAGCTCTTAGAGAAGATACATTTGAGTGTATAGGCTCAGGTTCTGCGTCTTTAAATAAACTGTTGTCTGAAAGGTTTTTTAGGAAATAGTTTTGGAGAATTTCATTTAAAAAAGATCTTAGCTTTATTTCCAAATGTTTATCTATGAAATGATGATTAAAATTATTTATAAAAGACATGATTTCTTTTACAGTTTCTGAATATTTCTCCAGAAAAATATTTTGCCCTTTTGGTTCTACTTTCTCATTCATCAAATACAGATTTTGATAGATTTCTGGTAAGTCCTCTTTGGTGATATATCCTGATTCTGAAAGCCTTTCTACAAGGTAATGCTGGATATGTTTACTTAATTCAGATTTAAAATTTTTTATTTCTGACTCTGAGAGTTCTTCTAGAAATACATGCAGCTTTGGATTCAAAATAGGTTTTCTCCCCAATTTGTCTACTTTATCAAAATTCTCTTCGATTTCTTCAAGGTCTTCTGTCTGACTTGGAAAAGGATGTTCAATTAGTCTTTCTAATTCTTTTTCTGGTTGTCTGCTTTTAGACTGACTATATTTGAAAAAAACATTAAATATGTTTTTCAAAAGGGATTTTAACATTATTACATCAGAGTTATTAAGTTTACCCATTAGTGTGTTACTTAAATTTTCTAAAGTAGAACTTAGATCATTTTCTTCTCTATCAAGCCTCTGACCATTGCTTGGCAAATCTGTTTTTTTATCTGGTGTCGACTGATATTTTGAATCTTGTGGGGATCTATTTTGGCCTTTGTCTGTGAATTCAACTCCATTAAAAGAAGTGGTTTCTTTGTGAATGATGGGTGTATTTTGCTCTGAAAGAGGTTCTGTTTTGCTTCTGATATCTGAATAATACTCTGTGGAATACTTTGGCTTTTCTTCAGCAAAAGCTGTCTCTGTATACAGCAAAAAACCCTTCTGATATTCTTTATCTAATTCTATCACTTTGATTATCCCCGATTCTAAAAGAGTATCTACAGGAAATGCTTGTATTATCTGGCTTATAACAGATTTGGCCGGCGGAAATTCTATTTCATTATTGTTTTCTTCATAGTGAATTAGAACATTGGAAGGCGAACTCTCCCAAGCTGTGGGTAATTGACTCTGCGAGTTTATCTGTGTCTCACTCGATTCTTTCACTCCTCTCCCCAGCTCTGAGAAGATCGGTGCAGTAAATATTTGCTTTATAACATAATCATATACAAGGCTATTCAAATCTGGTTTGGAGCTAGATACTTCACTTTTTAAATGTTTCTTTTTGAAACTACTCTTTTTTTTAATTGGAAAATCTATCTCACCAGCCTCTAAGTGTTTTTCAGAGACAGGTTCCTTTTCTACCTCTGGAGAATTTCCTGGTCCACCTTCTGAAAGTGAATCTGTGGGAATATCTTTAATTATTTCATTTAAAAGAGACTTTGAATTTAAAATGTCTCCTTCTGAAAGCCAGCTATTTAAATCTTGAATTTTTTCAAATACTTCGCCTTCCAAACTACTTGGTTGTTCATCATGAAGAGCCAGAAGTGGAGAACTATGACTTTTCTTTCTTGCTTCGGTGTCCATAGAAACTTCAGGTGTAGAAAATAATCTATTTGAAAGGTCTTGCAGATTTTTACTTAAAATTAACTTGAGCGCCATTGATTGTTTTAAATTTTCTATGTGGGAAGTAAGACTTAATGATTTTGAGAGGCAACATTTATTTACATTGACTTTTCCAGTCATTGATGATTCTCCCTCAAAGTTTGGTAAAGATACATTTGGTAGCCTTTCCTGTAACTTATTCTTAGTGTCTAAAGTCTTTATTGTGGTGATACTAGGATGATGGGCTAAATTATTCTTAGTGTCTAAAGTCTTTATTGTGATGATACCCGGATCATGGACTAACTTATTCTTAAGGTCTGAAGTCTTTAGTGCGGTGATACCAGGATCACTGGCTAACTTATTCTTAGTGTCTAAACCCTTTATTGTGATGATATCAAGATTATGGGGCCAGGTTTTATTAGCAGGGCTTGCAGTTTTTGAATGTGTTGGGTAAGGAGGATCTTGGTCTTCATGCTCTATAACCTCGGCACTGAAAATATTTCTACATTTGAACATATCTTGGTCTTTCCTTTTTCTGACTGACATTTTGTTGTTTATATTCCTTAGAAAAGGATCAAAACCGTTCTTGATGTTGAATTTCTGGAACTGTAATATTAAAAAAAAAAGGTAAGAAATTCAGACGCATTTGTTTTAAATTTATAATAAAATTTTTAGTTAATTCTCTTTGAGCAATCTGCCAATTTATCTATTCATCTTCCTGACTTCTACAAAGAGAAAACCAACTTTAATTATTTTAAAATATTTGAAATTGGAATAATAATGAGAATTTTAATGCAAATTTTTCAAATTCCTAATTCTGATACTATGTTGTGTTCAAGAGCTTTTTGCTACCTGGAATATTTTTAAACACTTAAAAGGCACTCATCAATAGTTTGTTTAAGAACTCGATTTCCAGTGTTAGCTCCATTTGCTTAGACAAAGGCTAACATCAAGATCTAAGTCCTATCCATATAAATATTTTAGTAGCAATGTGGGTAATTTTTTTTTAAATGCAAAGCAAGTAGTAGATATTCCATTAAAAGTATCATAAATATTCTCTAAAGAGTGACTTGGGAACACAGATCATCTGCCTTTAAACCTGAGAGTTTTAACAATGATGATGAGTTCCACCTAGTCCTTAGCATGTTACAGTAGAAACTTGCTTTTTGATAAATATTATATATGCCTCAGAAATGGTAGAGAACAGTACAAAAAATTCTCAGTTACAGTGAAATGTCAGTGTAATAGCCATAGGCAGTTTTGTAAGCTCTGGGATCAGGCTATTCTATTATTGAAATAGCCTAGAAAATGAAGTCTCTTATTCAAACTCTTTGTTCATACAACTTCTCTATTATCCAATTAAAAAAAGCAAAATGTGAAATAATCAGCCTAGTATTTGTTTTAGTTCATATGGTTTTCAAATGCTAATTGATACCCAGGTGACAGCATAAGAATCCCTGTTTTTTTGTTTTGTTTTGTTTTTTGAGAAATACAGATTCCCAGGCTCCATTTCCAAACTGAGATTCATTAGGTCAGAGGTGGGACCTGGGAATATGTATTTTTGTAAAGATGGGTGAGTGTTTCTACTGGGTAGTCTGGCTTTGGAACCACTGAATTACATAAAGTATTACAGAAACCTAGTATTTAAGTATAGCTGATATTGGGATAAGAAAACAGTACCTGATATTTTGGCTTGAATTCTATATATTCTGGTTTGAAAGATGGTGAAATGTATTCTTTTGGTGAAAAAGCCACCTTATAAAAAGAGAAGTTTTAATTTTAGACTGCTTGTAATGAAAGGATATTTCCCAAAATAATTTTATTCCTTCAATAGTTATTAAAGATATTAAACATGTTAAAAACTAAATAAGTATTTTTCTCATAACTACCATAATTTGCATATAATCAAAAGAAATTTATATCAGAAATATATATAATCTTAGCTTCCCTGACACCATAATATTCACCCTATTGAATGTGTAAAATCAAAATAATGCTCAGCAACTTTAAGCAGAAACAAAATTGGAAAACAGAACTGTTAGAACAAATGTAATCTAATTCTAGAAGGTTGTGAAATGCTTTAGATAATAAATAGCATCTGATATTACACTGAGATAGCATTTTCAATGACTCGCAAGCTGTAATTGTTAAATGGGTACTTACTGCCTAAGGAAACACTTCGTACTAAATCAAGGTGTACAGGAACAATTATAGAATCACAGAACCACTGACATTTTAGAGATGGATGACACTTTAGAGATAATAAAGTCCTACTCTTTGTTTTACACAAAAATCTGCAGTTGAAATTATTGCCCTAAATTACCAGATGATTAGTAGCCTAAATCCTAGGCATCCTAAATTTTCATCTGATGCTCCTACTACCACACAATCAAGACTTCAGTGAAAGACAATGGTGCTTTGAAAACATCATAATGTTTAGAGAAAACTTGATACCATCTCTTTGCAGAACACTTAGTACTATAAACCGCTTTCCTACACATTTTCTCCTTTAGTTTGTAGGGGGTTCATTATATATCAAGTTAGTTCAAATAATTCAATGAATGACGCTTTCATAAGAAATACTTTTGGTTTAAGTGTTCATTAATATTAAGCAGTTAATAACATGACTTTATTCTTAAATCTTCAGCAGCTTCCTACGTTGTGTTATTCATTGCCCTCACACACTGACTCTAAATAATTTCTGCAAGTATCTCAGTATTCCCCACTATAGTTTCTCTCCAGGAAAATGTGTCTAACTCTGAATTCTAAAAATATATCTCGTACTTTTCCACACCTGTTCCTTTGCTCATTTTGTTTTTCTTTGCCTGAATTTTCCAAAATCTCCCTTAAAAACAGTTTAAATTCTAACATTTGAAAGTTTATTGCCTAAATGAATTTAGTAGAAAATTAAAATTAAAAGAAATATGTATGACAAGGAAGTGGAATAAAAAGTAGAGGAAGAAATATGATCTAATTTTTGTAAAACACACAAAACAAATAAATAACCCCCCCCAATATAAGCATGGAAAAATATATGAAAAGATACAGAATGTTAACATTGTTTTCTCAAGGGAGTAACTCTGGAGGAGAGGAAAGAGGACGCAATTAACTTTTACTCTGTTTAACTCTGTGTTATTGATTAGATAAACATACAATACTTTTGTTAGTTAAAAAATCCAGGATAGTTATATGAGAGGGAAGTGATCAGGATGCTAGAAAAGGACAAAAAAAAGAAGCCAATACAGGAGCTTCAAGATGGTAGACTGAACATGTGTGTTTACCTTCTCCTACTTCCCAAAGTTCCAGTAAATTAACAGAAAATAATATTTTCAAAAGAAAAATCTGATGACAAATTGAAATTATAATGGAGTAATCATGGTTCAGGCATACAAAAACAGAGTCAGGTGGCCACTGAGGATCTTGTCTCAGATAAGATCTGGTATCATTCAGTGGTCACTGCACCACCGAAAACCTGAACTTTCTCAGAACTGTACCAGACCCAAGGACACCACCAGCAGTATTCAGAACAATACCTGCCAGCTGCAAACTTACGGTCTTAAGGTCTCCCCTTGTAATTATGCAACCATTTCAGACCCCAACCAATCCTTACTTAACAAGCACCCTTACTTCTTGGCTGCTCCAATCATAATTCCTGATAAACAACTCATGTAACTAAATGTAACCTTGCAGTTTTTGCCTTTATAAGTCTCCCCCATTTTGTAGTCCAGTGGAACACAATTCAAGTGCTTGAATATGTGTCTCCCAGGCTGCAGTCCTAACAGACCTCAAATAAACACCTTCTATTTCAATCAGGTCTCCATTTCTGAAATTTTGGTTAACAAATCCCATTGGAATACTAGAAATCAGTAAGGTAACACACCAAGATCCAGAAAGTTGAGAAAGTTTGGAAAATAGGAAAGCAGATGGATTGACTTAATGGAAAACCCCCATCAAGAAAACCAGAGCTTTGGGACTTCCCTGGTGGTACAGTGGTTAAGAATCCGCCTGCCAATGCAGGGGACACGGGTTCGAGTCCTGCTCCGGGAAGATCCCACATGCTGCAGAGCAACTAAGCCCGGGTGCCACAACTACTGAGCCTGTGCTCTAGAGCCCGCGTGCCACAACTACTGAAGCCTGCGCATCTAGAGTCCATGCTCTGCAACAAGAGAAGCCACCGCAATGAGAAGCCCGGCACTGCAACGAAGCGTAGCCCCACTCGCCACAACTAGAGAAAGCCAGAGCGCAGCAACAAAGACCCAACTCAGCCAAAAATTAATTAATTAATTAATAAAAAGGAAAGAAAGAAAACCAGAGCTTTAAATAACAGAAATCAGGTAGGCCTGAGAAGCAATAAATTCAAGGTCAACATATACAAAGAGAATCAGAGGATGGTGCAATTGTCATAGTATTAATTAAAAAGCTGCATTTGGAACAGCTGGATCACTTGGACCCTTCTTTATCACTGTTCTCTTTCTCAGTGCAAACACAACATACATTGCTGGCAGCATTGTCTTTCCCCAATCACTCACCAAACACCAAAACAAACAACAACAAAACAAGCAAGACCAAAACTGCTCTCTGAGAAAGTGTGCAATCTGCCTAGGTGGGGACCCTGTATGAGTTTTGAGCCTTGGAAGAGCAGCAGAGCAGCAGAGCAGAGCTTACAGCCACTCACATTTTCACATCAGATAACTGAAGGGGGATAAAAAGGAAGGAAAGAAAGTTCTATTCAGGAGAGAAATACACTGGTTCTTTGGAAATGCTGTAGGGTCTCCAGCCATCCTGCCTGCCCTCTTCCATCCCCATATACCCTCCAGGGAAGCTGGCCTGTCACACAGAGAATACCTATACAACCAACATATTCCTTCATTCACAAATATAAAGTGAGCCAACAAAGCTCATCAGATATGAGGAAAATCAGTACATGTAAGTGAACGATCAATAAGAATAAACAGAACTAACCCCAGAGTAAATAGAGCTATTTCTGAGGAATGTAGGGGGAGGATGACCCTTGGAAAAGATTCTAAATAGTATCCTCAGAAATATCTAAAAGGGTATTATTGATTTCCACTTAGCTATATAATAGGCTTGTCAAATTTAATGTATACATAATAGATTCTAGATTACCACCCTGCTCCCCTCCCCCTCAAAAAACCCACAAAACCTTGGCTTTTCTCTGTTTTTCCTCATCTCAGGTAATGATGCTATCTACTGAATTATTAGACCAGAAACCTGTGTCACCCTATCTCTCCACCTTCTTCTTTTCATATATAACCCAGCATTAAGTTCTGTGGCTACTGGCTTCAAAATATATCAAGTATCCAATCACATCCGACCACCACCTACTACCACTGTAGCACAAGCGACCATCATCTTCCCAACAATAGTCTCTTAACTAGTCTCTTGCTCCCTGTGACAGAGAATGAGAGTTACTTTCCCAAAATACATATTATCTCAAGAACCTCAATTTTTTTAGGGGCAAAAACCCTTACTCAAAAAGCTGCATCTTCCAGCCTCCTTTAAAAGACAGGAGTGGCCATGTGACAAGGTTCTGGCCAACTACATATAATTGGAACTTGTCGGGAGAAGCTTCTGAGAGAATATCTTAAAACAGAGGCAGACTGAGCTGACAGGTACTTTTTTTTTTTTTTTTTTTGCGGTACGCGGGCCTCTCACTGTTGTGGCCTCTCCCGTTGCGGAGCACAGGCTCCGGACGCGCAGGCTCAGCGGCTATGGCTCACGGGCCCAGCCGCTCCGCGGCATGTGGGATCTTCCCGGACAGGGGCACGAACCCGTGTCCCCTGCATCGGCAGGCGGACTGTCAACCACTGTGCCACCAGGGAAGCCCATTTGTAGACTTTCTAATGATGGCCATTCTGACCGGTGTAGGGTGGTACCTTACTGCAGTTTTGATTTGCATTTCTCTAATAATTAGTGACGTTGAGCATCTTTTCATGTGTCTACTGGCCATCTGTATGTCTTCTTTAAAAGAGGTGAGATATTAATGCCAAAACTGTGCTTAATTTGTCCTTTAAGTGGGAATTCCATACAATGTTGATTTCATACACTAAATTCTATTATTAAAAAAAGTATTGACTTTTCACGCTTTTCTTTCATACTCATTCTATTATTTAAGTTTATTTTTAACATATTCCTTATGAAATCAACATTATATAGACTTGTCTTAATATTTTTATCTTTTTAAATTAAAGTAAATTTTTATTATTTTTTTGGCTTTGCCCTGAACCATGCGGGATCTTAGTTCCCCAACCAGGGATTGAACCCGTGCCCCCTGCAGCGGAAGCGTGGAGTCTTAACCACTGGACAACCAGGAAAGTCCCTCTGAATATTTTTATGTCAAACTACATGGTCATCCTTGTTGCCACAGAGGCAGAGGGTCAAGTTTGGCAACTACACCAAGGATTGAGGATATTATCCTCAAGAAGGGATACTGACAGACAAAAACATGTTAACTATGTGAACAATTAATAAATAGCGTTGAGGTAATCATCTATCCACTTCAGCAAAATTATCAATAGATCTTTACCTCATACCAAAAAAATTAAGTATAGATGGATTAAATATTTAAATATAAAAAAGTACACATAGTCCTTTTTTATATTTAAAAAAAGTATACATAGAAAAAGTATACATATATTTTAAAAAAGTATACATAGAAAATCAGCTAGGAGAATGCTGACATAATCTTGGAGAGGGGAAGGATAATCTAAACAAGATATAAACTAACAGCCGCAAAGGAAAAGCGGCCCGATTTGACCACATAAACAGTTCAAATTTCTATAAGGACACCGAAGAAGTAAAAAAAAAAAAAAATGCAGATAACAAACAGCATAGATAACAAAGCTTTTTTTTTTTTTTTTTTTTTGCGGTACGCGGGCCTCTCACTGCCGTGGCCTCTCCCGTTGCGGAGCACTGGCTCCAGACGCGCAGGCTCAGCGGCCATGGCTCACGGGCCCAGCCGCTCTGCGGCATGTGGGATCCTCCCAGACCGGGGCACGAAGCCGTGTCCCCTGCATCGGCAGGCGGACTCTCAACCACTGCGCCACCAGGGAAGCCCCAACAAAGCATTTTTATTCAAAATACATAAAGCATTTTCACACATAAATAAACACACAACCCAATTTGTAAATATGAGTAGAGATTATAAACAAATAACAGAAATACAAATGGATAATAAACACATGAAAACTGTTCACTCATTAATTCTCAGGAAAATGCAAATCAATAGAATATCATTTTTGTGCATCAAATTAACAAAAACAAAAATGACCAGGCTGTGAGATAATGGATATTTTCCTACATTTTGGGTGCAAATGCAAATAAGTAAATCTGGTTTAAAAGATAATCTGGTAGTATCTATCAAAAGTAAATATGCTCATATACTTTGATCCAACAATTCTGCTTCTCATATTTATCCTATTATATACTTGTATAGGTGAATAAAGATAATACTTAACCATTTAGCAAGTGACTATTATGTTCCAAACCCTTTAAAGTTCTTTGAAACAGATGATAGTATACTCATTTTGCGATGAGAAAACTGAAAGTCAGATGTAAATTGCCCAAAGTTATGTGACCATGGTAGTGGAAGAATCTGGATTTGAACCTAGATATTTCTTACGGTAAAATCCAAGCTCTTCTTCCTATATCCTAGTTTCCTATTCCTAATTCTCTTACCATCAACAAACACTGCTTTTCATTGGTAGATAAAATTAAATTCCCCATCCCCCCTACCTTTCTTCCACCCTGACCTTTGGGGAAATGATTTAGCATCCTGTCATTGTCAGGGTTTAAATAGAAATTTATTAAGCTATATCTTGAAAATCTTAATTTATGAAGGGGCTCTAAAAATGTGAAGGAACTATTGAAAGACTGTCACCTGAATCAGCTATGAGTTGAAAGAGACGTTAGTCCTTTCCAATTCAGATTAGCACTCCAGAAGTTTGTCTCAAAATACTGCATTTCTTTAACACACTACCTTGGTTCATAAAAAAACTCTTCTTTTAACTTCAAACTTCAAAGTTTATTTTACCATAGATTCTGAAGATTTTGTGACTTGTTTATGAAGCAATTAGCTTAGACTTTTAGGAATTTGTTCTAGAACTCTGATATGTCTTCAATTTATAAGCCTGTTGCCCTAGGTGATAGATTCTTTCACCTTTCTAAGTCTGTTGATTTTATGTAACATGTTTTATGGGTTACCCACTGAATTTATCTTGTTCAACTTAATTTAGTTTTATCTGTCATATACAGGTCTGACTACCACCCTTAAGAAAAATATTTAAGGTAAGTTTTCTTTTTCTTTAAAAAAAATTAAACTCTTGACCATGTACCTTTTATCCAGTTTCCCTCAACAGTAACATCTTGCAAAACGATGTAATATCAATATCACAACCAGGATATTGACATTGTACAGTTAAGATGCAGACATTTCCACAAGGATCCCTAATGTCCTTTTAGAGTCACACCCATTTCTTTCCTGTATCCACCTCCTACTTAATGCCTGGCAACCACTAACTTGTTCTACATTTATAATTTTGTAATTTCAAGAATTTCATATAAATGAAGTCATATAGCATATAATATTTGGGGATTGGCTTTTTTTCACTCAGCATAATTCTCTGGAAATTCATCCAGGTTGTTGTATATATCAAAGGTCCTTTGTATCGTTGAGTATTATTCCATGGCATGGAGGTAGCACAGTTTATTTAGCTGTTCACCAATTAAAGAACATTTGTGTTGTTTCCACTTTTTGGCTACTATGAATAAGGCTGCTATAAATATTTGTGTTCACGGTGTTTTTGTGTGTGTGATCATAAGACTTAATCTTTCTGGGATAAATGCCCAAGAGTATAATTGTTGGGTTACATGGCAGTTGCATATTTAGTTTTTTGAGAAACTACCAAACTGTTTTCAGGAGTGGTTATAAAATTTAAAATTCCCATCAGCAATTTCTCTACATTTCACCAGCACTTAAATTTATTACTGTTTTTTATTTTAGGTAAGAGACTTAGGTCAAGGTTTGGTTTTGTTTGCCCATGGATGTGCAATAGCTCCAGCACTACTTCTTGAAAAGGCTATCATTCCTCCATTAAATTGCTTTTGCATCATTGTCAAAAATCAGTTGGGCATACTTTTGTGGGTCTATTTCAGGGATGTCTATTCTGTTCCATTGATCTTTGTGTCTCTCTCTCCTCTAATACCACACTATCTTGACTCTTGATTACTGTAGCTTGATTACTGTAGCTAGTAGGCCTTAATTAGGTAAAGTGATTCCTCCCATTTTCTTCTTTTTAAAGATGATTTTAGCTATTCTAGGAGCTGTGCCTTTCTATACACATTTTAGAATGATCTTGTCTATATTTACAAAGAGCTGGTATTTAGATAGAAATTACATTAAATCTATAGGTCAATCTGGGGAGAACTGACATCTTTACTATGTTGTTTTCCAATTCATGAATATGGTATGTGTATTTATTTAGGTCCTTGACTTCTTCCGTCAACATTTTGTGATTTTTATCATCTAGATCCTGTACATGCTTTGTTAGATTTAAAAGTATTTAGTTTTCTTTGGAGTTACTATAAATGTTATTGTGTTTAAAATTTTTGTTTCCACATGTTCATGTTAGTATGTAGAAATGCTGCTGATTTTTAAAAATTGAAGTATAGTTGATTTACAATGTTGTGTTAGTTTCAGGTGTATAGCAAAGTGATTCATTTGTGTGTGTGTGTGTGTGTATATATTCTTTTTTAGATTCTTTTCCCTTATAGGTTATTATAAAATATTGAGTATAGTTCCCTGTGCTATATGGTAGAACCTTGTTGCTTATGTATTTTATGTATAGTACTGTGTATATGTTAATCCCAAATGCCTAATTTATCCCTCCCTCCACCTTCCCCTTTGGTAACTGTAAATCTTTTTTCTACGTCTGTGGATCTATTTCTGTTTTGTAAATAAGTTCATTTGTATCATTTTTTTTAGATTCCACATATAAGCAATATCATATGATATTTGTCCTTCTCAGCCTGCATTACTTCACTTAGTATGATAATCCCTAGGTCCATCCATGTTGCTGCAAATGGCATTATTTCATTCTTTTTTATGGCTGAGTGTTAAAATGCTGTTGATTTTTGCATTTGGAATTTTTATCCTTTAAACTGCTCAACTCACTTACTAGTTCTTGTAGGTTTTTTTGTAGACTCCTTGCTATTTTACATAGATAACTTTTTCATCTGAAAATAGAGACAGTTTGATTTCTTCTTTTCCGATCTGTGTGACTTTTATTCCCCTTTCCTGCTCTATTACAATGGCTAAAACTTGCAGTATTATATTGAAAAAGAATAATAAGAGCAGACATACTTGCCTTGTTCCTGATCCTGGAAGGAAAACCTTCAGTCTTTCACCATTAAGTATAATGTAATATGGAGGTCTTGTAGATGCTCTTTATCTAGTTGAGGAATTTACCCTCTAATACTACCTTGTCGAGAGTTTTACATCATGATTGGGTGTTGAATTTTGTGAAGAACTTTTTTTGTATCAATTGATATGATCATATGATTTTTCTCCTTTATTCTGTTGGTATCATAGGTTACATGGACTGATTTTCAAATGCTGAACCAGCCTTGCACACCTGAAATACTTACCATTTGCCATTGTATATAGTTCTTTTTATACATTACAGTATTGGTGTGCTAATATTTGGTTGAAGATTTATGCATCTAAGTTCATGAGAGATATTAGTCTGTAGTTTTCTTTTTTTGGTAATGTCTTTATCTTGTTTTGGTATCAGAGTAATACTAGCTTCATAAAATGAGTTGGAAAGTGTTCCTTCCTCTTCTCTCTCAGAATAGGTTGTGTAAAATTAGTGTTTTGGTTTTTTTTTAACGTTAGTAAAGTTCTCCTGTGAAACCATCTGGGCCTGGACATTTCTTTTCCAGGAACTTTTAAATTACCAATTCAATTTCTTTAATGGCTACAGGACTATTCAGTTTAATTCATCTTGATTTAGTATGTGGTTTTCTGGACTTGGTTCATTTCTTCTAAGTTATGAGCATAAAAATTTTTGTAGTATTTCCTTGTTATCTTTTTAATGGTTGCATATATGTATGTAGTGGTATATCAGGTTTCATTCCTGATTTTGGTGATTTGCATCTTCTTTTTACCTTTGTCAGTCTTGTTAGAGATTTATCAATTTTATGGATTATTTTGAAGAACAAGCTTTCTTTGTTTCATTGATTTTTCTCTATTTTTTTAAAATTTTCAGTTTCACTGATTTCTGTTTTTTTTTATTATAAATGATTTATTTATTTATTAACATAGAGGAAGCTTGGTGGTGGATATGTAGGCATGTGGTGTTTTTATGACTGAGTTAAAGTTCAGGCTCTCTTTCTTATAGAATGTAAATGTGTACCAACACATGTATATGTAATTGTTATAAAAATTAAGCTTAGTCACTAAAAGAAGATTTGCTGTCTGAACTTTCTTCTATATTTTTTTCACCTTCACCATCAGGCACTGGAGCATCTGGCCTCTCTAGAAGATCTGGGTCTAGTCCTTCTGATATCATTTTGTTTCTTACTGCCATCACTGGAATACCTACCCATTTTGAGATATCTGGCATATCTTAGATCCTTGGCTACAGTTAAGATATTTTCTGGTGTTACTTCACTTTCCTGTGGTCCAGAGTCTTGTAAACTGTTCTGCTGTGATTGCTCTGAAGTGGTTTCAGAATGTGTTTCATTTGTGATCCTAGTGACACTTATAGGAGATACTTCAAACGTGACATCATCTAGCCCTGGGATAGATGACAAGTTTGCATCTAAAATATTGAGAGTTGTTTCAATTTGCTGGATACAAAGAGAAAGGTCTGCCAGTTTCTCCTCACAAACTGTAGAAAATCGGTTGAGAAACTGTACACTGTGTAGCACAAATTGGTTTAGAAATGCCACCGTTCTGTTCTGTTGAACAGCTGGCACCTTAGTCAGGTCTATGCCTGACCCCATGAGAGGAAGCCCATCCTCATCCATCTCCTCTCTGTTCTTTATTATTTCCTTCATTCATCTTTTTGGATTTATTTTGCTCCTTCTTTTTCTAAGCTCTTGAGGTGTGGGAGCTTAGCTTATTAATTTGAAAGTTTTCCTCTTCCAATGTATGCATTTAGTGCTATACATTTCTCTCAGTGCTGCTGTTTTAACTGTCTTAACAATTTTGATATGTTATATGTTCATTTTTATTCTATGTATTTTTTATTCCATTTGAGATCTCCTCTTTGACCCAGGGATTATTTAGAAGTGTGTTTTAAAATTTCCAAGTGTTTGGAGATTTTCCTGTTGTCTTTCTGTTATTGATTTCTCATTTGATTCTGTGTTCTGTATGCAAGACAAAGATGGCCTCTGTGTATTGCCACCCCACCCACCCCAGGTTGTTTACCTATTCACAGCAGGCTGAGACCCATTAGCTCAAAAGTCTGCCAGCACCAGAATAAAATTTGTACACATCCAATTATTTTAAACACAACCAAATAAGCAGATTTTTTAACTATTTAGAGCCTGCCTGCTTTATATACTCAAGAAACTGTGCCCAGCATATACTAGCCATAGGTAAAATAAACCCTGGGGTTATAAAGACCCCAAGACTCTGCTGCCTTTTGGGGTTCCTGACCCAGAGACTCCCTTCCAGGCTGCTGAGTGAAATCACCTAGAGATGTAACCCTCTCTCTGATATCCCTCTCCTCTAGGAATGTCCTTGTCTTTCTCTCCGAGTATTGGCCTCTGTGCGGTAGCCTCTAGATGGTCTCATGCCGTGAGAAACTTCCCCCACATGCAAACCTGTCGAAGTGTCACTCAAATAAAGCTGTGTGTGCTACTGCCACCTCCTGGTCAAATGGTTTTCCTTGATCAGCCCCCAAATCCCTTGAACTCCCTATATTCCATTATGGTCAGACAGCACCACTTCATATAGTTTTAATTATTTTAAATGTGTTGAACTTGGTTTTATGGTCCAGGATGTGGCCTATCTTAGTGAATGTTCCATGGGCACTTGAAAACACTGTGTACTCTGCTATTGTTGGATAGAGTGTCAGTTAGATCCTGTTGGTTTATTGTGTTGTTAAGGTGTTCTATATTCTTGCTGATTTTCTGTCTAGTAGTTCTATATTTACTGAGAGTGAGGTGTTGACATCCCCAAATATATGGGTGGATTTTATTACCTCTTTCAGCTCTATCATGTAATGTCATGCTTTGTTACTTTAGTATTGTTATGTCTTCCTGGTGGAGTGACACTTGTATTATTATATAACATTCCTCTTTATCTCTAGTAATTTTCTTTGCAAGTAAGTCTATCTACTTTATTTGATATTAATATAGCCCTTGTTGCATTTAATAACTTATATATATATATATATTTTTTTTTTTTTTTTTTGCGGTACACGGGCCTCTCACTGTTGTGGCCTCTCCTGTTGCGGAGCACAGGCTCCGGACGCGCAGGCTCAGCGGCCATGGCTCATGGGCCCAGCCGCTCCGCGGCATGTGGGATCTTCCCGGACAGGGGCACAAACCCGTGTCCCCTGCATCGGCAGGAGGACTCTCAACCACTGCGCCACCAGGGAAGCCCTAATGATTAAATTTTGAAGTCACATCTTTTCCCATTCTTTTGCTTTTAGTTTACATATGTCATTGCACTGATATTTGAAGTTAATTTCTTGTGGACAACATGTTGTTGGATTATGTTTTTGATTCACACTGCCAACTGTCTTTTTTTTTTTTTGGCTGTGTTGGGTCTTAGCTGTGGCATGCGGGATCTTTCGTTGTGGTGTGTGGGCTTCTCTCTAGTTGTGGTGTGTGGGCTTCTCTCTAGCTGTGGTGTGCGGGCTTCTCTCTAGTTATGGCACATGGGCTCCAGAGCGCGTGGGCTCTGTAATTGCGGCATGCGAGCTCTCTAGTTGTGGTGTGCAGGCTTAGCTGTCCCATAGCATGTGGGATCTTAGTTCCCCGACAGGGGTCGAACTCGTGTCTTCTGCATTGGAAGGAGGATTCTCAACCACTGGACCACCAGGGAAGGCCCTGTCTTTTTTTTTTTAATTGAAGTATAGTTAATTTACAATGTTGTGTTAGTTTTAAGTGTACAAAAAGTGATTCAGTTATACATACATACATACATACATATATATATATAATCTTTCAGATTCTTTTCCATTGTAGGTTATTACAAGATATTGAGTATAGTTCCCTGTGCTATACAGTAGATTTTGCTGTTTACCTATTTTATATATAGTAGTGTGTATATGTTAACCCCAAATTCCAAACTTATCTCACTCCCACCCAACACTATCCCCTTTGGTAACCATAAGTTTGTTTTCTATGTCTGTGAGTTTATTTCTGTTTTGTAAATAAGATCCTTTGTATCATTTTTTAGATTCCACATATAAGTGATATCATATGATATTTGTCTTTCTCTCTCTGACTTACTTCAGTTAGTATGATAATCTCTAGGTCCAACCATGTGGCTGCAAATGGCATTATTTCATCCTTTTCAATGGCTGAGTAATATTCCATTTTATATCTGTACCTACCACATCTTCTTTATCCATTCATCTGTTGATAGACAAATAGGTTGCTTCCATGTCTTGGCTATTGTAAATAGTGCTGCTATGAACACTGCGGTGCATGTATCTTTTCAAATTAGAGTTTTCTCTCAATATATGCCCAGGAGTGGAATTGCTAGATCGTATGGTAGCTCTATTTTTAGTTTTTTAAGTAACCTCCATACTATTCTCCATAGTGGCTGTATCGATTTACATTCCCACCAACAATGTAGCAGGGTTCATTTTTCTCCACACCCTCTCCAGCATTTATTATTCATAGACTTTTTAATGATGGTCATTCTGACTGGTGAAAAGTGATACCTCATTGTAGTTTTGATTTGCATTTCTCTAATAATTAGTGATGCTGAGCATCTTTTCATGTGCCTCTTGGCCATCAGTATGTCTTCTTTGGATAAATGTCTATTCAGGTCTTCTGCTCATTTTTTGATTGGGTTGTTTGTTTTTTTGTTATTGAGCTGAATGAGCTGTTTGTATATTTTGGAGATTAATCCCTTTTTGGTCATGGCATTTGCAAATATTTTCTCCCTGTCCATAGATTGTCTTTTTGTTTTGTTTATGGTTTCCTTTGCTGGGCAAATGCTTATAAGTTTAATTAGGTCCCATTTGTTTATTTTTTATCTTTATTTCCATTACTCTGAGAGAAGGATCCAAAAACATATTGCTGCAATTTATGTCAAAGAGTGTTCCACCTACATTTTCCCCTAGGTGTTTTATAGTATCTGGTCTTACATTTAAGTCTTTAATCCATTTTGAGTTTATTTTTGTGTTTGGTGTTAGAGAATGTTCTAATTTCATTCTTTACATGTAGCTGTCCAGTTTTCCCAGCACCACTTATTGAGGAGACTGTATTTTCTTTATTGTATATCCTTGCTTTCTTTGTCATAGAGTAATTGACCATAAGTGTGTGGGTTTATTTCTGGGCTTTCTATCCTGTTCCATTCATCTATGTCTGTTTTTGTGCCATTACCATACTGTTTTGATTGCTGTAGCTTTGTAGTAGAGTCTGAAGTCAGGGAGCATGATTCCTCCAGTTCCAGTCATCTTTCTCAAGATTGTTTCAGCTATTTGGGATCTTTTATGTTTCCATACAAATTTAAAAACTTTTTGTTCTACCTGTGTGAAAAATGCCATTGGTAGTTTGATGGGGATTGCATTGAATCTTCAGATTGCCTTAAGTAGTATGGTCATTTTAACAATATTGATTCTTCCAATCCAAGAACATGGTATATCTTTCTGTCTTCAATTTCTTTCATCAGTGTCTTATAGTTTTCAGAGACAGATCTTTTACCTCCTTAGGGAGGTTTATTCCTAGGCATGTTATTCGTTTTGATGTGATGGTAAATGGGATTGTTTCCTTAATATCTTTTTCTGATCTTTCATTGTTAGTGTATAGAAATGCAACAGATTTCTGTATATTAATTTTGTATCCAGCAACTTTACCATATTCATTGATGAGCTCTAGTAGTTTTCTGGTAGCATCTTTAGGATTTTCTATGTATAGTATCATGTCACCTGGAAACAGTGACAGTTTTACTTCTTCTTTTCCAATCTGGATTCTTTTTATTTCTTTTTCTTCTCCGATTCCTGTGACTAGGACTTTCAAAGCTATGTTGAATAAAACTGGCAAGAGTAGACATCCTTGTCTTGTTCCTAATCTTAGAGGAAATGCTTTCAGCTTTTCACTGTTAAGAACGATGTTGGCTGTGGATCTGTCATATATGGCCTTTATTATGTTGAGGTATGTTCCCTCTATGCCCACTTTCTGGAGAGTTTTTATCATAAATGGGTGCTGAAATTTGTCAAAAGCTTTTTCTGCATCTATTGAGATGATCATACGGACTTTTCCTTCAATTTGTTGATGTGGTGTATCACACTGATTGATTTGTAGATATTGAAAAATCCTTGCATCCCTGGGATAAATCCCACTTGATCATGGCGCATGATTCTTTTAATGTATTGTTGGATTTGGTTTGCTTGTATTTTGTTGAGGATTTTTGCATCTATGTTCATCAGTAATATTGGCCTATATATTTTTTTAATATCTTTGTCTGGTTTTGGTATCAGGATGATGGCGGCCTCATAAAATGAGTTCAGAAGTATTCCTTCCTCTGCAATTTTTTGGGAATAGTTTGAGAAGGATAGGTATTAACTCTTCTCTAAATGTTTGATAGAATTCGCCTGTGAAGCCATCTGCTTCTGGACTTTTGTTTTTGGAGAGTTTTTAAGGTTTTTTTTTTTGTTTTTTTGTTTTGCCATACGTGGGCCTCTCACTGTTGTGGCCTCTCCCGTTGTGGAGCACAGACTCCGGACGCGCAGGCTCAGCGGCCATGGCTCACGGGCCCAGCTGCTCCGCGGCACGTGGGATCTTCCCAGACCGGGGCACGAACCCGTGTCCCCTGCATCAGCAGGTGGACTCTCAACCACTGCGCCACCAAGGAAGCCCCTTTTGGGGAGTTTTTAAATCACAGTTTCAATTTCAGTACTTGTGATTGGTCTGTCCAAATTTTCTATTTCTTCCCAGTTCAGTCTTGCGAGACTGTATGTTTCTAAGAATTTGTCCATTTCTTCCAGGTTGTCCATTTTATTGGCATTTAGGTGCTTATAGTAGTCTCTTATGATCCTTTGTATTTCTGTGGTGTTCATTGTAACTTCTCCTTTTTCATTTCTAATTTTATTGATTTGAGCCCTCTCCCTTTGTTTCTTGATGAGTCTGGCTAAAGGCTTATCAATTTTGTTTATCTTTTCAAAGAACCAGCTTTTAGTTTCATTGATCTTTTCTGTTGTTTTCTTCATCTCTATTTCAGTTATTTATGCTCTGATCTTTATGATTTCTTTCCTTCTACTAACTTTGGGACTGAACCTGGGGCCCTGGCAGTGACAGCAATGAGTCCTAACCACCGGACTGCCAGGGAATTCCCTATTTTTTTAATTTAATTTTTATTTTTTAATGGGGGTGTAGTTGATTTACAATGTTGTGTTAATTTCAGGTGTATAGCAAAGTGATTTAGTTATACATATATCCATTCTTTTTCAGATTCTTTTCCCATATAGCTTATTAAAGAATATTGAGGGCTTCCCTGGTGGTGCAGTGGTTGAGAGTCCACCTGCCAATGCAGGAGACATGGGTTCGTGCCCTGGTCGAGGAAGATCCACATGCTGCGGAGTGGCCGGGCCTGTGAGCCATGGCCGCTGAGCCTGCACGTCCAGAGCCTGTGCTTCGCAACAGGAGAGGCCACAACAGTGAGGGGCCCACGAACTGCAAAAAAAAAAAAAAAAAATATATTGAGTAGAGTTCCCTGTGCTGTACAGTAGTCCTTTTTGATTATCTACTTTATATATAGTAGTGTGTATATGTTAATCCCAATCTCCTAATTTATCCCTCCCCCAGCTTTCCTCTATGGTAACCATAAATTTGTTTTCTATATCTGTGAGTCTGTTTCTGTTTTGTAAATAAGTTCATTTGTATCATCTTTTTAGATTCCACATATAAGTGATATCATATGATAGTTCTCTTTCTCTGATTTACGTAGTATGATAATCTCTAGGTCCATCCATGTTGCTGCAAATGGCATTATTTCATTCTTTTTTTAATGGCTGAGTAATATTCCATTGTATATATCTACCACATAAGTGGGTCTCTTGTAGACAGCATATATATGGGTCTTATTTTTGTATCCATTCAGCCAGTCTATATATTTTGGTTGGAGCATTTAATCCATTTACATTTAAGGTAATTATTGATATGTATATTCTTATTGCCATTTTGTTAATTGTTTAGGATTTGTTTTTGTAGGTCTTTTTTCTTCCCTTCCTCTTCTGTTCTCTTTTCTTGTCATTTGATGACTATCTTTAGAGTTGTGTTTGGATTGCTATTTCTTTTGTGTGTGTGTATCTATTGTAGATTTTTGGTTTGCAATTACCATAAGGTTTTGATATAACAGTCTGTATATATCCAAGATTGTTTTAAGTTGCTGGCCTCTTAATTTCAAATGCATTTCCAATATCCTACACTTGTACTCTCCTCTTCTCATGATTGCTGGTTTTGATAGCATATTTGTGTATGGATCATTTCCTACCTTTATTGCATGTTTGCCTTTACTAGTGAGCTTTCCCATTTGTAATTTTCTTGTTTCGAGTTGTGTCCTTTTATTTTCTGCCTAGAGAATTTCCTTTAGCATTTGTTGTAAAGCTGGTTTGGTGGTGCCGAATTCTCTTAGCTTTTGCTTGTGTGTAAAGCTTTGAACTCCTCTGTCAAATCTGAACGAGAGCCTTGCTGGTTAGAGTATTCTTGGTTGTAGGTTCTTCCCTTTCATCACTTTAAATACATTGTGCCACTCCCTTCTGGCCTGCAATTTCTGCTGCAGTTTCTGCTGAAAAATCAGCTGATAACCATATGGGGATTCCCTTGTATATTATTTGTTGCTTTTCCCTTGTTGCTTTTAATTTTTACCTTTGTCTTTATTTTTTGTCAGTTTGATTAATAGTGTCTTGGTGTGTTCCTTCTTGGGTTTATCCTGTATGGAACTCTTACCCACTTCCTGGATTTGGGTGACTGTTTCCTTCCTCAGGTTAAGGAAGTTTTCAGGTAATACCTCTTCAAATATTTTCTCAGGCCCTTTTTCTCTCTCTTCTCCTTCTGGGAACCCTCTAATGCAAATATTAGTGTGCTTGATGTTGTCCCAGAACTGTTGTCTTAAACTGTCATTTCTTTTTTATTCTTTTTTCTTTCTTCTGTTTGGCAGCAGTGATTTCCACTACTCTGTCTTCCAGCTCACTGATCTGTTCTTCTGCCTCATTTAGTGTACTATTGATTAATTTTAGTGTATTTTCCTTTCAGTTATTGTATTCTTCAACTCTGTTTGGTTGTTCTTTATATTTTCTAATTCTTTGTTAAAAACTTCTAATTTCTCTCTCTGTGCACCCATTCTCCTCCCAAGTTCTTTAATCATCTTTACGATCATTACTCTGAACTCTATTTTGGTTAGATTGCCTATCTCCATGTCACTTAGTTCTTATTCCGGGGTTTTATCTTGTTCCTTCGTCTGAAATATATTCCTTTGTGTAAATTGCTATTTGTATTTTTATGTATGTGGTAGGTTGGTTATGTTTCTCAACCTTGGAGAAGTGGCCCTCTGTAGGGGATGTCCTATGTGTCCCAGCAGTGAACTCCTCTCTCGTCACCCAAAGGCCAGGGGCCAGCTGGTCCCCGGGCAGTGTCCAGCCTGAGTTTGTGGACTCCGTCTGCAGGCTGCAGGACTGTAGTTTTCTTACTCCTAGTGTATGCCTCCTGGTGGGTGAGGCTTGTCTAGAGACTTGTGCAGGTTTCCTGCTGGGAGGGGTTGGTGACTGCTCCCTGGTGGGTGGGGCTGGGTCTTGGTCCTCCAGTGGGCAGGGTCATGTCTCAGGGCATATGTAGAGGCAGTTTTGGGTTTAGGAAGTCTTTAGGCAGCCTGTCTGCTGATGGGTGGGGCTGTGTTTGTTGTTTAGCCTGAGGCATCACAGCACTGGAGCCTGCAGGCTGTTGGCTGGGGCAGGTCTTGGTGCCAAAATGTCTGTCTCCAGGAGAACTCGTGCAAATGAATGCCCCCTGATATATCGACCACCAGTGTCTATATCCCCATGGTGGTCCACAGCTGCTCCCTGCCTCCCCAGAAGACCTCTAAGACCAGCAGGTAGGTCTGGCTCAGGCTCCTCTCATATTACTGCTTTTGCCCTTGTTCTCAGTGCATGTGAGATTTTGTGTGCACCCTTTAAGAGGGCAGTCTCTGTTCCCCCTAATCCTGTGGAACTCCTGCAATCAAGCCCCACTGGCCTTCAAAGCCAAATGCTCTGGGAGCTCCTCTCCCTGGTGCCAAACCCCTGGGCTGAGGGTCCTAACATGGGGCTCAGGACTCTCCTGTGGGAGAACCTCTGTAATATAATTATCTCCAGTTTGTGGGTCACCTACCTGGAGGGTATGGGGTTTGATTATATCTAGAGTCCGCCTCTCCTACCAGTCTCATTGTGGTTCCATCTTTATGTCTTTAGATGTAGAGGGTCTTTTCTGGTAGGTTTTAATTTTTTCTTTTAATTAATTAATTAATTAGCTGTGCCAGGTCTTAGTTGTGGCATACAGGTTCTGCGCTGAGGCTTGTGGGATCTTTAATTGTGGGATTCAGGATCTTTTAGTTGCAGCATGCAGGCTCTTAGTTGCGGCATGTGGGATCTAGTTCCCTGACCAGGGATCAAACCTGGGTCCCCTGCGTTGGGAGTGTGGAGTCTTAACCACTGGACCACAAGAGAAGTCCCCAGTCTTCTTCAACGATGGTTATTCTGCAGATTGTTGTGACTTTGGTGTGCTCATGAGAGGAGGTGAACTTCGGGCCCTTCTATTCTGCCATCTTAGTTGCTCTCTCTCAACTGTGTCTTTTAAATGGTGTATTTAGACCATTTATCATTTACTAAATTTCCATATCAGTTATCAATGACATGTTGGGACTTAAGTCTGCCATTTTGTTATTTATTTTCTATTTGTTTCCTCTATTTCTCATTCCTTATTTTCTCTTTCCTTACCTTCCTGTGGGTTGTTTGAATAGTTTTTAGGATTCCACATTGGTTTATAGTTTTTCAGTACATTGTTTTGGGGTTTTTTTGGTTTGTTTATTTATTTATTTATGGCTGTGTTGGGTCTTCGTTGCCATGCGCAGCCTTTCTCTAGCTGCAGTGAGCAGGGGCTACTCTTCGTTGCAGTGCGTGGGCTTCTCATTGAGGTGGCTTCTCTTGTTGCAGAGCATGGGCTCTAAGTGCACAGGCTTCAGTAGTTGTGGCGCACGGGCTTAGTTGCTTCGTGGCATGTGGGATCTTCCCGGACCAGGGATCAAACCTGTGTCCCCTGCATTGGCAGGCAGATTCTTTTTTTCTTTTTTTTAACATCTTTATTGGAGTATAATTGCTTTACAATGGTGTGTTAGTTTCTGCTTTATAACAAAGTGAATCAGTTATACATATACATATGTTCCCATATCTCTTCCCTCTTGTGTGTCTCCCTCCCTGCCACCCTCCCTATCCCACCCCTCTAGGTGGTCACAAAGCACGAGCTGATCTCCCTGTGCTATGCGTCTGCTTCCCACTAGCTATCTATTTTACGTTTGGTATGTATATATGTCCATGCCACTCTCTCACTTTGTCACAGCTTACCCTTCCCCCTCCCCATATCTTCAAGTCCATTCCCTAGTAGGTCTCTTTATTCCTGTCTTACCCCTAGGTTCTTCATGACCTTTATTTTTCATCTTAGATTCCATATATATGTGTTAGCATATGTTATTTTTTTTTCTCTTTCTGACTTACTTCACTCTCTATGACAGACTCTAGGTCCATCCACCTCACTACAAATAACTCAATTTCGTTTCTTTTTATGACTAATATTCCATCGTATATATGTGCCACATCTTCTTTATCCATTCATCTGCTGATGGACACTTAGGTTATTTCCATGTCCTGGCTATTGTAAATAGAGCTGCAATGAACATTTTGGTACACGACTCTTTTTGAATTATGGCTTTCAAAGGGTATATGCCCAGTAGTGGGATTGTTGGGTCGTATGGTAGTTCTATTTTTAGTTTTTTAAGGAACCTCCATACTGCTCTCCATGGTGGCTGTATCAGTTTACATTCCCACCAACAGTGCAAGAGGGTTCCCTTTTCTCCACACCCTCTCCAGCATTTATTATTTGTAGATTTTTTGATGATGGCCATTCTGACTGGTGTGCGATGATATCTCATTGTAGTTTTTTGTGTGTGTGTGTGGTACGCGGGCCTCTCACTGTTGTGGCCTCTCCCGCTGCGGAACACAGGCTCCGGACGCGCAGGCTCAGCGGCCATGGCTCGCGGGCCCAGCCGCTCCGCGGCATGTGGGATCTTCCCAGACCGGGGCACGAACCCGTGTCCCCTGCATCGGCAGGCGGACTCTCAACCACTGCGCCACCAGGGAAGCCCCTCATTGTAGGTTTGATTTGCATTTTTCTAATGATTAATGATGTTGAGCATTCTTTCATGTGTTTGTTGGCAATCTGTATATCTTCTTTGAGAAATGTCTATTTAGGTCTTCTGCCCATTTTTGGATTGGGTTGTTTGTTTTTTGATATTGAGCTGCATGAGCTGCTTGTACATTTTGGAGATGAATCCTTTGTCAGTTGCTTCATTTGCAAATATTTTCCTCCATTCTGAGGGTTGTCTTTTCGTCTTGTTTATGGTTTCCTTTGCTGTGCAAAAGCTTTTAAGTTTCATTAGGTCCCATTTGTTTATGTTTTATTTCTATTTCCATTTCTCTAGGAGGTGGATCAAAAAGGATCTTGCTGTGATTTATGTCATTGAGTGTTCTGCCTATGTTTTCCTCTAAGAGTTTGACAGTGTCTGGCCTTACATTTAGGTGTTTAATCCATTTTGAGTTTATTTTTGTGTATGGTGTTAGGGAGTGTTCTAATTTCATACTTTTACATGTACCTCTCTGGTTTTCCCAGCACCACTTATTGAAGAGCCTGTTTTTTCTCCACTGTATATTCTTGCCTCCTTTATCAAAGATAAGGTGACCATATGTGTGTGGGTTTATCTCTGGGCTTTCTATCATGTTGCATTGATCTAGATTTCTGTTTTTGTGCTAGTATCATACTGTCTTGATTACTGTAGCTTTGTAGTGTAGTCTGAAGTCAGGGAGCCTGATTCCTCCGGCTCCGTTTTTCTTTCTCAAGATTGCTTTGGCTATTCAGGGTCTTTTGCGTTTCCATACAAATGGTGAACTTTTTGTTCTAGTTCTGTGAAAAATGCCAGTGGTAGTTTCATAGGGATTGCATTGAATCTGTAGATTGCTTTGGGTAGTAGAGTCATTTTCACAATGTTGATTCTTCCAATCCAAGAACATCGTATATCTCTCCATCTATTTGTATCATCTTTAATATCTTTCATCAGTGTCTTATAATTTTCTGCATACAGGTCTTTTGTCTCCTTAGGTAGGTTTATTCCTAGATATTTTATTCTTTTTTGTTGCAATGGTAAATAGGAATGTTTCCTTAATTTCACTTTCAGATTTTTCATCATTAGTGTATAGGAATGCCAGAGATTTCTGTGCATTAATTTTGTATCCTGCTACTTTACCAAATTCATTGATTAGCTCTAGTAGTTTTCTGGTAGCATCTTTAGGATTCTCTATGTATAGTATCATGTCATCTGGCAGGCAGATTCTTAACCACTGCACCACCAGGGAAGTCCCAGTATATTGTTTTTTACAGTTTTCTTAGTGGTTGTGCTCGGTATTATAATATCTTCACTTAACTTATTACAACGTACTGGTATTGATATTTTACCCCTTTGAGTGTAGTATAGACATCTTACTTCCATTTAGGCACTTTAATCCTCCCTACTTTTAAAAAATAATTGTCTGTCTTAAGTATTTCCCCTACTTACATTTCACATTACAGCAGATGGTGTTATAACCTTTGCTTCACTCATCACATATTATTTAAAAACTCTTGAGAATTAGGATAGTCTCCAATATTTGCCCATTCTGATGTTTCTTTCTTTCTGTAGTTCCAGTCCTTTTTCTGTTATCATTTTCTTTCTTTTTAGAGAATTTCCTTTAGGCATTCATCAAGGGTATGTTTGCTACAAACAAATTCTCTTACTTTTCCTTTGTCTGAGAATGTCTTTATTTCCCCTTTACTTCTGAATTTTTGCTGGGTATATAATTTACAGTTGCCAGTTCTTTTCTTTTCATACATGAAAAATATTGTGCCACATCCTCTGGCTTCCATTATTTTAAATGAGAAAATCACTGTCATTCAAATAGGTATTCCCTGGTAGGTTTCTATTCCCTACAGTTTTCATTGTTTCTCTCTGGCTGCTTTCAAGAAAGTTTTTCTTTAATTTTTAGAAGTGTAATGATGCCTTGCATTTCTTTGGGTTTATCCTCTTTGGGCTTTGCTCAGCTTCTTTAATCTATAGGTTTATGTTTTCCACCAATGTTGGGATGTTTTCAGCCATTATTTCTTTGAATAATTTCTCCTTCCCTTCTTCTCTTTCTCCTCCTCCTCCCTACCCTCTCCACTTCTGGGATTCTAATAATATGAATGTTAACTATTCTGTTACTGTTCCACAGATCCCAGAAATTGTTTATTTTTTTTCAGTCTATCTTCGTTCTGTTGTTCAGATTGGGTGAATTCTACTGATATTTTTTCAAGTTCACTACTTCTGTCCTCTGTCATTTCCACTCCACTACTGAGCCCAATCAATGAGATTTTAATTTTCGTTATTGTCTTTTTCAATTATATAATTTCCATTTGGTCTTTTTTATAACTTGTATTTCTCTGCTGATAATTTTTTGTTTTTTCATTTGTTTCAAGAGAATTTATGACTGATGATGAAGCATTTTTATGGTGGTTATTTAAATTTCTTTTAGATCATTTCAACATCTGACTCATCTTGGTGTTGGCATCTGTTCATTATCTTTTCTCATTGATGTTGTGGTTTTCCTAGTTGTTGGTATGACAAGTGATTTTCTTTTTTTTTTAATATATAAATTTATTTATTTATTTTGGCTGCCTTGGGTCCTCATTGCTGTGCATGGGCTTTCTCTAGTTGCGGTGAGCGGGGGCTACTCTTTGTTGCGGTGTGCGGGCTTCTCATTGCGGTGGCTTCTCTTGTTGTGGAGCAAGGGCTCTAGGTGCGTGGGCTTCAGTAGTTGTGGATTGTGGGCTCTAGAGTGCAGGCTCAGTAGCTGTGGGGCACGGGCTTAGTTGCTCTGCGGCATGTGGGATCTTCCCGGACCAGGGCTCAAACCCGTGTCCCCTGCATTGGCAGGTGGATTCTTACCCACTATGCCACCAGGGAAGCCCATGACAAGTGATTTTCAATCTTATTCTGGACACTTTGGATCTTATAAGACTCTGGATCTTTTGAAATATTTTTTTTAGCAGGCAGTCACTCTGTTGAGATGTAGCATGGGGCCAGCCAGGTGGGTGTGCATGTTTGGTATCCCACTAGGCTCCCCTGACACCACCCCAGCAAAAATGGGGCAGTGACTCACACTAACTTGTTGCAAACAGGTGGGATGGACATTGAACACCTCCCCCCTGCCCAGTTGGCATCTTTCCAGTGAAAGTGGGGCAGCTACTTGAATCATCTCTTGCTTCCAAGTGTGGGTGTAAGGTCATTTCTTCACTAGGCCCCTTGACAACAAGGAGTAAAAAGGGAGAAGCAAAGTGCCATGTAGCCTGCCTCTCACCACCTAGTTTTTCCTCATTGACACCAGGTGGGGTGGAGGCTCAGTTCCCCAGTGGATCCTCCTGACAGTGAAGAGGATGAAGTCTAATGCTGATTAGGACCACACTGCACAGCCTCATTAAATCTTATTGCAACTAAGTGCAGATAGGGGTGTAGCTGGCTACTTGACCCTGATGGGAGAATCACAGCATTGCCTCTTTCACCAGGCTGGGGATGAAAGATCAGCTCACAGCTTAGCCCCACAACACTATCCTAGCAGGAAAATTGGAGCATTACCTTCTTCTCCTGGGTAGAGACAGAAGATTGGCTGCCTGTTCAGTCCTACCACATGGGGAAATCAGAGTGCACCACCTTTTTTTCCCAGGGGTGGGAATGGGGGTTTGAGATAGAAGATCAACTTTCTGCTTGTACTGATACCATGTTGGTATATATGAAGGCTGTCCTTTCGTTAGTTGCCATGCCTCTCCCTAATGCTATGATAAATCTTTTTCCTTTATCCCCCATTTATCTTTTGTTTTCTTCTTCTGCATATATTTTAAAGTGGTGAAATTTTGTATTTCAATTACATAAATTGTGTGTGTGTGTGTGTGTGTGTGTGTGTACATATCTGTGTGTGTTTCTAACAAAGAAATATACCTATCATTTTCAGGGTTTTAGCTGAGTTCAATAACCCTCCCCCTATATAGGTCTTGACTGCCCTCAGTCTAGATCCTTGAGGGGTTATAACATGCAGTTCCCCAAGTCCATAGGTGGCCTTTGGCCTTGGCTGCAGGTGATCTTATAGGGAGTGAGGAGTGTAGTATCCCTGGGAGTAGGAAAATATATTTAGAGTATACTTGTGAGCATTTGCCTAACACTACCAACACCTTTAGGGGAAAGTCATAGAGCACTTGGTAGACAGAAACTATTAGTGGTAACGGAATAAGCCAAAAAACCACATGGTTTAAACATAAACAAAACACAACACCTATCAGTTGACTACTTTGTACCACCGTGTTAGGTGTCAGAAAATAGAACGATGAGTGGGACAAATACCTTGCCCCAATCTAGTAAAGACAATGGTCACATGATCAGTTGTAAAGGATATTGCTGTGGTGGTAATGTGACAAGTCACCTAAGGTGCCACAGTTAAAATGGAGTCAAGACAAATCTTAAGCCAGCTGACAGGTCATCTTAATCTGTCAGTGCTCTTTGCTGATGCGTACTGTACTTTGTAAACTTATCTCCTTTATACCAATTACGTTACTGTAATATAATGGTTTACTCCAAGTAAGTCTTTTTCCTCCACCTGGCTATAAGGTCTTTGAAGTCGACAGCTACATTCTTTTCATTCTTGTATCCACAGTACCTGGCACATAGTAGGTACTCATTCAAAAAGTATTTGTCAATTGTCTAGGTTCCAGACATTGTTCTAGATACTGGGAATACAAGACACACAAACTCTTAGCTCTCAAGATGCATACATTATGGTAAAGAAGATGAACAACTATGATTAAAGACCTTAGTACTCTGTCATTTAGGGGATGGCTTGTACTTTACTGAGGAGTCTCTAAGTGAGTCCCTTGGAGACCCTTAGGGCTGCATATTTTTGATAAATTTGTCTTTGTCAAAATAGTTTGAGTTGGAATAGACATAAAAATCTTCATTTCTCTAGCTCATTGGTCTTTTCACAATATGAATTGCTTGAATGGTCCTGGGAATGTCATGCTATTAGGGTTCAGTTCAATTCAACCAACACAATATAAGTTGGCAAAGCACTGGTAAATATTTTACATATATTACTGGGTTGGCCAAAAAGTTCGTTCGGGTTTTTCCATACGATGTTTCAGAAAAACCTGAATGAACTTTTTGGCCAACCGAATATCTCACTGAATCACACTTTTTGGTTAAAAAGGCCTTTCACTACCCATACCTACCTTCCCTCTCCTGCCCCAGGTCCCTGTTAGGTACATTCTTCACAGGATGCTTCCAAGGTACCCTGTGCACACATCTAGTGTTATAGATGTATTGTAATTCCCCACTTTCTGTCAGCTACATTCACTAATACATTTTTAGTTACTCAAGGTCAGGTGGGCAGGAGAAGGTGGTTGATCATATGTATTTTAGGTCCAAATTCCAACTCCCTTATCTAATCTTACTGAGCCTCAGTTTCCTCATCTGCAAACTGTATAAAATAACAATGCCTACTTTGTTATAAGGATTAAATAAAATGATAAACATAAAAAGCTTATCAATATGGTACCCATCTACAGTATATCATTGTTAATGATTTATAGCATGGTGCCTGCTATATAGTAGGTATAATATATGCTAGCTAGGGTGAAGTGTATATTTAAAATTATTAGTGTTACTATAATAAATAGTGATAATATTACTCCTTCTAGGAACAGTAGTGAGGAGTGAGGATCTTACATGAGATCGATATATTAATAATCCCATAAGAGATACTGTAAATGCTATAATGATATTTATATATACTAAAGGCATTTGATAATTATGAACTTGATTACAATCTAATGAGTCAAAATTATTTATTTTAGCTTAAACTAATTATCATATTCAGTCCATTCTAGTCCTTTTTGGGTTCATTTATAAGCCAGGCTTGTTGTTAGTAGTAGGATTAGGAATAGCGCTACAACAAGTATTGTTTTTAGATTATTTGCTTGGGATGCTCAGGATAAAGGTAAAAAGGAGGTCAATCACTAAGTCAAAGAGAAGAAATGTTATAGCTACTAAGAAAAAACTTATGGAAAAGGGTAAGCATGCCGATCCTATGGGATCAAATCTCCCACTCATAGGGACTTGTTTTTTCTGTATAAATATTTAATTGAGGGAGTCAGAATGCAGTAAATACAAGTAGTGAGGCTAGTGCTATACTTAGTATCATTTATAAGATTTATTATTCTTTTTCAGATTATACCAAATTGATAAGAAATCAACGTAGTATTTAATACTAAAAGGATAAGATCCTTATCAATAAATAGACACATAAAAGAACAGTCATACTACATCTACAAAATGTCAATATCAGGCAGTGTCTTCAAAGCTGAAGTGATGATTGTAAGTGAAGTGGAATTTTAACTGGCCTAAGAAGCAGACCACTAGGAAAGTAGAGCCAATAATTATAGGCAGACCGTGGAGTCCTGTAGCTATGAAGAAAATTGAGCCATATACCCTGTCTGAGATTGTAAAAAGTGTTTTGTAGTACTCTGAGGCCTGTAGAAGTGTAAAGTATACACCTAAGGTAATTGTAATAAAAAGAGCTTGGAGCATATGCTTACAGTTTCCTTCTATAAGGCTGTGGTAGGCTCAGATGATGGATACTCCGGAAACTAATCAGACTGAGGCATTAAGGTGTGGCACTTCTAGTGGATTTAGAGGACAGATACCTGTTGGTGGTCAACATCCACCTAATTCAGGTGTAGGAGCAAGACTTGAGTGATAGAAGGCTCAGAAAAAGCCAGTAAAAAAGAAGACTTCTGAAATAAATAATAAATAGGATTATTCCATACTGAAGTCATTTTTGAACGACTGGTGTATGGCGGCCTTGGAAAGTGCTTTCTCGGACAATATCTTGTTATCATTGGTATACTGTTAAGGTATTAGTTAATAGACCTAATGATAATAATATTATTGAATTAAAGTGAAATCAAATTACTAGGCCTGATGTTATTAGAAGGGCTGAGAGAGCTCCTGTAAGGGGTCAGGGACTGGCATTTACTATGTGATATGGGTTTGGTGGGTCATTATGTGTTGTCATGTAAGTAAAGACTTACTAGTAAGGTGAATACGTAAGCTTGAGTTAGGGCAACAGCAAATTTGAGCATAGTAAGTAAAACAAGGATAATAAATGTAATGAGGGCTGTGGTGGTACTAATATTTAGTAGTGCCAGAGTTGTTCCCCTAATTAAATGAATTAATAGATGTCCTGCTGTAGTGTTAGCTGTTAATTATACAGCTAAGGCTATTGCCTGAATAAAGAGGAACTGGTGGTCCTTGTGGTAAAAAATGGGCTAAGGATGCTTTTGTTTAATGGCAGAAACCAGTAATTACAGTTCCTGCTCACAGAGGGACTGCTATACCTAAATTTATTGAGAGTTGTATAGTGGGTGTAAATGAATGTGGTAAGAGTCCTAGTAAATTCGTTGATCCAATAAATAGGATAAGTGATATAAGTATTAGTGTTCAGGTCTGTCCTTTGTGGTTGTGAATAGCTATTATTTATTTCAATGTAAGTTGGACTAATCATTGTTGAATAGAAATCATGTGGTTGTTGATTAGTTGGTTAGGTGTGGGGAATAAAATACTTGGGAATATAACGATTAATACAAAAACAGGAAGTTCTAATATTGTTGGGTTAATGAAAGAGGCAAATAAATTTTCATTCATTTTGCTTCTCAAGGGGTGAGTTGTTTTTGTGTTTTAGTATATTTTAATTCTGGGTTTGAAGTATAAATATATTTAAAACTTTTTAGTTGGAATATAATGAATAGAACTAGAATTATTGATAAAATAGTAATAAACCACGTTGATGTGTCTAGTTGTGGCATATCATTAAGGGTAGATTTAACACCCAGTCTTTAACTTAAAAGGTTAAAGCTAATTAGCTTCTTAATGAATTTATAATATTGATGCGGATCATTTCTCGAAGTATTTAAGTGGAATGAATTCAAGGATGACATGCATGAAGCTATGATTTGATCCACAAATTTCTGAGCATTGTCCATAATATAGGCCTGGTGGTGTTGATATAAGGGTTGTTTGATTTAAGCGTCCTGGAATGGCATCTGTTTTTAGGCCTAATGAAGGAATAGCTCATGAGTGTAAAACATCTTAGGAAGAAATTAATATTCAGATTGTTATCTCTATGGGTAGAACTTCTTGGTTATCTACTTCTAATAATTGCAGCTCTCCTGGTTTTAGATCTGAAGTACAAATCATATATGAGTCAAAATTTAAGTCTTCATAGTCTGTGTATTCATAACTTCAATATCATTGGTGTCCTATAGTTTTTATAGTCAGAGAGGGATTATTAATTTTGTCTATCATTTAAAGAATTCATGGTGATGGCAAGGGAATTAAAATTAGGATGATGGCTGGTAAGATTGTTCAAATTGTTTCCACTTCTTGTGCGTCTATTGTGCTTGTATGTCTTAGCTTAGTTGTTAATATGAGTGAAATAATGAATAGGACTAAGGAGCTAATTAAAAATATGATTATTAATGTATGATCATGGAAGTGTAGAAGTTCTTCTATAATAGGTGATGTTGCATTTTGAAAGCCTAAGTTGAAAAGGATGTGCCAAAGAGTTATACAGGGTTTTCACCTATAACTTAACTTTGACAAAGTTATATAAAATTTACTAATATCTCACTTAACGAGAAAGACATAATGGTATTGGCTTGAAACCAGTAAAAGAGGGTTTGATTCCTTTCTTTCTTATTTAGTTACTTTAACATAAGTGGGTTCTTCAAATGTGTGATATGGTGGAGGACGTCCATGTAATCATTCTAGGTTTGTAGTGGTTAACTCTACTATTGAGACCTCTCGTTTTGATGCAAATGCTTCTCGGTTATAAAAATTATTAATTATAAAAATTATAAAGATTATAAAAATTATTAGTATCACTGCTGTTAGTGAAATGAATGAGCCTATTAATGAAATACTATTTCATGTTGTGTATGCATCAGAGTAGTAGTAATATCATCATGGTATTTCAGATAGACCAAGGAAGTGTTGTGGGAAGAAAGTTATATTTACGCCTACAAATATAATTACAAAATGAATTTTTGCTCATGCTGAGTTAAGTGTGTAGCCTGTGAATAGTGGGAATCAATGTATGAAGCCTCCTATAATGGCGAATACTGCTCCTATTGATAGTACATAATGGAAATGTGCAACTACACAATACACATCGTGAAGAACGATTTCTAGGGACGAGTTGGCTAAAATGATTCCTGCTGAACCACCTGCTATAAAAAGGAAAGTAAAGCCTAGGGCTCATAATATAGCAGGGGATCATTTGATATTACCCCCGTGAAGAGTTGCCAGTCAGCTAAATACTTTTACTCCTGTACAAATAACGATAATTATAGTAGCTGATGTAAAATATTCTCGTGTATCAACATCTATGTGTAAACATATAATGGGCTCATATGATAAACCGTAAAAAGCCAATAGATGTCATAGCTCATGCTATGCCCATATACTATGCCTCAAAGGCTCTTTTTTTTCCTGAATAATAAGTTACAATATGTGAGATTATTCCAAATCCAGGTAAGATAAGAATATAAACTTCAGGGTAACCAAAAAATCAGAACAGGTGTTGATAAAAGAATCAGGTCTCCTCCTCCTGCAGGGTCGAAAAAGGTTGTATTTAGATTTTGGTCCGTTAATAGTATGGTAATTTCAGCTGCTAGTAATGATAATAATAGTAATACAGCTGTAATTAGGACAGATCACACAAATAATGGTGTTTGGTATTGAGATATAGTGGGTGGTTTATGTTAATAATTGTGGTAATAAAATTAATAGCATCTAGAATTGAAAAAACACCTGCTAAATATAAGAAAAAAATGGTAAGATCAACTGAAGCTCCTCGTGAGCTAAGTTTCTGGCTAGAGGTGAGTATACAGTTCAGCCTGTATCTGCACCAGCTTCTACCACTGATGATGCGAGTAAGAGTAAGAAAGAGGGTGGAAGTAATTAGAAGCTTCTGTTTTTCGCACGAGGGAAGGTTACATCGGGTGCTCCAATTATCAGTGGAACTAACCAGTTTCTGAAGCCTCCAATTATAATAGGTATAACTATGAAGAAAATTATTACGAATGTGTGGTCTGTTACAATTACATTGTAAATTTGATAATCCCCAAGTAATGCTCCAGGTTGACGTAATTCAGCACAAATTAGTAGGCTTAAGGAAGTACCCACTATCCCAGCCCAAGCACCAAATAATAAGTACAAGGTGCCGTTATCTTTAAAATTGGTTGAGAATCATCAGCGGTTTATGAACATAGGTAAAATGGCTGAGTAAGCATTAGACTGTATATCTAAAGACAGAAGTTGAGTCCTCTTTATGCCAAGTCCTGTGGTGAATTAAACATACTGAACTGCAAATTCAAAGAAGCAGCTTCAATTCTGCTGGGGCTTCTCCCGCCTTTTTTTTTCCTGATGGCGGGAGAAGTAGATTGAAGCTAGCTGACTTGGGTATTTAGCTGTTAACTAAAATTTCATGGGAATGAAATCCCACCAATCACGTGAGGATTTAGCTTAACTAAAGTGTTTGATTTGCATTCAATTGATGTAGTATAGAGTCTTGCAATCCTTATTATACAGGAATTAAGTAAATTATACCTGCTTAGGGCTTTGAAGGCTCTTGATCTATATTAACCTAAATTCCTATTCCAGTACTGAAAGGATTGGTGTAAGGGGTAAAAGTAATGTAGATATTACAGTTATTATTGGTAGAAAAGTTGTTTGTTTTATATATTCAAATGATCATTTTATTTTTATGTTATTGACTGATGGTAATATGGTTAGTGATGTAGAATACGTAAGTTGTATGGAGAAATATAGGCTAAGCAGTGCTGTGATAGCTATTAGTGTGGGTAAAATAATGTTCTTTTGTTGTTGTTGTTGTTATTTCTTGAATAATTACTCAATCCTGATAGTGGTGGGATGCGTCCTATTGATAACAGAATGGTGAGGATAAGAGTTGTAATGATGGGTATTTTGTTTCTTGTGTGTGATAATGAAAATGTAGTGGTGGCCGAGCTGTGAATGAGTAATGTGAATATAGTGAGTGTTATTTTTTTTAATTAATTTATTTTTGACTGCATTGGGTCTTCGTTGCACGCGAGCTTTTTCTAGTTGCAGCAAGTGGGGGCTACTCTTTGTTGAGGTGCACGGGCTTCTCATTGCGGTGGCTTCTCTTGTTGAGGAGCATGGGCTCTAGCCACGCGGGCTTCAGTAGTTGTGGCGGGCGGGCTCAGCAGTTGTGGCTCGCGGGCTCTAGAGCACAGGTTCAGTAGTTGTAGCACATGGGCTTAGTTGCTCCACAGCATGTGGGATCTTCCCGGACCAGGGCTCGAACCCATGTTGCCTGCATTGGCAGGCGGATTCTTAACCACTGTGCCACTAGCGAAGTCCAGTGAGTGTTATTATAATGTAAATTAGTAGGTTTAGGATTGTTAGAGTTGGATTATATAATATGATAGCTGTTATTCAGCCTATGTGAGTGATTGATGAGTAAGCTATGACATTTCGTAGTTGCATTTGATTTAGTCTGCCTCATCCTCCAATTATGACTGCTAGTGTGGATATGATTAGTCATAAGTTTAGGTTAATGGATGGTGAAATTTGTTATAATATGGATAGTGGTGCATGTTTTTGTCATGTTAATAGAATTAAGCCTGCTTTTAGTGAAATGCCTGTGTGACTTCAGGTACTCAAAAGTGGAATGGGGATAGTCCTAATTTTATGACTAGAGCTATTGTAATGATTATTGATGCTGTTGGATTAAAGATTTTTGTAATGGTTCACTGACCACAATACAGTATGTTAATGACAACAGCTATTATAAGTAATATTGATGTGGTGGCCTATGTTAAGAAATATTTAGTAGATGCTTCTATGGCTCATGGGTTAAAGTTTTTTTATTAGAATAGGGATGGTAGCTAATATATTTCAAACCCAATTCAAATAAGTAATCAGTGTGAACTAGTTATTTCATTATGGTCCCTGAAATAATGGTTATTAAGATAATGATAAGGATAATGGGATTTTCATTTTCAGGGTATGGGCCCAATAGCTTATTTAGCTGACCTTACTATAGAATATAGTGTAATGTGGTAGCACGAAGAATTCTGAATTCTTAAGGGGTAGGTTCAATTCCTATAATTCTAGAAATAAGAGGATTTAAACCTCTATTATTTACTCTATCAAAGTAACTTTTTTATCAGACATATTTCTTATGTTTGTGAAGGGATGCTTGACATTATGATAGGTAGTGAAACGTGTCATATACACAGGGCTGGTGTTAGTGATAGATAATTTTTCAAAGTAGATGTATGAGTTGATCATATCAGAATCATGGGTAGGATGCTTGAATGCATAAGGAGATTGTTAATAGTAGTGTTTTGATAATAAAACTGGTTGTGTATAGTTCTGGTGTATGGGGATCGTGGAATGCTCCTAGAAATAGGATTGTTGTGAAAATGTTTATTATGATGGTGTTGGCATATTCTGCTAGGAAAAATTTAGCAAATGGGCCTGCTGCATATTCTACGTTAAAGCCAGATACAAGTTCTAATCTCCTTCTGTTAGATCGAAAGGGGTTCGATTAGTTTCTGCTAGGGTAGAAATAAATCATATTATGGCTAGAGGTCATGATGTAAAAATTATTCATAGATGTTCTTGTGTTGTGATGAAAGTTGAGAGGGTAAAGGATCCATTTATTAAAAGGACTGATAAAAGGATAATTGCTAGTGTTACTTCATATGAAATTGGGTCACTGCTCATAGGGCTCCAATTAGAGCATATTTTGAATTAGAAGCTCATCCAGATCATAGAATGGAATAGATGGCTAGGCTTGACATAGCTAATATGAATTATACTCCTAGATTTATGTCGATGAGAGGGTAAGGTATAGGTAGTGGGATTTATGGTTAAGGCTAAGGTTAGAGCTAGGATTGGTGCAAGAATAAATATGGAGATGGAAGATGTAGCTGGTTGTAGTGGTTTTTTAATGAATAGTTTGACTGCATTGGCAACAGGTTGTAATAGGCCATATGGTCCAAAGATGTTTGGTCCTTTTCGAAGTTGTGTGTAACCTAATACTTTTCATTCAGTTAATGTGAGAAATGCCACAGCTAGAAGAATTGGGACCATGAGTATCCAGATGTTAATTATAAACATTTTGTTAGGGAGAAGAGTTGAACCTCTGTTTATAAAGGTTTAAGTTTTATGCAATTACCAGGCTCTGCCACCCTAACAAACCCTGTTCTTGGGTAGTACATTTATAAAATAAATTAAGATCATATCATTAACTGATTTTAAGGCACTTTTGTAAAGTAGACCTTATTTCTCTTGTCCTTTCATACTGGGAGAAATACATAATAGATGGAAACGAACCTGGATTACTCTGGTCTTAACTCAGATCATGTAGAACTATAATTGTTGAAAAAATGAAACTTTAAGTGGTTACACCATTGGGATGTCCTGATCCAACATCAAGGTCGTAAACTCTATTGTCGATATGAACTCTAGAATAGGATTGCACTGTTATCCCTAGGGTAACTTGTTCCATTGATCAATTTTTGGATCAATAAGTGATAAGATATTTTGACTAGTTGGTTTAGATTTTAATCACTTGGAGGCTTTTTTGTCCTCCGAGGTCACACCAACCAAAATTGTTAACCCATAATGAAACTTGTTATCCCTTGGTGGTTTAGTTTGGTTTTTTGGGGTGTTAACAGATGAAAGCTCCATAGGGTCTTCTCGTCTTATTTTATTATTCCTGCCTCTTCAAGGGAAGGTTAACTTCACTGATTAAAAGTAAGAGACAGTGAAATCCTCCTGTGGCCATTCATACACGTCCTTATTTAGAGAACAACTGATTATGCTACCTTTGCATGGTCAGGATACCGTGGCCATTTAACAGATGTCACTGGGCAGGCTGTGCCTCTACTATTAGTTATGCTAGAGGTGATGTTTTTGGTAAACAGGCAGGGTTTGTGTTTGCCAAGTTCCTTTTACTCCTTAAAATCTTTCCTTAAGTGCATGCCTGCATTGGGTTAACAGTATATTATAATAAGTAATTTAATGTTGATTTAGATTTATTTACTGTTAATTTTCAGTACAGTATCAGTTACTGATGTAAGCTTATGCAGGGAGAAATATTTCTTGTTACTCATATTAATGTCATTGCTTCTATTGGTTAATAATTAGTCCAGTATTAAACTAGGAGTTGATTTGCTTATAGTTGTTATTAAGGTAAATATATTGTTGAGCTTGAACGCTTCCTTAATTGGTGGCTGCCTTTAGGCGAACTATGGTGTTGTTTTTACTCTCTAGATAAGGTTGTACCCTACTTCTAAAAAGCTGTACCTTTTTCGATTAACATTTAAAAATACATTACAATTTATAGTTTTTTAGGTAATTTTTAAAGTTGAACTAAGATTCTTTTTCTGGACAACCAGCTATCACCAGACTCATTAGGCTTGTCACCTCTACTTATAAATCTTCTCATTATTTTGCCACATAGATGAGTTTGTTCTAATAAACTGTTCATAAATAGCTTGTCTGGTTTCAAGGTATTTTAAGTTATTTTTGTTAAATGTTTACTAGTTAAATCATTATGCAAATGGTAAAAGGGGTAAGCTTTGCTTTTTACTACTTTTAATGCTTCTTTCATCATTCCTTTACGGTACTTTCTCTATAACGCCAAAAGATTTTAAAATTTCTATTTCCTATACTTTAACTATTAGGTTAATGGTTTATTTGATTTGCTTGTGGTAATTAAAATTGTGGGAGGTTTGGGTTACAGTTAGTTCAAAGTATTCATAAATTATGAAATCTCCTGGGTGGTAAACTAGGTGCTTTATTTAAGCTATGCTTTGATTTGTCCAAGCACACTTTCCAGTATGCTTACCTTGTTATGAATTGTCTCCTCTCATATGATTAGTATTTGTTAATAGATTATAGAGGATTATTTTAATACTTGAGAAAGGTGATGGGCGGTGTGTGTATGCTTCACAGCCTTATTCAGTTAAGCACTCTATTCTTTTTTTTTTCCGTACGCGGGCCTCTCACTGTTATGGCCTCTCCCGTTGCGGAGCACAGGCTCCGGACGCGCAGGCTGAGCGGCCATGGCTCACGGGGCCAGCCGCTCCACGGCATGTGGGATCTTCCCGGATCGGGACACGAACCCGTGTCCCCTGCATCGGCAGGCGGACTCAACCACTGCACCACCAGGGAAGCCCCACTCTATTCTTAATTTACTACTAAATCCTCCTTTTTAAAAAAATTATTTATTTATTTATTTATTTTGCCTGTGCCAGATCTTAGTTGCGGCATGCGGGATCTTTAGTTGTGGCATGAGGGATCTTTTAGTTGCAGCATGCGGGCTCTTAGGTGCGGCACGCAGACTTCTTAGTTGCGGCATGCGTGTGCGATCTAGTTCCCCAACCAGGGATCGAACCCGGGACCCCTGCATTGGGAGCATGGAGTCTTACCCACTGGACCACCAGGGAAGTCCCCTCCTTTGGTTTTTAGTTTCATAAAAACTTTTGTGTAATAAGAAATATATTCTTGGGACTTCCCTGGTGGCCCAGTGGTTAAGACTCTATGCTGCCAATGCAGGGGATGCGGGTTCGATCCCTGGTCAGAGAACTAAGATCCCACATGCCGTGCAGCGTGGCCAAAAGATTAAAAAAAAAAAATGGAAAAAAAAGAAATATATTCTTGAAATAGAAAATGTAGCCCATTTCTACTCACTCCATAAGTTACACCTTGACCTAACATTTTTATGTATAATTATTATGCTTACTGTTGTTCCTTTTTAGGGTTTGCTGAAGATGGTAGTATATAGATGAATTAGCAAGGGTTGGTGAGGTTTATTGATTATAGAACAGGTTCCTCTAGAGGGATATGAAACACTGCCAACTTCTTTGAGTTTTAAGCTGCTGCTAGTAGTACTCTGGTGAATAATTTTGTCATTGTAATTATTTGAGTTTAGGGCTAAGCATAGTGGGGTATCTAATCCCAGTTTGAGTCTTAGCTGTCATGTAATCAGGAAATATTAAAGTCATTGGTAGTTTATTTTTATTTTAGCTATGGCTTTTTATGGCTTAGTTAGAATTTAACTTTTTGAAAACTTATTCTGTCACATGCTTTATGCAGGTTTTCTATGAATTTAGGTTTATCAAATGACTGCGGTGGCTGGCACGAAATTTTCCAACCTTGGATAATATAACTGAGTCAAAGTTGCGTTTATGGCTTAATTTTTATCACTGCTGTTTCCTGTGCAGGTGTGGTTGAGCAAGGCATTATGAGCTACTATTGTAGCTTTTTTTAATCTTTTAATCTTTATGATTTACAGGGCATTCTAACTGGGGTGTGGATGCTTGCATGTGTAATTTTATTAAAAGCTAACAGAAAGGCTAGGACCAAACCTATGTGTTTATGGAGTTAGTAAACTCACCTAGGTATTTTCAGTGCCTTGCTTTAAGTCTTAACTGCATTAACAGGCTGAGTTTGTATGCATGATTATGTGGTAATGTGTACATGATTAATTTGTGTATTTTATATTAGATTTAGTGTTGAATTTTAAAATTTAATTTTAATAAGAGTGGCTGATAAACCTAGGGAGATGTCTGTCTATATAAGTGGTATATATCTATGTAATTTATTGGTATGATTAGGGTTTATTTTACTTGAGTATTGAAATGTCTGTGTTTTGTTGGATAGATTAATTAAATTCTATGTATTTGTATGTTTCTTACCTTGTTTTTGGGGTTTGGTAGGGCATTATAGGCATATGGAGCATAGGGCTTAGTGGGGGGTAAGGGGATTTGTTAAGCAGGGCGTTTACCTATTTAATAAATGTGTACGTGTATGTGCGTGTAAATATGTACATGCACATGTACATGTGTGTAATTTCCTTATGTCCTGTAACCATTGACTGAATAACACCTTACGGTTGATAATGTAAGTCCAGTTACAATTTATTTCACTTTGTTAAGTCCTCAGATGGCCATAGCCGAGTCACAGCATCCCTTAAAAATTAAAAAATACCAAATACATGAACCACAGTTATGTGTGAGCATGGGCTGATTAGTCATTAGCCCACTGAGATGTCTTATTTAAGGGGTAAGGGTGGGCAATTTTAGGTGAGATGGTCCTAAAGTAAAAACCAGATGTCTGATAAAGTTCATTAATAGAAACCCCTACAAGTCATGGGCCCTGAGCTAGAAGAGAGACACATGCTAAGTGGGTTGATGGTTTCACGTGGCTTGCTGATTAAGCTTGTGATCTATTGGGTATGATATGCATGTTGACTGGAATTGATTTGACTTAATGTACTATGTACTATTAATACCATTATGTTCTATGTAATATCAATAATATAATGTACATGCTTATAAGCATGGGGCAGATAATTAATGCACAATTACACATATCATATATTATATATATATATAATATATGTACTTATATACATGGATATATACCATATGCTATATATGAAATACATTAGCTATTTATGGGAGGGGAAAATGTTATTTTAATACTGACATGGTACTTTAAGACTGTGGAAATGTCCCATAACAATTATCAGGGAATAGTTTTAAGTAGAGTTTCAGCTTTGGGTGCTGATGGTGGAGCTTGAGCTTTTTCCTGGAGTCCTAGGGAGATATATTATTCTCCTTTTCTGGTTTACAAGACCAGGGTAATAAATATACTACAAAGACTCTTCATATTAGGAGATTACTTTCAATAATGCTAGCTACTGGTATTAGCACTAGAATTAAAAAGAAGTATAAGATGGATGCTAGTTGTCCGGTAATAATGAAGTGGTGTTCTATGGGTTGTACTCCAATTCATGTTAATGTTAGTAGATCTGCTACTAATACTCGGAATAGGCACTGGCTAAGAGGTCAGAATGTTATACTTCATTGTTTGGATGTGTGAAATATTGGAATGAATGCTAGAATTAAAATTGAGAAGATTAGGGCTAGTACACCTCCTAGTTTGTTGGGAATTGATCGTAGGATGCATATGCGAATAGGAAATATCATTCTAGCTTAATATGGGGTGGTGTGTTGAGAGGATTTGCTGGAATATTGTTGTCTGGATCTCCTAGCAGGTCGGGTGAGAATAATTCTAGTATTAGTAATGCTAGGATTAGTTGTAAAGCGCCTAAAATATCTTTGACTGTATAATATGGATGAAACGGAATTTTATCTATGTCAGATAGATTCCTGTGGGGTTATTAGAGCCTGTTTCGTGAAAAAATAGAAGATGGATGGCTGCTAGGGCTGCGATAATAAATGGAAGAATAAAATGGAAGGTGAAAAATTGTGTGAGGGTTGCTTCATCTACTGAAAATCCACCTCAGATTCATTCAACTAGGTTTGTTCCCATTTAACTTCCAGCTAATAGTGAAGGGACTGGTGCCAGAATTCAAGTCTTCTGACTCAAAATCTTGTACTCTTTCTATAACAGTATGATGCCTGGTAGATTTATGCCACTCTTTTCCTAAATAAATTTTAGGCCAGTAATCAGATGGGATTTTTGTGCTATTTTTAGATGAATGAGCCTGGAAAAAGTAGTTTGAATAGCAAAACATTAAAATTTCCAGGACATTTTAATGGCTTATTGGGACAACTGGATTGAATATTAGAATCAGTAATGTCCTGGACAACTGGGATTTCTGTCTTTAAAGTGACTAAACCCTTCTGCGTGTAGTCCAAGACATTCTTATATCAAATTCTACTCCCTACAAAACAGTATTAGCATGGGGTTCCAGTGTCTTGGATTAAGGAGTCAGTCATTAAAAATTATGAGGAAAAGTACTGACAATTCTTTAAGGGCTTAGAATCTTCTCCCCTGTGTGAGCATGGTTCGTACCTACTGAGTGCAAAATATGAAGTAGACCAAGTTTTCCTTTCTCTTCTCGCCTTTCATCTCAGTGTTTCTTTCTTGCCCGATCCTCATCCCAAGCCACACAACCCTTGTTCCATTTGTGCAATACTGCTATTAGCCTGGCATGGCATTTAGACAGCTGAATCTTGAACAACTGAAAATTCTCACGGTGTAAAAAAAGGAATCCAGTACAGTTAATTTCAAGTATTAATGGAAAATTGGGATGAGGAGAATGGCTTCTGTAAAATTGTTCATGTCACAACAGCTGGGCAAAGATAGTTTATGCTTCCCTGGTGCTATTGTGAGTTGCCCATTAAACAACAGCCATTTTGGGAGAGGCAGAAGAATTAAATACTATAACCTGCTGAAGTTAATATTATATTTATATTGCTTTATAATAATTTATAATAAACTATGATAAATAATATAAATAAAATTTACTTATAATAAATTCACAAATTCACAATAAAGTATATGCTTTCTTGATGACAGAATATTCAGTAAAAATTAATTCAAAACAATGTAAAATGTTAACAATGGTTTTTAAAGGACATATCAATCTACTTACTGATTTTCCTTTTCTATTTGTATTTTTCTGTCCATAGGCCTTATCTTGCATTAACTCATCTGAAAAAGAGTGAAAAAATGATATAATTAAGTTAGCACTTGTGGCATTTGACAAGCATGTTCTTCAGACATGTCTCGAATGACTATGTAGCATAGCAGTTAAGGGCACAGGCTCTGGAGCCAGACTGCCTAGACTCAAATAGTCTCTGCAACAACTAACCATCTAAATTTGGACAAGTTATCTTGCCTCTCTCTGTCTCAGTTTTGTCATCTGTCAAAGGGTAAAGATCCTCTCTCATAGGATTGTGTGATTTAAAGGGCTAAAGCATCTAATACTGTGTCTGGGACATAATAAGCACAAATGAATGGAAGTTTTGCTGTTATTGTTACTATCGTTACTACTCCCTCTATTCTGACCCCTGACACACTGCACCCTTGGGTCTGTCATCTAGTAACTCTGACTACTAATTTGAATACCATTGTTAAAATACATAAAGTTATTAAATGTCATCATGCACCATACTTTATGTACATCAAAGATTGTCTTGTAGTCAGATTATAGTCAATGTATTGAATACTTCTACTTTTCTGGCTCAATGCCAGTTCAAAAAATGAAGTAAAAACAAAAAAAAATATCGCCATTGCACTCTAGGTGGTTCTGAATGTTTTTGAAGCTGTTAAAGATTAGGCACCTTATCAGCTTATTTTAGGCACCTTATCAGCTTATCAGCTACCTTATTTTGTAGCTGTTAAAGATTAGGCTTGACTGCATGTTTAAAAGATTGCTTTTACTAATCCTTCTTGGAGCCTCATTTTAGCCTATCCTCTAGCAGTCATTTGGGTAATCTTCCATCATTCATTTGCTATACATACCCAACTCTGTAAAGCTGTGTGGACAGACAATCTACATTCTAGATACATTTCATGAATAATTCTATATTTCCTTAATTCAATTCATGACCCTAGAGAGGATTCTTGTGTAATAAACTTAAAGAATTTATAAAAGTATGGAGTGCAACGACCATATTCTTCAATGAATTGTGGTGCTAGGCTAAAAATATGTGCATATATATCAGGAGTCAGAGGGTATCTATGAAAGTAGCTCCAAAGGAACTGGGCTAGGCATATGCCTCTAATTTGCTTAAAGGTAATGATAATTCAAGGAATTTAGCAAGAGTGCTGAACCTTACTAAATAAACTTTAATATACTGCATTTTATCTTATATAATGTATCTATAGAAGAATTAGGTTAATTATATAAGACTGGTCTACATAAATAAACTGAAGAGTGTAATGCAAAGTATAATAAAATCATTTAAAATATATATTTAGGAATCTTGAATCGTTTTTAAAAGGCTCTGTTCAGATATAAATTTAGGAATATAGCCTTCTAGAGAAATAGGAGACCAAACAGTCTTAAAACCATCTTTCTCATTTTAAAAATGAGAAAAAAATCCAGAAAAGTTATGACCTGCCCAAGAGCAAATAGGAGTGAACAATAAGAAAATAAGCCCTGTTTTCCTCCCTAAGCATTTACTTTTTAAAAGATACACCATAGATGTTCTTTCCAATTCTGTATTTGATTTGACACTGCTTATAAAGGCTCTTTACTCTTCAGAGGAGATTGGACCACTGGCTTGTTTCACAGACTTCTTTTACAGAATTGTCAAGCTACTCAGCCTTTCCATGCCTCAGTTGCCTCATCTATAAAACTAGTATAATAGCGTCAACCTAACAGGGTTGTATTTATGAAGATTAAATAAATTAATGTATGTGAAATGTCTACAAAGTTATGAAAATTATAAGGCAATATAAGGAAACTGCAAGGGAGTACTGAAATATTTATTCTTAGTATCTAGTTCCATTCTTTAATTTTTAAAATGGGAAAATTGAGGCTTTTATAAGACAAGTGGTTGCCTAAGGTCCAGAGCTAATTAGTGGCAAGGCAGGGGTGAGATCCGGTTTACCCCCTCAACAATATTTTCTATTATTTGATACACTATTTCCCCTTTTCAAGCAATAGTCAGAAATAATAAAATAAGGAGCTTGCTTGCTGTTCTAGCAGATTTACTCCAAAAGTTCTTTTATGATTAGAAGACTCCAAAGGATATTAGAATGAAAGTTTTGGAGGCATCATATTATAGGTACTCTCTTATTACTCATGAATGTTATTCCAAATGGTCACTTTCTCTTCTAAAATAAATAATAATTTAGGTGTACTTTAAATTTTTCCTGACATTTAAAGTATTCCTGGAACTGACATCCTTTGTTCTAAAATAGCTTCCTGTACCCCAATATATATTCTTAGAACTGTTATTATTGTGTAGAACAGATATATAAATACATATCCATATGTATGCATATGGATAAAAACAAACACATATATGGCTAAAACATTAATTTGTAATAATTTTCATTTCACGACATTCAACTATTCAAGATAAGTCAAATTTCCCTTTTGGGGACTTTATTCTAAAAATACACTTCTCAGTTACAATTTCATCTGATATTTTCCCTGTATGTCTTTTTTTTTTAAATATATTTTTTCATCTTCTATTTCCCCATAAGTTCCTAATTGGAGAACACTCTCTACTACTCAAGGATGCTTTCATGTTACAAAGAAACGTGCCTGCTTGCTCATCCTCCCTGTCAAGTGTTTTATTCTTATTTTCTCTTCATTTTAATTAGCTTACTACAGTCGTCTCTGGATGGATATTCAGTTACTACACAGTCATAACTGTCCCAATTGTTGAATATTAAAACATTTCTGTACTAATTTGTAAAAAGTTGCTGCCTCAAGATATCCAAGTATCCATCTTAGATTCATTGCCCTGGCTATCTTGATTCCCTTAGGAATCTCCCATTTCCTTCAACCCCAACATGACACAGCAGGGGACTTCCAGAACTCTGATCCAGCAGCATTGTCTGATCTGGTTGTTCCATGCTCACGCTGTACTAGTTGTTATCTTGATTATCTTTGGGTTTACTGATATATCAAATGTGTCTCCATAACAATATCACAGAACAATTCCTTGAATTAGAAAAACTTCACTAGATAGATCTATAGATAGCCAGAATGTTTGTAAACACAGATAAATGTATTAAATGGCTTAGTAATATTATATAATAATGCATGTAAAATAAATATTACCTAGGATCTTAAGGCCATCTGTATTTTGCTTTGCTTGATTTCCCACTAATATTGTAATTCCATAGGTTTTTCATGTCAGTAATCATAAACATCATAGTGTAATTTATATTTTGAAGGAAAGTCTTGATAGTAATTGTTTTACATGAGTTTATGTTCTCAATTTCACTGAATATTTGAAAATTACAACCATATATACAAATAATAACTTACCTACACCATTAGGGATATTTAAATTTTCATTCACTGTGCTACAGGAACAATGTGAACTCTGAAATAAAAATAGACCAGAAAAAGTGAATAGAAAAAAATAATTAAATATCAATATAATTTTTAAACTTAGCATTACTGATAGCTATAAATAATAATAAAATGAGATCTAATGTTACCATTTGGATTTATCTTATATAAGGAAAATAATTCATTTCTACTATAACCAGTACACCTGCAGGTGGTGAGATAACTTGCATGGCTGAAACATTGTAGTAGTAGGTTGTTGAGGTAGGAAATGGCAAGCATCAAAAAAGTACATGATACTACTTTGTATATTATTGATCTCTTCTTACTCCCCTAAGCCCCAGGGAACAAAAATAGTAACTTAAAATGTAAAATAAAAATAATATTAACATAAAAGAAAGCATATATCAAAGGAGAATGGAGAAGTGATATGATGGAAAATGGTAGAGTAGGGTGCTCAAAGAATTGGTCCCTTCACTGAAACAAATATAAATGTCAAAGGCTCACAGATCAACTATTTCAAACTCCATAATCTAATACAAAACTTATAGCAACCAGGGACTGGTTAATGCAAAAAGGGGCAGCTAAATTTTGGTGTTTTAAGAAATCTGTAAGGTCATTAGCTGGCCACTGAGATAACGGAAGAGAGACTTCAGTGACTGACCACAAATGGCAAAGAATTTACAGTCTTTGCAAAACAATAGTTTGGATAGGTCACTAAAGAAACGTGACCACAGCCCTCAAAAATCAACAACAGTACCCTAGAGATGGAGGAGAATTTCCAGAGTTACATTATAATATTTAAAATGCCCAATTTCCAACAAAAAATCACAAGACATACAAAGATATAGGAAATATGGCCCATTCATAGGAAAAAACTTGACAGAAATGGCCTGTGAGGAAGCCCAGATATTGAACTTAATAGACAAGGATTTTAAAATGACTTTCTTAAATATGCTCTTAGAGCAAAAGGAAACCATGGGCAAACAACTAAAGGAAATCAAGAAACCAATATATAAACAAAATGTAAATAAAGAGATAGAAATTATAAAATGGAACCAAATAGAAATTCTGGATCAGAAAGTACAATAACTGAAATGAAAAACTCTTAAGAAGTTCAACAGCATATTGAGCAGATAGAAGAAAGAATCACTGAATTGAAGATAGGAAATTAAAATTATCCAGCCTGAAAAGCAGGAAGAAAAAAAGAATGAAAAAAATGAACAGAGCCTAAAGGACCCTGGGGACAACAATCAAGTGTACCAACATACACATTATGGGAGTCAAAGGAGAAAAGAAATGGCCAGAAAGAATATTTGAAGAAATAATGGCCAGACACTTCCCAAAGTTAGTAAAGGACATGAATCTACACATCCAAAAAGCTCAACACACTTCAAGGAGGATAAACTCAAAGATATATACACCAAGACATAATAAAACTCCTAAAAGACAAAGAGAGAACTTGAAAGCAGCAAGAAAAAACGTCACTCATCACATATAAAAATTTTTCAATAAGATTAACAGCCAATTTCTCGTCACAAGCCATGTAAGTTAGTAGACAGTGGAAAGAAAAAGACTGTCAACCAAGAATTATATAACAAGCAAAACCATCCTTCAAAAATGAAGAAGAATCAAGACATTCCTGGATCAACAAAAGTTAGAGGTGTCTGTCACTATTATTTTTGTTTTACAAGAAATGATAAGGGAGTCTCTCAGGATGGAAGAAAACATACTAGACAGTAACTCAAGCCCATATTAACAAAGAACTCCAGAAAAGGTAACTATGTAGGTAAATATAAAAGCCATTATTATTATATTTTTGGTTTGTAACTTCTAAAATTTCCTACATGCTTAAAAACTTTTTATTTATTTTGCATTGAAATATAATTGACATACAACATTGTATTAGTTTTAAGTATACATAATGATTTTATATATGTATATATTATAGAATGATTACACAATAAGCTTAGTTTACATCCATCACCACACATTTATAATTTTTTTCTTATGATGAGAACATTTAAGATTTATTCTCTGCAACTTTCAAGTATACAACATAGTATTGTTAACCACCCTATACATCACAAACCAAGGACTTATCTCATAACCAGAAAGTTTGTACCTTTCAACAACCTTCACCCATTTCACCCACCCCCAAAATGCACCTCTGGCAACCACCAATCTGTTCTCTGTACAAATGAGTTTAGTTTTTTTGTTTTAGGTTTCACATATAAGTGAAATCATAAAGCATTTGTCTTTCTCTGACTTATTTCACTTAGTATAATGCTGTCAAGGTCCATCCATGTTGTCTCAAATGGCAGGATTTTCTTCTTTTTTACAGCTGATTAATACTCATTGTGTATGTTTACCACATTCCCTTTATCCATTCATCCACTGATGGACACTTAGGTTGCTTCCATATCTTGCCTATTGTGAATAATGTTGCAGTGAACATGGGAAGGCAAATATCTCTTTGAGATCCTGGTTTCAATTCCTTTGAATATATATCAGGAGTGGGATTGCTGGATCATCTGGTAGTTCTATATTTAATTTTTTGAGGAACCTCCATACTGTTTTCCAATGTGGCTGCACCAATTTACATTCCCACCAAGTGTACAAGGGTTCCCTTTTCTCCACATCCTCACCAACACTTGTCACTTGTTTATCTTTTTTTTTTTTTTTTAATAAATGCCATCCTTACAAGTGTGAGGTGAAATCTCATTGTTGTTTTGATTTGTAGTTCCCTGGTGATTGGTGATGTTTAGCACCTTTTTTTTTTGGTCATTTGCATGCCTTCTTTGGAGAAATGTCTGTTCAGTTCCTTTGCCTGTTGTTTAATTGGGCTAGGTGGGTTTTCTTGCTATTGAGTTGTAGTAGTTTCTTATATATTTTGGATATTAACCCTTCATTAGATATATAATTTGTAAATATTTTTGCACATGCTATGGGTTGCCTTTTCATTTTGTTGACTGTTACAGTAAGCAAAACTGTATATCACTTGTATAAAACAGACATATAAACCAATGGAACAGAACACAGAGCCCAGAAATAAACCCACACATATATGGTCAACTGATCTTTGAAAACCATGCCAAGAATCCACACTGGGGAAAGAATAATCTTTTTAATAAATGGTGTTGGAACAACTGGATATCCACATGCAAAAAAATGAAATTTGACCTTCATCTCATACCATACACAAAAATCAACCTAAAATGGATTAAAGACATAAGACCTGTTGCTTCTAGAACCCCAAAATATGTTGGGCTTATTTTAATGTCGTAGGTGCCAAGAGTTTCAAAACTGTTTCTTGATAGTGTCAAGAATGGAGCAGCAAAGCCTGACACCTGAGAGCAGGGAAAGGAGACAAGTTTAAGGGTTTTATGGTGGTTAAATGTTGGGACTGAGATGAGAGCTCCCATATGGAAGAAGATGTTTGTATGGCACCAAAAGAGGGCACACTTAGGACTTCTTATCAGCTTGCTGAAATGGGCCAGAAAGGAGCTGTCAGCAGTCAAACATCAATAATTAGAGTGAGGCTCTAATTTTCTGCATACAGGTCTTTTGTCTCCTTAGGTAGATTTATTCCTAGGTATTTTATTCTTTTTGATGCAATGGTAAATGGGATTGTTTCTTTAATTTCTCTTTCTGATCTTTCATTGTTAGTGTATAGAAGTGCAAGAGATTTCTGTGTGTTAATTTTGTATCCTGCAATTTTACCTAATTCATTGATGAGCTCTAGTAGTTTTCTGGTAGGTCTTTAGGATTTTCTACGTATAGTATCATGTCATCTGCAAACAGTGACAGTTTTACTTCTTTTCCAATTTGTATTCCTTTTATTTCTTTTTCTTCTCTGATTGCCACGGCTAGGACTTCCAAAACTATGTTGAATAACAGTGGTGAGAGTGGACATCCTTTTCTTGTTCCTGATCTTAGAGGAAATGCTTTCAGTTTCTCACCATCGAGAGTGATGTTTGCTGTGGGTTTGTCGTATATGGCCTCTATTATGTTGAGGTAGGTTCCCTCTATGCCCACTTTCTGGAGAGTTTTTATCATAAATGGGTGTTGAATTTTGTCAAAAGCTTTTTATGCATCTATTGAGATGATAATATGTTTTTTCTTCTTCAATTTGTTAATATGGTGTATCACATTGATTGATTTGCATATATTGAAGAATCCTTGCATTCCTGGGATAAACCCCACTTGATCATGGTGTGTGATCCTTTTAACGTGCTGTTGGATTCTGTTTGCTAGTATTTTGTTGAGGATTTTTTCATCTATGTTCATCAGTGATATTGGCCTGGAGTTTTCTTTTTTTGTGACATATTTGTCTGGCTTTGGTATCATGGTGATGGTGGCCTCGTAGAATGAGTTTGGGAGTGTTCCTCCCTCTGCTATATTTTGGAAGAGTTTGAGAAGGATTGGTGTTAGCTCCTCTCTAAATGTTTGATAGAATTATTAGCCCTTTTTAAAGTGGCTTTTGCAAACTGTTTTCAGACTGCAAATGAGCCAGAAAGCCAAAGACACGACCAAGAACATTTTCAAGCACTACAATAGAGTAACTGAAGTCGTCTGACTGGACTGAAAGTAACACGATAAACTGAAAAATTGTCAACCGATTACCCTCAAAAGGAGCCCAAAGTCCAGTGTTAGAAGCAGGTGGGATTCCTGCAATGAAGCTCTCTCACTGCAAGGTAAATGGGTCAACTCTTGAGGAGTCAAATCTGGCATGCAGTGGCAGCCTCTGCATCAGAAACTTTACCAAAGTTGACATCTTTACTTTATGCCCAGCTATGATGGTGGATGTGTTGTCATGTCCAGTACAATGATAAACCCAAACAGCAATGGGGGCAATCTGTGGAGGAGAGGCTCAATGAGCAGCTTGATTCCAGTCAGTCTCACGGAGCACATGCCCTTACTCTGTACATCTACATAACTCACCTAGATGGGTCTTTTAGTAGCAGCAATTTGGTTCTATAGTTTGCAGCCCCAAAGAGGGGTGTCTTTAACCTGCCAGTTAGTAGTTTTTCAAATGGCAAGCCAAGTAGCTAGACCACTGGAAATAGCTCCAGAGTAAGCAAAATGTAACAAGGTCTTAAAGTGGAGTATTGGCCAGAGTTCTGTCCAGCTGAGTGGAATAACCACATCCATTTTTGATTCTGCATGGCTGACCTTCAGGCTGAATAGCCACAGTAGCCCAATGTTCAGCTTATCTGAACCATGAGTGAACCTGGCCCAGGTATTTAGGAGCACATCTGTGAATCCAGGGCTCCACTGAGTCAGTGGCTTTGCTTCAGGTGGCAGAATGAAGGATAAGGTTCCACCAAAACTGGTTGCTGCCACTTTTTCATACAAAACCAAAATGATGCTAGGACCAGGTCAGATGCACTCCTGAACACACTACTACCATTTGACCAGAAAAGCCTGCTGCTTTAGGCCTTACTTGAAGCATGTTGATTTGCAAGTTAGGTGACATAAAGCGCTAAGTAGAATGCCCAAAGTGATGTACATATAGTCTCCCATTCCCAAAGAGTTCAAAAATATGTTGGGCCTCCTTTTAGGTGGTGTGTGGCCAAAGAGACAGCACTTTTTCTTTGACTGCCAAAGGAACTGAGCACTGTGAATCTGCCCACATAGTCTCAAGAAAATTTACTTGGCAAGCAGGCCCCTGAATTTGTCAGGGTTTATCAGCCACCTCTGTTGGTAGAGGTGTGATATCACCACAGTCAGGGCCTCTGAAACTGAGGTTTTTGACTTGCTAACCAATAGGACATCATCTGTATCTTTAGACATGAGAGGGTGGAGGCACTTATTTAAATCCTGATCCACCCACGTGTGGCAAATGGCAAGGACTTATCTACACATGGCGGTGCCTTGAATGGGAGAATTCCCTCTTGACCCTTTATGAATATTTACAGTATAGGCATGCAACACATCAATTTCAATATACAGTGGGCAGTGAGAGATATAACAACAGTACACGGACTCAGCAGAGAAGGCCCTACCCATAAGGTTACTTTAACATAACTTTTCTCCACACTGCAAGTTTTGCCCAAACCCTATCAGTTGATTTCAGATTAACCTACATGTTAGGAGCTACAACAGCTACACTAGCCATCAGGAGATTATTATTTCCAGACTGGGATCATAGGGGAACAAGGGTGTGAGGGAGGTTAGCCTTTGGCGGACAGCTGGAGCAGCAGGGAGGCCCCTTATCTCAGGGCTGGAACCCCTCCCCACTTGTGCACCTCCTTACTTCCAGAGTGCCTCTGGGCTCAGGAGCTCCTTTCCTTCTGGCACATTCTACTACAGCTCCACACTAGAGTCTCTGGGGCCTATATCCAACAGAGCTGTACAGCTATGTGCCCTTCACCTCCCAGGAAGGTTCCCCCAGGATACAGGGCCTTTTCCTGAAAGCAGATGAGGTCATCCCTTTCTTCCCCACCCCCACCTCCATCCCCAGAGGGGAGTGAGCAACAAATAAAGCTCACTGGGTGTTTTTCTTTAAATCCTGTCTCTCACCACTCAGCCTCTGAACAGTTATTTACAGGTAGGATAAGTGGAAGACGCCTACTGCTCGCCCCTTCCCCACCATCACCACCACTTGGGTGAGAGCACTTGCTACTAAAATCCAGGAAATCGCACATTCCCTAACCCAGCCTGTAGGGGCCCTTTTTCCTTCCTCTTCCAGAAAGCCTTGTCTCTTGTCAGTATCCCATTCTCATTGCCAAAACTATCAAGAACGGTACAGGTCCTAGGATTTTACCTACTTACAAGCTATGAAGCTCTCCTGCTACAGTTTCATGAATGCTAGCAGAAGACTCCCGAGTCAGAAACAAAGGACTTGATTATTTACGGCAAAAGCCCCATTGAGCCAAGGATTTTCTTCAGGGGCAGAGGGAGGAATAAGGTCTTCCCAAAGGTGTAATTGCCACATTTTCATGAAAAGCTGAGATACTGCCGGGGCCAGGCTGTCTGTGTTCTTGAATATACCATTTCCATTTGACAAGCGAGGCTTACTGGGCCCTTTCCACCTTGTTAGTTGCGGGGTCCAACTTGACCCATCCTAAAATAAGAATAATAAGCCGAAGAGTCACGGAGTTCATACAAGTAAGGTGTTCACTTTTGACAAAAGCTCAGTAACTCCTGGTACTAGGTAATCAAGGTAATAACTGCTTTTCAAAAGGGGTAAACCTGGTACCTGTGCCAAAGGAGAAGAAGTCCAAAACCCTAAGAGAGGTCTTCAGGCAGAGGCTCTAAATCAGCACAGAGATTTGTAGCTCAAAGGAGTCATTAGGACTGTAGGGGGACTTCCCTGGTGGCGCAGTGGTTAAGAATCCGCCTGCCAATGCAGGGGACACAGGTTTGAGGCCTGGTCTGGGAAGATCCCACATGCTGCGGAGCAACTAAGTCCATCCGCCAACAACTACTGAGCTAGCATACCACAACTACTGAAGCCCACGTGCCTAGGGCCCGTGCTCCACAACAAAGAGAAGCCACTGCAATGAGAAGCCCGTGCACCGCATCGAAGAGTAGCCCCCACTCGCTACAACTAGAGGAAGCCCGCGCACAGCAATAAAGACCCAACACAGCCAAAAATAAATAAATAAATAAATAAATTTATTTTTTAAAAAAAGGATTGTAGGGGCCCAAAGATAGTGTATCACAGCTTGCTGGATAGCTTCTAACTCAGCTTGTGGCTTGGGCCCCACTGAAAAGATGCTGATTTGTAGGTTAGACAAGATAAAGAACCATGTAGAATGCCCAAGTGAGGCACGTACTGCCCCTCATACAAGCAAGGTGCTGGGCCTTCTTTTACAGTGTTGGCAGGAGGGGGTGGGGCAAAGAGACAACAGTTTCTGTTTTTGCTTTTTTTTGACTGCCAGAGGACTGACATTATTAATCTTTCCAAATAGGCTTAATAAACTTTACCTGGTAAGTAGTCCCCCGAATTTTGTCAGGGTTTACTAGCCACTTCTGCTGGTGGAATGTGATAATACCATTTTCAAGGCTGTTGAGATTAAGGCTTTAGACTTGCTAACCAATAGGATATCATGCATATAGAGAAAGCTGTGGAAATCTGAATGTAGAAGCACTCATGCTAAATCCTGACCCACCCACTGCTGGCTAATGGCGGGTGAGTAGTTACCTCTGGGGGAGTACTAAAAACATACGCAAACTGATCTTGGTCCTCAGGTGTCAGCGGTACAGCGAAGGTGGTGTTGGCCACATCCAGGATAGCATACCAAACGCCATCAGTCTGGGCAGTGGATTCAGTTACAGTCACAATATCTGGAATGGCTTGGATATGGAAGCAACAACTGGATTCAGTTGGTGATAATCCACTGTAAGTCTCCAACTCCATTAGCAAATCTCACTAGCCACACAGGGATGCTGTACTGAGATAACGCATCTCTTATTTTCCCAGCTGCCTTTAAGTTCTTAATGGAGGCTGTGATTTCCCTCTGTCCTCCTAGGATTCTATAATTTTTCTGTTAGACCATCTGGGAGGGCACAGAGAGACAAGTTGGGTAGTGATTTATAATTCCCACCAGCACCTCTCTAAATATAGCTCTTCCAATCCCTCTGGCACTTATGGGATGGACACGAACAAGTATATAACACAATGATTCCTACTACACATTCAGATGTAGAAACAACAGTACATTCAACTGACCAAAAGAGCCCTATCCACAAGGTCATGTTAGTTCCCTTCCCCATTGTGAACCCTGCCTAAATTCTATAAGCTGAATCCAAGTGACTTTTCCTCCTATAGGTTCAGATAAGTTAGAGACTTGGGCACCCACAACCAACAGAGCCATAAAAGTTTGGGGTCCTTCCCTCCCTGAAATGCTCCAGTGAACTTGGATGGCTATTTAGGGCCTTCTTTCCCCTTTAGTGATGGGAAGACCTTGGCTCTACCTCTAATCATGTTTCGTCTTAAAAGAGCTGAGATTAAGACAAGGGGAAAGGGAGGTGTCATGCAGTGCAGAAGGAGAAAGCAACTCCATGCCATTTAACAAGACTTCACATTTACATTTAATTTTGGGTGGTGTAGCAGCAATTCATGGCTCGACCAAATGAACTTCTAATGTTATTGGTCTTTTCCAACACTCTATATCAGGCAGCACAGTCTTCATAGCTGACACCATCTGTTTCATCTTTGGGAATTCCTTGACTCAGCAGCCATCACCACACTGCTTTCTAGATAGGGTCTTGAGGTTTGTGTGTCCTCAGGTGACTTCAACTTGGTTTGCACAGCAGCACAACAGTGACCTACTTTGTGGAGTCCACATCAATCCAGGGCATCTGCTGTCCTATTAACCATGATGACATCTCATAATTTCTTGCCTGATTCCAACATAAGGGCTAAAGGAGTTTTCCAGGACACCAGAGCTGACTGCAAGAATTTATATTTCTTTGGGTCAGTTTCTAATTTCCTAGTGGATCACGTTCATTAACATTGTGTACCTAATTCAGGGCACTAAGAGCCTGAATACTAGTTAATGCCTATGTATGGTTTCCTACAAGAGTTCATCTATTTCAGGGAAGTCTCCCCAGGAGGGCCAAAAGTACCTTATAGCAGCCAGAACCCCCTACAAAAAACTCTGAAATCTTCTTGTTGTTTTGAAATGGATGTAAGATTGTCACTATATACTGCAGGAGTAGTTGGCCATAAGACGGCCCAGCTGTTGCCACCTTTCCTTTACAGGTACTACACAGTCTGTACCTTCATCTCCCAAACCAGCCAAAGTTCTAATGATTCACTCGGTTTCTGCTCATAGCAGTCATGAATTCCCATCCTGTCATCTTCAGTGGAGGTATGCATCTCTGTAACTGTTGTCAGAGAGTAGAACCTTCTGGCTACCCAGGACAGATCTTAGCAGTAATTGTTAAAATGGAACAGACTGAGGTGGATTATCAGACTGGCAAGGAAGTCTCCCCACCTGGAGGATAATTAACAACAACCAGGGCACTGTTCAGGCAGCTGATTTTGAACCTACTTCCTCACACCTGGCTTGCAACTGCCTCTCCAACTGTCCCTCATTAACAGGCAATAAAGTGGAAGGCTATTTATTGCCTGATTTACCATACAACTAAGTGTGTTCACTACCATTGTCCATGGGTTTCCCCGAAATCCAACTGATCACATGACAACATCATTATCTATCATCCTTCAGAAAGCCATGTCCGTCAGTATCCCATCTTATCACCAAAGTTGTCAAGAACTTACCCTACTTGTAAGCTACCAAGTTAGCTTGCCACAGTTTCATGGATGCTGATAGTAGACCTCAGAGGACAGCTTATTACTCAGAGCAATTGCAGTAACCAGAGTTTAAGCATTTTTGCATCTGTTCCTCAAGCCCTAATACCCACAAGGTGATGTGAAGAGGACCGCACCTGCACAGGCAATGGATTACATTTCAGGACAGGAACCCTGTGCCTCTTACAAGATGTGCAGAAATGCAAGAGAAGTATGGAGAACTGTCCCCCAACAAAAGGGAAAGATTTATGGAATGATGTTCATTACATATTAACTATTAACGCTAGTAATTTCCAAATGGCAGAATTATAGGCTCTTTCCTCTTGCATTTTTTGGGGAATTGCTTGAATTTTTATAAGCATGCATCATTTTCAGCTCTGTATTTTAAGAAGTGCATTATGAACATTCAGGTCAAGATGATAATTTGAGTTTTTACAAAGTCCCTGTAAAATGAGCAGAGAGATACAAAAATAGAAGAAAATCTGTATGCATACTAAAAAACTGGGAAGATTACTAATTAGACTTAAGGCAGGAATTAGAATTCCTCTAAAATGGTTCAACTAAAGAGGCTTTAATATAAATGAAAGTTGTATGTATGAATAGGGAACCAATAAAGGATATTGAGGGCAACAGTGAGAAGATGTTATTGCAGCCAGAGCCCAGTGATATGATAGCTGGAGTCATGGAGGTTGGGAGCACCCAGTAGTAGCTGTAGATATGAAGGAAAATCCATTGCCAGAACGACAGCACCAAAGTAGGAAGAGAGTAGGACAGAAAACCCCCAAATTTTCTTTCCCCTCTTGCTCTCCAGTATCCTGGCAGTGCTTGTCATTTGCTGGACCTAACTGGAAGTCAGCTAGAGAGAGAGGCTGGTGAGGCAGCACATAGGGGTCATCCTCTTCAGGCAAAACAAAACAACAACAAAAATAACAAGACAGAGAAAGGTGGAGAATAGATTAGGGTGGGGAGGAGATAGAAAATAATAAGCACAGGTACTGCCCACAGTCCAAAAATATTTCTGTAAGATACAGTCAAGATGAAATCAGATTGAAGGGTTGACCAAGCAACCTGGAATTTACTAAATTCAAGTAAAAGCCTGACTTGAAAGAAAGTGAACAGAATCCTGCCCCCCTCAATGGAAACACACATTTCCTCAAATTCATAGCATCTGCAATTAGTCTAGGGTACCAGCTAAGTTAAGGTTCAGTGATGTGCTCTTGCATGTACTGCTTCAGGTTGTATATATTTTTTCCTATTCCTCACAGGCAACTGAAGGCCTACTGCAATGTTAAAATTATTGGAAATAGAATATGACTCCTTTCCCTTTTTCTGGCACCAAAAGATTTAAATGAACAATCTCTGATAAAGTCCATCTCAGATACCAAAGCCAAACAGACCTTCCAGAGAAAAGTGTGAACAAAGGGAAAAATGATTAGAAATTTTAAATTATCTATTTCAAAAGAAGGTCTATTTTCATCAATTGGAAAGGTTTCCCCTTATTCCTATTTTTAATCTCTGTTTTATAGTCTCAGTTTCAAGAACTTATTACATCTGTGAAAAGAAAACATATAGATTAGAAAAACTTACCAGTGAAAAATTATTGAATTAAAAATTATAGTGGATAAAATAATTGTAAGGTGCATTTCACTTGCATGACTTGGGTCGACTCGAAGTGCAGAGTTAGCAGAGACAATGAGTTTGGAAGATCATGGCATGTTTTCCACTAGTCTACCAATCATTATTTAAGGATTTAAATTTCATAAATGGAATTCATGGCATAGTAAAGGCAATTAAATTCAAATGGACGGGACTTGCTGGCAAGATGGAGGAGTAGAAAGATGTTAGCTCACCCCTTCTTAGAAGAACACCGAAATCACAACTAACTGCTGAACAACCATCAACAACAACAAAAAAAAGAATGCTGGAACCTATAAAAAAAAATACCCTACACCCACAGACAAAGAAGAAGCCACAACAAGACGGTAGGAGGGGTGCCATCGTGACAAAATCAAATCCCATACCTGCTGGGTGGCCAGGCTCCTAAGCCTGTGGGTCTGGCAACGGGGGCTGCGGGGAGCCACCAGAAAATCTTTGAAGGTCAAAGATTTGAAGGTCAGTGGGGTTTGATTGCAGGAATTCTACAGGAATGGGGGAAACAAACTCCACTCTTGCGGGTGCACACAAGGTCTAGTGCACCACCAGGATCCAGAGAAAAAAGCAGTGACCTCATAAGATACTGGGCTAGACCTACCTGCTAGTATTGAAGGGCTACCCATGGAGGCTGGTGGGGCAGCTGTGGCTCACTGCAGGAAAGAAGACACTGGCAGCGGCAGTTTTGGCAAGTACTCATTGGCGTGAGCTCTCCTGGAGTCCACCATACCCCCCACCCCCGTGAAAACCTAGCCACACGCAACAGCCTGTAGGCTCCAGTGCTGGTATGCCTCAGGCCAAACAACAAACAGCATGGGAACAGAGCCCCACCCATCAGCAGACAGGCTGCTTAAATCTTCCTGAGCATGGCCCTGCCCACCAGAGGAACAAGAAAGAAGAACAAACAAAGGCCAAAGATGGTAGAAGAAAAGAAATAATCATAAAGATGAGAGCATAAATAAATGAAATAGAGATGAAGAAAATAATAGAAAAGATCAATGAAACTAAAAGCTGGTTCTTTGAAAAGATAAACAAAATTGATAAATCTTTAGCCACACTCATCAAGGAAAACAGGGAGAGGTCTCAATTCAATAAAATTAGAAATGAAAAGGAGAAGTTACAATCAACACCACAGAAATACGAAGGATCATAAGAGACTACTATAAGCACCTATATGCCAATAAAATAGACAACCGGGAAGAAATGGACAAATTCTTAGAAACGTACAGTCTCCCAAGACTGAACCAGGAAGAAATAGAAAATATGAATAGACCAATCACAAGTACTGAAATTGAAACTGAAATTTTAAAACTCCTAAAAAACAAAAGTTCAGGACCAGATGGCTTCACAGGCAAATTCTATCAAACATTTAGAAAAGAGATAACACCTATCCTTCTGAAACTATTCCAAAAAAATTGCAGAGGAAGGAACACTCCCAACCTCATTCTATGAGGTCACCATCACCTGATATCAAAACCAGACAAAGATACCACAAAAACAGAAAATTACAAGCCAATATTACTGATTAACATAGATGCAAAAATCCTCAACAAAATACTAGCAATCCAAATCCAACAATACATTAAAAGGATCATACACCATGATCAAGTGGGATTTATCCCAGGATGCAAGGATTTTTCAATATCCACAAATCAATCAGTGTGATACACCCCATCAACAGATTAAAGGAAAAATCCATATGATCATCTCAATAGATGCAGAAAAAGCTGTTGACAAAATACAACAACCATTTATGATAAAAAACTCTCCAGAAAGTGGGCATATACCCACTTTCTGGGTATATGCCAGATGAAAGAGGGAACATACCTCAACATAATAAAGGCCATATACAACAAACCTACAACTAACATCATACTCAACAGTGAAAAGCTGAAAGCATTTCTTCTAAGATCAGGAACAAGACAAGGAGGTCCACTCTCTCCACTTTTATTCAACATAGTTTTGGAAGTCTTAGCCATGGCAATCAGAGAAGAAAAAGAAGTAAAAGGAATCCAAATTGGAAAAGAAGAAGTAAAACTGTCACTGTTTGCAGATGACATGATACTATACGTAGAAAATCCTAAAGACCTACCAGAAAACTACTAGAGCTCATCAATGAATTAGGTAAAATTGCAGGATACAAAATTAACACACAGAAATCTCTTGCACTTCTATACACTAACAATGAAAGATCAGAAAGAGAAATTAAAGAAACAATCCCATTTACCATTGCATCAAAAAGAATAAAATACCTAGGAATAAATCTACCCGAGGAGAAAAAAGACCTATACTCTGAAAACTATAAGATGCTGATGAAAGAAATCAAAGATAACACAAACAGATGGAAAGATATACCATGTTCTTGGACTGGAAGAATCAATATTGTCAAATGACTATACTACCCAAGGCAATCTACAGATTCAATGCAATTCCTATCAAATTACCAGTGGCATTTTTCACAGAACTAGAATTAAAAAAAATCTTAAAAATTTTTAAGGAGATACATTTTTTATGGAGACACAAAAGACCCTGAATAGTCAAAGCAATCTTGAGAAAGAAAAATGGAGCTGGGGGAATCAGGCTCCCTGACTTCAGACTATACTACAAAGCTACAGTAATCAAGACAGTATGGTACTGGCATAAAAACAGAAATACAGATCAATGGAACAGGATAGAAAGCCCAGAAAGAAACCCATGCATGTATGGTCAATTACTCTATGACAAAGGAGGCAAGACTATACAATGGAGGAAAGACAGTCTCTTCAATAAATGGTGCTAGGAAAACTGGACAGCTACATGTAAAAAAATAAAATTAGAACATTCTCTAACACCATACACAAAAGTAAACTCAAAATGGATTAAAGACCTAAATGTAAGGGTGGATATTATAAAATTGTTAAAGGAAAACACAGGCAGAACACTCTTTGACATAAATTGCAGCAATATCTTTTTTGCATCATCTCCTACAGTAATGGTAATAAAAACAAAAATAAACCAATGGGACCTAATTAAACCCAAAAGCTTTTGCACAGCAAAGGACACCACAGACAAAATGAAAGGACAACCCACAGAATGGGAGAAAATATTTGTAAACGATGCAACTGACAAGGGATTAGTCTCCAAAATTTACAAACAGCTCATGTGGCTAAATTCAAAAAAACAAACAAACAACCCAATCAAAAGATGGGCAGAAGATCTAAATAGACACTTCCTCAAAGAAGATGTACAGATGGCCAAGAGGCACATGAAAAATGCTCAACATCACTAATTATTAGAGGAATGCAAATCAAAACTACAATGAGATATCATCTCACACCAGTCAGACTGGCCATCATCAAAAAGTCTACAAACAATAAATTCTGGAGAAAAACATGGTTTGAAAGCATACATGCAGCCCAGTGTTCATTGCAGTGCTGTTTACAATAGCTAGCACATGGAAGCAACCTAAATGTCCATCAACAGAGGAATGGATAAAGAAGATGTGGTACATATATACAGTGGAATATTACTCAGCCATAAGAAGGGAGAAAATGGTGCCATTTGCTGAGACATGGATAGACCCAGAGTCTGCCATACAGAGTGAAGTAAGCCAGAAAGAGAAAAAGAAATATTGTATAATATCACTTATATGTGTAATCTAGAAAAATGGTACAGATGAATCTTATTTGCAAAGCAGAAATAGAAACACAGATGTAGAGAACAAACTTATGGATACCAAGGGGGGAGGGGAGTGGGATGAATTGGGAGATTGGGATTGAAATATATACATTACTACATATAAAATAGATAACTATTGAGAACCTACTGTATAGCATACTATTTCACTCATACTAAGTGAAATAAGTCAGCCAGAGAAAGACAAATATCATATGATATCGCTTATATGTGAAATCTAAAAAAAATGATACAAATGAACTCATTTATGAAACAGAAACAGACTCACAGACTTAGAGAACGAACTTATGGTTACCAGGGAGGAAGGGTCGGGGGGGGGATAGATTGGGACTTTGGGATTGACATGTACACACTACTATATTTAAAATTGATAACCAACAAGGACCTACTGTATAGCACAGGGAACTCTGCTCAATATTCTGTAATATCCTAAATGGGAAAAGAATTTGAAAAAGAATAGATACATGTATATGTAAAACTGAATCCCTTTGCTTTACACCTGAAACTAACACAACATTGTTAATCAACTATGCTCCAATGTAAAATAAAATTTTTTTAAAAATTCAAATGAATGAACAGAAGGTTAATGATATCACACATACCACTCCCTGCCTTCCTTAATCCTAGTCTTCAGCAGGCACTAGTGACTTTAAACTCAAAAACTCATAAATAATCAGAGCCTTTATCACTACTCTTTATAGAATATGGAATTAATCTCGCTGCCTCATGCCTGATATTTGGTATGCTAGAATTAGATGCTTCATTCACCTTGAAAGTATTAAAATAATTTGTATTTCCCTAGGACCAAATGATTTTGATTAATCACATACAATGAGGCTCAGGGATTATAACATATTCAGAGATTCCAAAGAAAATGCCTCAAAACCCTGCAGTATTTTTAATTAATTAATTATTTCAACAAATATTTATTGAGTGCCCATCATGGACTCATCACTACTCTAAATGGTAAGATACTGTGATGAGTAAGACTAAATCCCTACCATTTGGAACAAAGTCAAGTGGGAGTGACAGACAATAACAAGTAAAGAAACATGTAATATGATACCAGGTAATGATACATGAAAAAAATAGAGATGGGGTAGGGTGAGTGAGTGGATAATTATTTTACTTAGAGTGGTCAGAGAAGGCCCCTCTAAGGAGGTAACAGCTGAGTAGAGACCTGAATGGTGTGAATGAATGAACCCCAAGAAGATCCGGAGAAGAGCATTCCCATCAGACAGAAGAATAATTGTGGTGCTACTGCTAACTGTGCTGATTATACAGTAACCACTCCTGATACCACCCTGTCACAACAGCACCTGAATTCCGCTTGTAACAGCAAGGTATACAGCCCCAAATGATGAATCATTATTGACAACCCCATTCCATTTTGCCAAATGCTAGTTTTCTCATTCTCCTTTGAAGCTAAACATAGTCATGTAAACTAATTCTAGTCAATGGGACATAAAATCTGCTGGAGGGTTATTGGGTAAATTTCTGTTTCTTTGTAGAAATAAAAGGGGGCAAGTGCAAAAGAAAACTTGAATGTTCTACCCCCTGCCTTGATCTACAAATGATGCCTAGGACTGAAGCAAACATCCGGTAATAATGAAGTAACAAGCAGACTGTGAAAAAGAGGAAAGATAAGAAAGAGCCTGGTTCCTGGGTCCTTAATGACACTGTTAAGCCACTAAACCAATGCCAGGAATCCCTACCTCATGACTTCATTGGTCAGGTTCCAATGGCATTGCCAGTAAAATGTAGTTTCAAAGTCAAGATCACAAGGCCATAAGAACTGTTGTTAACACTTCAAAAATATTTAAGGTAGTATCTTACAGACACATTTGACTAGACAAAAAATATTCTAAGTATCTTAGGGTGGCCTCTTAGACCCTCTCTGCTAGACCAGAGAGCTTCTAAGATTCTTAAGGATATGTTTTAAAGATATGTTAAGGATATGTTTTAAAGATATTTGGGGGTGTAACATTTGGCTAAGGTCATAATTTGATACCCAGGAAACCCGCAAAATCTCTAAGATAATCATAGTATCTTGGACTGAAAGGAACAGAAACAATTTAAAATGCAAAGAGGTTTCTGAATTCTTAACTTTCTACAGATAAGACATAGGCTGCAAAGCTACTCAGCTACAAATATAAGCTCTTTCTTATGGAAAAAGATTCTCAGAGGGCAGAGCCAGAAGCTTCCGAATTACTATGGCTCACTGACTGCTATATGCTTCTCTTTACCCTTCCTTCACCTTTGGAATGTAAGTGCCTGTTGTTATCCTATTTCTGATTCACCATTGTATGTATGTAGTGGACAGATAACTGGTCTCTTCAATTCACAGGTCTTAAGATTGAGAGAAGCCATGCTCAAGAAGCTTCATCTACCTGGATCTGATTTAGATGATGAAATTCTGTACTTAAGCTTGAGCCTAATGCAGTAATGGCATGAAACTAAGAATTTTGGAAGCAGAGTAAGTGTATTTTGCATGTGGGAGAGAAATTACTTGGAGCTAGAGATGGTTAATCTGTGGATGACCCCCAATGAACAACACCTTCCAAAATTCATGCTCTTATGTAGTCCCCTCCCATATTGGGTCAGGGCTGAGCCTGGGACCTACTTTAACTAACAGAATGGAGTGAAAGTGACCCTATGCTAGTACAAAGCCTAAGTCTTAAGAGTATCTGAAGCTTCTGTTTTTGTATATTGGAAGCCCTGAGCTGCCACATAAAAAGTTCAGTTGCCCTGCTAGAAAGACCACATAGAGAGACAATATGAAGAGGTTGCATGGACAAGGGGAGGAATAATCCCTAAGATTACAGAGAGAGAAACTGAGACACAGAGAGAGAGAGAGAGAGAAGTTGAGAGAGAAGAAGAGAAACAGGCACATCAAACCAGATGTCCATGCATCACAATTGAGCCCAGACCTACGGCTGTTTCCATCAGGGTATAAAACACATAAGTGAGCCATAATGAGTGTTCCAGCCCAGTCAAGCTCCTAGATGACTACAGGACCAGCCAACATCAAGTGGAGCAAAACAACTACCTACCTAAGCGAAGTCAACCCATAGAATCTTGAGAAATAATAAAATGGTTATTTTAAGCCACTAAATTTTGGAGTGGTTTGTTATGGAGCAATAAATAATTCACTTATCAAATGAAAACTGAATATATTGGAAGTCAGATTCAATAAAGAAATTAAAAGGCAAACCACAAAAACTATGAAAAAGTATGTGCCATGAATATACAAGGTTATTATCTTTATAATAAAAAGAGCTCATTATAAAACCTAAACAACATCACCAAAAACTCAACAGAAAAAAATGGACAATCTACTCATCTACTCATAGGGAAAATCAAAATGGCTAATAAGCATGAAAATGTTTTAATCATTATTTAAAATATCATTAATACTCAAATATCACTGGTCAGAATATAAAGTGGCACAATCTTTCAGGAGAGCAATTTGTCAACATGCTATTTCTATAAATATATGAGGAGATAATCACAGACACAAATAAATAGGTAAAAGAATATTAATTTCAAGCTTAATGTCCAAAAATATAGAAACTATTTTAAATTACTGAATATCAATATTTGAGGCTATCCTGCACCTTGCAAATTTTAAAGAAAATTGAGGTAACATGCTTATAATATAATATCAAGTTTTAAAAAGCATAATATAAAATTATACATATATAGTTTGATCCAAGTTTTTAAAAATAAATAAGAGATATACATATGTGGGCTTCCCTGGTGGCGCCGTGGTTGAGAATTTGCCTGCTAATGCAGGGGACACGGGTTCAAGCCCTGGTCTGGAAGGATCCCACATGCCACGGAGCAACTAGGCCCGTGAGCCACAACTACTGAGCCTGCGCGTCTGGAGCCTGTGCTCCGCAACAAGAGAGGCCGCGATAGTGAGAGGCCCGCGCACCGTGATGAAGAGTGGCCCCCGCTTGCCACAACTAGAGAAAGCCCTCGCACAGAAACGAAGACCCAACACAGCAAAAATAAATTAATTAAGTAATAAACTCCTACCCCCAACATCTTCTTTAAAAAAAAAAAGAAATATACATATGTTAATAACAAAGACTGAAAGGAAATAAAATTATTAAATGTGGCAGTAGAATTATAACTACTTTTATTTTCTTTTTTATACTTCTATTTTCTAAATTTCCTATAATGACTGTGTATTACTTTCACATTCAGTAAAAACAAGAATGTTTTTCTTTTTAAGTTACATTGCTTAGCGTATTGATCTAGGTAATTAGGAATAATTCCCCAACTTGAGATATTTAATAAAATTATATCTTTTGGAATTTGGAAAGGAATTTAGAAATGACCTAGTATAAACTACCATTCAGTAGATGAGAAAATAGGCCTAGGGATTCAGGTGCGCAAGCTTGCTGATGTATTTAGAGGCAGAGCCATACTTAGAACTCAGATTGTTTTCCCACTGACCAATACACATTTTTACACTGCTTTATGATAGTGACTCAAACAAGATGTAAAGATCTAAGTAGAATAACTGTCATTTTGAGAAATGCTTTTCCCCGGTGTACCTTTAAATTTTCAGATCATTCTCTTTTTTTTTTTTTTTTTTTCCCAGTACGCGGGCCTCTCCCTGTTGTGGCCTCTCCCGTTGCGGAGCACAGGCTCCGGACGCGCAGGCTCAGCGGCCGTGGCTCACAGGCCCAGCTGCTCCACGGCACGTGGGATCTTCCCGGACCAGGGCACGAACCCGTGTCCCCTGCATCGGCAGGCGGACTCTCAACCACTGCGCCACCAGGGAAGCCCCATTCTCATTTTAAACTATAAAACTGTTTGTAATAGGGGCACATATGCTATTTCCTATAACAGTTTCATTAAAAATTTCCACTGAAATAACCTCTCAGGCTTTCCTTTGAATTTAGATTTTGCTACCATTGTTATATTTTCAGCTGAATTTTACATCAAACCATGAGACTGGTTGGTACTACTGGTTTCTCAGATCACTTTGCTTTTCCTTCAAAGGTTTTTTTCCTCCTTATTTGATGAGTATTAGTAGGGTGGGAATATTTAATATACTTAGACACACTTCTACTTGGAGACATTTGTACTTTCAATTTATTTATTTTTTATTAATGAATTCTTTAGTTTTTCTTAGTCTTATACTTCTAATACGAGGGCAGATACCTTTAGTTCAAGGTCTCCCTTTGGATCGTGACTTTGAAAACTACCTTTTGCTTTTGAATCTGGGGAAACTAAGCTTGTGCTCTTCCTTCAAGCTAAGCTCACATTGTTGCTTTGCCACCTAATTTCTGTTGGAGATAAATTTAAGTTCCTCCTCTTTATTCTACCTGGATTTATATGGGTATTTTTCAACTTTACCTCTGATGGAGATGAGTCAGTTTTTAAAAGGCTTGGATATCTATCTTTCAGTTTTTCTTCTGGTGGGAAGAACAGATTTTTCATTTTTCTCTCCGGCATAGCCTCTTGCTGGTATTCCTCTAAAGGTGGTATTTCGTCCTCTTCTGTTAATGTCAGCCTAGGAATAGTGGGCAATGGAGTATCTGTTTCCTTTGTTGACATGTCACTTGTAGGAGCAACAACATTTGAATCATCTTCACCCGACTGGTTCAAAGTTGGCAGAGTCAGGCCTTTCTTATCATCATTATCCAGTAACTAGAAAATGTATCAATAAGACAAGCTACCTATTAATCATTATCAACTAGAAAATATTTAAAACTAACAAAATTGGACTTAAAATCATTTGTACTTTTATCCTTTATTATAACAAGTTACCATCAATATTTGTAAATTATTACATTCCTTATTAGAAGAGTTGAGAAATTCTCTACTTGCCTGATACCATGGACTATAGGATATTATCCATAAAAATGATCATACTGCATTATAAACTAGTGGTTCTCATATATGCATATTTTATAAATCATCAGCATCTCAGAGAAAACCAAGGGGTCTGACATTTCACTGTTACTATACTATCACCAATATACCATAACAAAGGAAACTTTAATAGCAAAATAGCACAAAGAACAATATCATAAAAATCACAGTAATATGGTAAAATAAAGGAAATTTAAATAGCAAAATAGTACAAAGAATAGTATCATAAAAGAAAGGACTGTTAAGTCTGTTAAGCCAAGTAAATTTAGCTGTATGAGAAATTCTCTATATTGTCTTTTTTTCTCTCTCTTTGGATTGTGCAAAACAGAACATACTGACTCTTCAATTGGTATTTTGGGAGCCACTGGCCCAAGAATAGAAATCATTAAATCCTATTTGTCAAGTAGTATGGAAGAATCTTTTGTATTTTATTGGTTTACATAGGGGTCCACTGCCTTACGGAATTAATACCTTCTGTAAAAGCTAGAAAGCAAATAATATTATGTGAACTCTATTTCTATTTATAAAATATAGACTATTACTTTGGAGATTATACATTACAGAGAATACACAGTTGTATTATAGAGAAAAAGTAAAGAATGTAGTTAGGTCTGTGGCATCCATTTCTAAGTGCAGAACTTTATGCTTTCTTTTACTTGTTTCCCCCCTTCTGTTCATAAACACCTTTTGTCCCCTATATTCATATGTACTTTAAAATGTTACTATTTGATACTGAAACTTCCCTTTTAATAGTGTAATTTAAATTAAATAAATCGTGTAACACTGTACAGATATTGTTGTAACAGAAATAACCGTGAAAACTTGAATAACTTCTTGAGTGCTTTCTTCTTTCCATCTATAAATATTTCTCCATTTACAAATATTTCATCCCTTTATAAAATAGTAACTATTCGAAGTTCTCTTTCAAGTTCCCTTACCTCACTTGGAAGAGTTTCAGCTTCTTCCTTTATAAGAAGGATATCTGTTAAGAAATTCATAGAAGTATTTTATTATATATAAAAAATAAACATTATTTATATGCATTAATAAAATAGTACAGTTTTTCTCACCAAGAATAAGAGCAATTTAAATCAAACCAGTTATTCAAACATGAACACTACATATTTAGTAAAAACAGGCTGATGAATCTCTGGGAAGATGGAGGAGTAAATGAACAAGTGTGGAGATGAAGTGAAAACATGTATAAAATGATAAGATTTCAGATCCCTCAATATAAGACATAAAAACAGGCATGTACTATATTTTACTAAAAGTCAAGAGGAAATAAAAATAAATCCCAGATGGTCAGTGATAAGGTTGGGATTGGAAAAAAAGAGTAAAGTTGTATGTAACCAGAAAAAATAGGACCATTCAAGAGAGGCTAACTGAAGCACTTGTAAAGTTTTCCTAGAAATATAAAGAATACGTATTTAGCAAACAAAAAAGAAAATTCTAAAAGGGAAAGGGAATAAATAATTGAGATACAAAGGGATGCATAAGTCTAGTCAAAAAAAATTATTAAGGTCACTATTAGCTGCATGACTGCTGTCAGCTCATTTTTCTGAGCCTTGGTTTTCTCACATGTAAAATAGATTAGTGATAGCTTATCTTATAGGTATGTTACAAGTATATACAATGGGAGCAGCAATGTGGTTAAATGCTTGACTTCTTGGGTCAAATAGACTAGCTTCAAATTAATGGCTGTGTCACCTCTCACTGACTTGATCCTCAGTTTTCTCATCTGTAAATATGTGGATAAATAATAATAGCACCCTCGACTGACTGCTCTGAGTACTGAGTTACATAATCCAAGTAATGTGCCTGGAACTCAGTGATCAGTAAATGTTAGCTGTAACTATAGGGAGCCACTGGAATGCCAAAAGGAAAGAAGTCACTAGAGGATCCAATGGGACTTGAAATAAACTCCGTGGATAAGTGAAAAAAAGTAAAAAAAAAAAAAAAAAAAAAAAAGTAACCACCAGTGTGTGAGAGAGGTTAACCTCCAATATTCAACAGCAATATTGAAGAGGGAAGTTGTGATTCTCCTACAACCTAAAACTTGAATGTTTCAGTGAAAGAGTAGATTAAAGATGAAATAGCTCTGCTAGGCTGGTTGATCCTCAGAGGTTAAGAAATGAATATATCAAAGCCTGAGGTAGCTGGGGAAGTAGAATTAGAGAAGTAACCTGTGGCCAGTCTTATAACAATAAATCATTAATCCACACCGGCAGAATCCAAGATTTTAAAGATAGAGTATTATGCATCTATTTTAACTTACTTTCTAAATGAATCTCTTAAGAGAGATTTTTCTTAAAGACTGCATGAACAGTATCTTCTATTAATTAAATATCTTACTGATAATTTGTGCAAAGTTCTCACATTTAATGTTAATTTAATTTCCTGTCCTGCTCTCTCTCCTCCTCCCTTTCTCTTACACACACACACGCACACGCACGTGCATACACACATCCTCCACATAAAAAAGACCAATAGCTCTACAGTTAACGATGTTTAACAAAAATACCTTTTCATAGATTATAGGTAAGATTTAACTTTTTCCTTGCTCTTAAAGAGGAAAGGACTGTTAAAAATAAAAATAACTCTTAATTGGGTCTAAGTATTTTCTTTGGAGTGTTACAAAATAAATACTATATACCAAAACTATAATGAAATGTATTTTTATTCCCTAACAAAAAATGAAGTATACTTAAAGCAGATTGCTAGTTTTCTTTTTGTGATATAACCACCCTGTTTTAATTATCTTAATAATAAATACAAAAAGGTAAATTAGTTTCTTAACCTGATGTTACAGTATCTGTGGGTCTCTCTTCCAACTGGCTTCCAAGTATCTCATTGGTATTACTTTCCTAGAAGAAAAAAACATATTGGAGAAATGTTTAAAGAGCTAAATTATTTTTTCCTGCTTTCATAACTTTTTAAAATACTTTTTAAAAATTTACAGAAGACAAGAAGAATATGGGTTTGTGAGAAAAGCAAACAGTACTGTTTTAAAGAGAGGCACACCCTGGCTAGGAGTTAATGGTCCAGGAAGAGAAGACCCAAGAATTGATAGAGTTTCCGAATGATGAATGCATGACAGAAAAAGATTACAAGACAAATGACATAATGTTTAACTTCAAGTGGTATAAGAGGATACCCCCGGGAAACAGATCACTTTTTTATTGGAATACATTATGGTCTATCAGTTGCAAAGTGATGTGGATCTTTATAAAATTCCAAGAAGAATTATAAGGTGGAGTGACCACTGGCTCTTATAAAATACTGATTTTTCAATGAGAACCCAAAGTTCAGAGTCCCTTTAATGAAAAGCCCTGCAAAATTTTCCTAAAATACTAATTCTGTATTAGCAAATGCTAATCAATTTATCTTATCGCAGCACAATCCTGCCCAATTATCTCAGAGGCATTGAAAAACATGAATATATCAATATGTTATGACTACCATTTCAAAGCTGTGATTTTAGTCAATGTTTTGTCTATTCACTGAAATCCCTATGAATCTTTTACTGCCAGGTCAAAATGTATAGATTAGATAGTACTTCTAAATAGTAAATCTTACTTATATATCTGATAAGGGTCTAGTATCCAAAATATATAAAGAACTCTTACAACTCAACAATAAAAATACAAATAGCCTAATTAAAAAATCAGCAAAAGATATGAATAAAAATTTATTCAGAGAAGATATACAAATGGCCAGTATTCACACGAAAAGATGTTCACATCATTGGTCATTAAAGAAATGCAAATCAAAACCACAATGAGATACCACTTCAAACCCACTAGGATGGCCATAATTAAATTTTTTTAAAAAAGGAAAATAACAAGTGTTGTAGGAGATACGGCACCCTCATGCATTGCTGGTTAAATGTAAAATTGTGCAGCTGCTGTGGCAAACAGTTTGGTAGTTTCTGAAAAAGTTAACAGAATTATGATATGATCCAGCAATTCCACTCCTAAGTATATACCCAAGAGAATTAAAAACATACATGCACACAAAAACTGCACATGAATGTTCATAGCAGCATTATACATAATAGCTAAAAAGTGGAGACAGCCAAATGTCCATCAACTAATGAGTAGATAAAAAAATGTAGTATATCCAAACAATGAAATATTATTTGGCAATGAAATGAAATGAAGTACTGATACATGCTACAATAGTGATGAACCTTAAAAACACTATACTAAGTGAAAGAATCAAGTCACAAAGGACCATATATTGTATGATTCCATTTATATGAAATATCTAGAACAAGAAAATCTTTAGAGATATAAAGTACATTAGTTGTCATCTAGGGCTAGCAGGGCATGAGGGGTTTGGAGGGTATAGGCTAAGAGGTATGGGGTTTCTTTTCGGGGTAATGATAATGTTCTCTGATTGTAGCGATGGAAGCACAACTCTGTCAATATACTTAGGGTCACTGAACTGTACACTTTAAATGGATGAACAGTATAGTATGTGAATTATATCTCAACAAAGCTGTTAAAAACTAAACCTTATAAATTATTAATCAATATTTATTGAATGTCACATTATCAAAATAGGAACATGCATGAACTATGAGTAGCATTTTACAGAGAGAGAACAAATAAACAATATCTGATCATTATTTTTACTTATCATAATTTTAAACTAAAAATCTATGTATGGAAGAATGTATTATGTTAATTACCTTAGTTTCTTTACGCTCCAATCTTGGGGTAAGAACTCCTTCTAAATAGCTAGCTTTTTCTATCCATGTACTCAGACGTCTATATTCTTTTTTCATTTTTTCTAGCCTAAAGAAAAATCAGTTACAGATTTAAAAAGTGACAGAAGAATATATATGGTATGAAGCAAAGAACAACACATACAGTATAATACATTTATAAAAAGTCCTTAAAGAAGAAAACCAACAATATATTGTTTAAGGACACATAGGAAAAGGAATGATTACAGCAAAAATCAGGATAGTAGTTACCTGGGGAGAGTTGGGGAGAGGGATGTTATCTCATAAGGGCACACAAAACACATTATAATATTGGTAATGTTGTATTTCTTAACTCGAATTGTAAATATCTAGGCAATGATCTCATTATCTTTATTTAAGTTATACATACATATTTAAGAAATTATTCTATATATATTGCTCTCATTTAAACTATATATACATATTTTATAAATTATTCAACACATATATGATATCCTCTGCAGTAAAACAAATGAAAAGATAGGAATTTAGTTTTTAATCCAAATTTCAAAAGGCTTTCATAATCTAAAAATATAATCGACAAGAATTAAATGGAAAAGAGGAAATGTTTCTCAATTCATTTCATTAGGACACTATGACCTTGACAATAAAGCATAACAAGGACATTACAAAGAAGGAAAATTAGTCTAATCTCATTCACAAACATAGATGCAAATGTTACAAATAAAATATAATTTTAGTACAAAAAAATGTAGTGGTATAAGGAAACGATAATATACCATGAACCAGTTGGCTTTATCCCAGGAATATAAGGATATTTTGACATTAATAACAGAATGTTTAATTTAAATACAATTTAACTGATTAAAAGAGAAAAATAATTTGGCAAAATCCAACATCCATTCATGATTAAAATAGAAAACTCTTAGAAAACTAGGAACAGAATGGAATAATTTACTTAATCTGGTACAGGACATCAACCAAAAAACCTATATAAATAATGTGCTTGACTATTAAATGCTAGAGGCATTGCCATGAAAGATCCTGAACAAAACAAAGATATCCACCCTCACCATTTATAACAGACATTGACTGGAGCTTCCAGACAGCATAGAATGACAAGAAAACAAAACTAAAGATTAAGGATTGGGAACAAAGAAAGAAAATTGTTATTACTTGTAGATGATATGATTGTTTAAATAAATTCCCCCAAATGATACCACAAGTAAGTTATTATGAATATGAAAGTTTAGCTAAAAAGGAAAATTCCAAGAAGATGATGAAAGCAGAAGTAGCATAGTTTTTGAATCCTCCCAAATATCTACATAAAAACATTCAGAGTACCTAGGTAGCAAACCCAAAAACTTATAGGCAACATTTACAACAAAACCATGTGACAAGGTTTCCCTATTAACCCCATATACATAAGACCTTCATGGTACCAGTGAATATATGGGAGAAAGCAACAGGTATAAAAGGGGCATCTGATGAATGTGAGAATAAGAGAACCCCAAATAGCCAACAGGTAGTCACAAGAAAGCACAGCCAGCCAGCCTGAGAATAGCAGTTGAAACTGGGAGGGTTTTGCTCATTCCAATAGTGGGTGAGTACAAACCATTCATGACAAGAATTAAAGGACTGGAGTAGTCTAACCACTGAGAATGCTCAAAACTGACCAGCCAGGTCTCTACTTAGGGACAGGGCCTCCGAAAACCTTGAAAGAAGGTCACTGTATTTTTAAACACCAAATAAAAACTTCAGAAGTGGGAGCTCTGTGAAGCTAGAAAAGCTTTTGGAACCAAGCTTCTACAAAAAATTCAGGAAAACTAATTTCATATAAAATTGAGCAACGGAGAATCATCAGGGCCAAATTCCAAAGTAGTTATAAGAAGATAATAAGGATCAAAATAACATTCTTAGATTGCAGAAACACACAACAAAGATACATGGGAGTCAGTGAGCAGAAGGAGGAGAGGGGGACCCATTCTGCTAGGAAGAAGGGGGTTGGGTGGTGCTGCCACTCAAGAGAAGGCAGAGCAACAGCCATCGCTGTCACTGGAAGCCAAAGAAGTCGAGGTTCTGCAGGTGGAGCTCAGGGAGCCGCTCTGAATGGAGAAGCATTATACGGATCCAGATGTGTCCTACTAAGCCAAGAACTGAAGAAATTTGTGGATTCCAGTCCAAGACGGTGAAGGGGCTCCTGAACTCATTCATCTCCTCTCAGAGATACACCAGATCTATAGTTGTACAAGGACCAATTCCTGCTGAAAGAAATCCAGAAATAGCTGAGCCACTCCTAAACACTGGACGAATGAGAAAATACCCACAGCAAATGGGTAGGAAAGGCTGAGACACACTCTCCTCGTAAACCTAACCCTGGCACCATGTCATACAATTGGGAAGGAACTTCCAATTCCCAGCATCTGTTTGAGGAGAGAAAGGCTTGGACCCCACAATGAGTGCTCCAACTTTCAAGACTGCCACTTGAGGGACAGGGCCCCAAAACACCTAGCTAGGTCACACCTAGCTTGTGACCATGAGACCCTCAAGGTTAAAACAAAATAGAAATAGTTCTTAATGGGTTCTCTAGGACTTGCCATGGTTATTTGCCAAGGGCTCAGCACAGAGTAGGCAAAAAGTGTCCATCTCCCAGTCTTTCCCCAAGAGAAGCCTCTCACATTCTGTAAAAGTTAATGTTTGAGGGTCAGGCTTCTAATTTAGCATGCTTCTAGGGGCTGACTGCAATCCTCCCTGGAAACCAGGGAAGCCAGCAGACACTGCATCTCTCTTCTCCCTCTAGCCTGATCCAGATCACCAGTATCTCCAAGGAAAAGTCTGTAGATACAACTGGCACCCCAGATTCTGTGGCTGCCACCCAAGGCACAGGCCCCCAGATTGCCTGATGTCATAGTCAACAGGGTTTGCATTTACCAGTCTACAGGACTATAGTACACAAAGAAGCAGTCTTAATGGGTGCAGGTGGACCACCAACCCTGTGACTATACAAACAGGCCCAGCACAGAGGGAAGAGGAAAAAAAGTCTTCCAGTTTGTCCCTGAAAGGGCTCTAACTACATACTTTCCCAGCATCTACCTGGGGGTTCAGCTTCCAATCAGCCTGAATCTAGGTGCTGACTGAGATCTCCCCTTTGGGACACTGACAAGTCTTGACATGCCCTCAACTATTGGGAGGGTGACTAAGAACAAACAAGGTGACTTGGACCATCACAAAGGTTTGAGGGACAACCAAGAACTTGGGCTGGGCTGATGGTAAAGTTCCTTTCCTACAATGAGGCCACAACATCAAAACTTAGAGAGGTGGTTGTTTTATCTAATGTTCAGAAACCAACACAGAGAGTCAAGGAAAATGAAGTAAGAGAGGAATAAGTCTTAAGCAAAGGAATAAAATAAAACTCCAGAAACATAAGTTCCAAACAAAAGAACAAGATAAAACTCTAGAAACAGACATTAATGAAGCAGAGATAAGTGACTTACCTGATAATGAATTCAAAATAATGGTCATAAAGATGCCCATCAAGGTCAGAAGAAAAATGTATGAACAAAGTGAGAATTTCAACAAAGAGATAGAAAATATAAGAAAGTACCAAAGAGAAATCACAGAGCTGAAGAATACAATAACTGAACAAATGATATGACTAGCCAGAAGGGGTTAATATCCAAAATATATAAACAGCTAATATAACTCAATATCAAAAAACAAACAACCCAATCAAAAAATGGGCAGAAGACCTGAGTAGACATTTTCCCAAAGAAGATATACAGATGGCTAACACACACAAAAAAGATGCTTAATATCACTATTAGAGAAATACAAATCGAAACAATGAGATATCTCTTCACACCTGTTAGAATGGCTATCATCAAAAAGTTTACAAATAACAAACGTTGGTGAGGATGTGGAGAAAAGGGAACCCTTTCACACTGTTGGTGGGACTATAAATTGGTGAAGCCACTATGGAAAACAATATGGAGGGTCCTCATAAAACTAAAAATAGAACTACCATATGATCCAGCAATTCCACTCCTGAGTATAAATCAGAAAAAATGAAAAGCCTAATTTGAAAAGATACATGCACTTCAATGTTCACAGCAGCACTATTTACAACAGCCAAGATATAGAAGCAACTCAAGTGTCCATCAACAGAAGAATGGACAAAAGAGATTTATTCATACACACAATGGAATATTACTCAGCCATAAAAAAGAATGAAATTCTGCCATTTGCAGCAACATAGGTGGACCTAGAGAATATTATGCTTAGAGAAATAAATCAGAAAGAGAAAGACAAATACTGTATGATATCACTTATTTGTGGAATCTAAAAAATAAAATGAATGTATCTAGCAAAACAGAAACAGACTCACAGATACAGAAAACAAACTAGTGGCTACCAGTGGGGAGAGGGAAGAAGAGAGGGGCAAAATAGGGGTATGTAATTAAAGGATACAAACTACTATGTATAAAATGGATAAGCAATAAGGATACATTGTACATCACTGGGAATTATAGCCATTATTTTGTAATAACTTTTTAAAATTTAATTAAAAAATTTTTTTGGCCACGCCATGCAGCATGCAGGATCTTAGTTCCCCAACCAGGGATTGAACCTGCACCCCCTGCAATGGAAGCATGGAGTCTTAACCACTGGACCACCAGGGAAGTCCCTGTAATAACTTCTAATGAAGTATAATTTATAAAAATACTGAATCACTATGCTGTAGACCTGAAACTAACATAATATTGTAAATCAACTATACTTCAATTAAAGAATTCATTGTCAAACATCAAAAAAAAAAGGAATCAGCTGTGTTTCAGAAAGAGAAATTAAGGAAACGATCCCATTTCCAATCACATCAAAAAGAATAAAATACCTAGGAATAAATCTAACTAAGGAGGTCAATGACCTGTATTTGGAAAACTATAAGATACTGATGAAAGAAATTGAAGATGATACGAACAAATAGAAAAATATACTTTGCTCATGGGTTGGAAGAATTAGTATTTTTTAAAATGACCGTACTACCCAAGGCAATCTACAGATTCAATGCAATCCCTATCAAAATAACAATGACATTTTTCACAGAACTAGAACAAATAATTCTAAAATTTGTATGGAAACACAAAAGTCCCTTATTACCCAAACAATCTTGAGAAAGAAGAACAAAGCTGGAGATATGACACTCCCTGATTTCAAACTACACTACAAAGTTACAGTAATTAAAATAGTATGGTACTGGCACAAAAACAGACACATAAATCAATAGAACAGACTTAAGAGCTCAGAAGTGAACCCATACTTGCATGATCAATTAATTTACGACAAAGGAGGCAAGAACATACAATGGGGGAAAGACAGCCTCTTTAGTAAATCGTGTTGGGAATACTGGACAGCTACATACAAAACAATCAAATGGGACTACTTTCTCATACCACATACACAAAATAAACAAATGGATTAAAGACATAAATGTCAGACCTGAAACCACAAAACTCTAGAAGTAAACACAGGCAGTACACTCTTTGACATTGGTCTTAGCAATATTTTCTTGGATATGTCTCTTCCAACAAGGGAAACAAAAGCAAAAATAAACAAATAAGACCTAATTAAACTTACAAGCTTTTGCACAGCAAAGGAAACCATCAACAAAATGAAAAGCCAACTTACTGAATGGGAGAAAGTACTTTCAAACAATATGAATGATAAGGGGTTCTTATCCAAAATATACAATGAACTCATACAATTCAACATCAAAAAAGCAAACAATCTGATTTAAAAATTGGCAAAGGACCTGAACATACACATTTCCAAAGAAAACATACAGATGGTCAACAGACACATAAAAAGAGGCTCAACATCAGTAATCATCAGGGAAATGCAAATCAAAACCACAATCAGATATCACCTCACAGAATGTCAGAATAGGTATTATCAAAAGACAACAAATAACAAGTGTTGGTGAGGGTGTGGAGAAAAGGGAACCCTCCTGCACTGTTGATGGGAATGTAAATTGGGACAGCCACTATGGAAAACAGTATGGAGGTTCTTCAAGAGATTATAAATGGAACTACCATACAATCCAGCAATTCCACTTCTGGGTATTTTTCCAAAGAAAACACAAACACTAATTTAAATAGATATATGCATCCCTATGTTCACTGCAGCATTATTCACGATAGCCAAGATACAAAAGCAACCTAAGTGCCCACTGATAGATGAATGGATAAAGAAGATGTGGTGTATACACACACGCATATGCAATGGTGTATCATTAGCCATAAAAAGAATGAAATCTTGCCATTTGCAACAAAAAAGGTACAGCGCTAACTGAAACAAGTCAGGCATAGAAAGACAAGTACTGTATGATTTCACTTATATGTGGAATTTAAAATTCAAAACAGATGAAGAAACAAATCAGAGACAGAATCATAGACAAAGAGAACAAACAGAGTGAAGGGGAGTGGAAGAGGAGTGAAATAGGTAAGGGAAATTAAGAGGTACAAACCTCCAGTCACAAAATAAACGTATCACGGGGATGAAATGTAAAGCATGGGGAATATAGTCAAAAATAATGTAATATCTTTGCTGACAGATGGTAACTAGACTTACCATGGTGATCACTTTGTAATTTATAGAAATGTTAAGTCACTGTGTTGTGCACCAGGAACAATATAGTGTTGTAGGTCAATAATACTTCAAAAAATGAAAGAACAAGCTCATAGAAAAAAGAGATCAGATTTGGGGTTACCTGAGGCAGGGGGTGGGGGAGGGGGAATTGGATGAAGGTGGTCAAAAGGTACATACTTCCAGTTGTAAGATAAATAAGTACTAGGCATTCAGTGTACAACATGATTAACATAATTAGCACTGCTACAGGTTATATATGAAAGCTGTTATGAGAGTAAATCCTAAGAGATCTCATCACAAGGAAAAATCTTTTTTCTTTTATTTTGAATCTATATGAGATTATGGATATTTGGTAATCTTATCATGATAATCACTTCATGATGTATGTAAGTTAAATCATTAAGTACTGCTTAAACTTATACAGTGCTGTGTGTCAATTATATCTCAATAAAACTGAAATAAACATAAATATTATGTGGAATCTAAAAAATGGTACAAATGAACTTATTTACAAAACAGGAATAGAGTCACAAATGTAGAAAACAAACTTATGGTTACCAGAGGGGAGGGGGGAGAGAGATAAATTGGGAGATTGGGATTGACATATATACACTACTATGTATAAAACACATAGCTAGTAAGGACCTATTGTATATAGCACAAGGAACTCTACTCAATACTCTGTAATGACCTATACGGGAAAAGAACCTAAAAAAGAGTGGATATATGTATATATATAACCGACTCACTTCGCTGTACACCTGAAACTAACACAACATAAATCAACTATACTCCAATAAAAATAAATAAATAAATAAATGTTATTGAAAGAATAAAACATAGGACTAGGAGAAAAAGGGGTTCCTTGATCACTCAACTCAATGTTTATGAATTAATTTATAAGTCTGAGTAAAATATGCATATACATAAACACCATTTAAAAAATTTTAGGAGTTCTGTTTCTGGCAATGATGGACTCGATTATTTCAGACCATCTCACTGCACAACTGAAAAAGCTGACAAAGTATTTTAAAATTTTTTCTTTGGAAGCATCAGTCAGTTATAAAGGCAGCAAGAATTTGCAAATCCAAGATGCCAGACAGAAAGGAAGTCTGGAGACTCTGAGCCCATAATTTGGAGCCATTTTCCTTCAAGGCATTTGAGGTGGACAAGAGTTAAGAGCTTTGAGAGAAATATGTAAGAATGAGGGAACAAAAACCAGAGTTCAGCCCCTGTTAAGGATGAGAAGCCATGGTAAGCACCTAGGCTTTCAGTTGGGGCCCTAGAGGGCTATACCCCAAGAATAAGTGCCTCCTTAAATATTGTACCCTGGTTGCCTCTCACTAGTCCCGGCCTTGATGTTAAGAATAAGAGTAAACCAGAAAAAGACTAATGCCCACAGGAACTAGAGCCCAAATCATTTCAGTCTCACCTCAATTGAATTAAGGTGATCTGGGATTGCTAGTGTTCCTAGGCTAGCTGGCTGCCAGATGCAAATGTATGTATTATCTGTAAAAATATATAATCAAGAGCCTCAAATCAGTTCTACAGATTTTCAAATACAATGTTTGGTACTTGATGAAAACAACTAGGCATATGAGAACATAAGATTTGACTAAAAACTCTGAGAAAAAAAACCAACAATAGGTATAGACTTATAGGAAATCCAAATAATCAAGTTATCAGAGATGAACTTTGAAATACAATGATTAATATGTTCAAAGAATTAAAAGATAAGACTGAGGATTTTGGTAGAGAAGTGGAACTATAAAGTAAATGAAAATTCCATAACAAAAGGAAATAACTGAAATTAAGAACTCAATTGGCTTAACAGTAGGTAAGAGACAAAGAAGAAAGAACCAGTGATTATAAGACAGGTCAGAAGAAAATATCTAAAGCATAGAGATAAAAGATGGGAAATACAGAAAAGAGTATAAGAGACCTATAGACTATATTGTTGAGTGAAGAGGCAGAGAAAGTATTATACTTTCTCCCGTATTAATGTGTTCTCACCCCTTTTCTTGCCAGATCATTGACTTTTTAAAACAAACACTGAACCCATAATATCACCATGATGAAGGTTTCTGGACCAACAGCAAGCCTATGTCTCAAAGTAAAAATTAATATACAAATAACACATAAATAAGATGAAAATTTTTTTGTTTTGTTTTGTTTTTGTTTTTTACCTTGCCCGGGGTTGTTGCTGAAGTTTTTCAAGTCGTACTACAGATGGCTGGTTGGATTGAGATGCTGTAGTTGGCACCCCAACTGAAACATTCAGGTCTGGGGATAAGAATGCTGGATATTCTATTGGTTGTGGTATAATAACATTTCTGGAAAATGGTAATAAAGTTAAAATTATACAAAAGTTCACTTCTAAAATCAGTGTTAGCTATCACTTTTGAATCACTCTTTTACACCGTAAGCTCACCTTATCCATATTGGACCACTAGAGGATAGAGCTAGGAAAGAAGACAGAAGTCAGAAATACTGAGAGAGTGACCTCTTGGGTACTCTTACTACTAAGATCATGGGTAGCAGAGATGGGAAAGAAGAGAAGGACCTGAAGTTCTAAGGAGAATTAGAAAGTGTTTGAGCCCAGACCTCTCTCCCTTTCTCTAGATCCAAATCTATATCTCATGGCTCAGTCAAGTTGACACAAAAAACTAACCATCACAAGTCCACCCCTTGTCAACTTTGTACCCATAAACATCTTACAACATGCTTAATCTCCAAATGAAAACAATAACAAGGTCATAATTAACCTTACATGATACAACTCTCCTGTATACATACAGCCAAAAACTCGCCAGCCCCTTCCTCAGAAAAGGATGTAAAGTCCTTGGGTGATGTTTACTCTTCTCCTTAATATCCTGAAACTTAAATAACTATGATGTAAGGTTAACAATACTTAAATATTATGATATAAAGGAAATATATATTATGTTACATGATAAGGAGATGAGAGGGAAGAAAAACATATATATAACTATTTTTTCCAGGTCACTGAGTAAATGGGCCAGAGTAGCACATCCAAAGGAATATGTTGCCTCCAAAACCCAAGAGGCCCACTAGGTGTTATGCCTCTTTTTTTGGTTGTAGGAGAGCCCAGATACAACAACTTACCCTTCACCTCAGCAGGAATATCTTGACAAGCCCCATACCTGGATCCCTAAAATTTCACTGAGGTAGAAAGCCCTCGAATTTTATCAGACTTATTTCCCACCTTCAGACATGCAAATATCTTACCAATACGTCTAGAATAGTGCCACTTCTTGCTCACTAGGTCCAATCAGCATAATGTCATTACTGTAAGGGTGAGTGTGATATCTTATATAAGAGAAAGTAATCAAGATTCCTGTCTACTACATTATGACATAGGGCTGGAGAGTGATGTATCTTTGAGGTAGGACAGTGAAGGTATACTGCTGGTCTTCTTGCCTGTGGAAATAAAACTGTTTTGGATGGACTTTATTAACAAGTATGGAGAAAAAAGCATTTGCCAGATCAAGAGTTGCATATCAGGTACCAGGGGGTGTGTTAATTTGCTCAAGCAATGAAACTGCAACCTGGTACAGCAGCTGCATTTGGAGTCACCACCTGGTTAAGCTTACAATAATCTACTGTCATTCTCCAAGATACATCTCTTTTCTGCACAGGCCAAATAAGTGAGTTGAACGGGGTTGTGATGGGAACCACCTGCATCCCTGCACCTTTCAAATCCCTATGGTGGCACAAATCTCTGAAATCCTTCCAGGTATTGCTTTTGGTTTACTCTTAGTGGTAGCTCTAGTGGCTTCCATTTAGTCTTTTCCACTGTAATATCCCTCATTCCACAGGACAGGGAAGGTATTCACCAACTGTTGAATACATATATTCTAATTATGCATTCTGGAACTGCGGAAATAACTATAGGATGGGCTTGGGGACCCACTGGGTCCCCCATGAGATGAATCAGAGTTAAAACTCCATTGACCACATGACCTCCATAAGCCTCTATTCTAACTGGTAGACAACAGTGACATTTTGGGTCTTCTGGAATTAGCGTCTGTTCAGAGCCAGGGTCCAGTAGTCTCTGAAAACTCTATTTCCTTTTCTCTGATGCACAGTTACCCTGGTAAAAGGCTGTAGTTCCTTTGGGGGAATGCTGGGAGAAAGATTAACATAATTTTTGGCACTGTACTGAGGTCTCTCCTCAAGGGGATCAGGCTTCCCCTTCATTCAAAGGGTTCTGGGTCTGTAAACTGGTTCAAACTGGGAATTGATTGATGAACTCTGTTTTTATGCTTTAGGTTAGACTTTTGTTCATTTGACCTAGAACTTTTCTGCTGATACAGATCAAGTAAGAATTTAGCAGGCTTCCTGTATATTCTATTTCTAGGAATATCATGATCAACCAGCCAGTGCCATAGGTCTACATGAATCAGACGATTGTGGTCGCTGCTTTGATCCTGCTGTCCATCACAGTAACCACACCCACCTTGCCACTTCAGGATCCAATTCCTCCCAGTTCATTTAGGTTTCCCAGTTCAGTGACTGCAGTTCCCACTGCAAGGTCTGGCCTACAGAGAAGAGCAATCACAGGGCTCTTCAAGGGTGGGGATTCCCTCACAAACTTATTTGTCACAGTCATGGTGAAAGGTGTGTCTTCTGGAGCCTCCCAGGGTGAATAAGTAGGTCTTAAATGACAAATCCACTCTAACACTACAATCTCCCTAAACCTTTGAATTCCTTCCTCTACATTAAACTAAAGTAGACCTGGCATTTTCAATCCACTCACAGTGGGCTATCTTTTGGTCCATGTTTCAGTAACCAACAAAGTGTTAGAGTCCTTTGTAACTCCCCAAGCTGCAAAGTAAACGTAGAATCTCTGCTTAGTGAGCCCATATCCATAAATTCGATATGATCCAACTTTATGATCCTGCCACCATTATCCCATACCTTTAATATCCCCATACCCTCACATGTTCCCTGGATTTTTTTTTTTTTTTTTTTTTGCGGTACGCGGGCCTCTCACTGTTGTGGCCTCTCCCGTTGCAGAGCACAGGCTCAGCGGCCATGGCTCACGGCCCCAGCCGCTCCGCGGCATGTGGGATCTTCCCGGACCGGGGCACAAACCCGTGTCCCCTGCATCGGCAGGCGGACTCTCAACCACTGCGCCACCAGGGAAGTCCCCCCTGGATTTTTATATATATAAATTAGAAAACTCAAGCAGTTCTTTTTGGAGTGTGGTGTACTTCCTCGTGGGTCACACTTTGAACCTCACCTTTAGGGGCTTGCTGGAACTTGAGTCTAGTTACAGGCCTAGAAGCAAAGGGGGGCCGTGGGGGTGAGTCTTGAGGAGAATCAACATCGTCTTGCATGGCAGCTGCCTCAGAAGAGGCCATTACTATTTCTTCAAGTAATGCAGGGTTAATCCCCTCAGATGGGGTGGAAAGGCCACTACCACTTTTGCTGGGGGTGGAGAGGTCTCTTCCACTGGGGTTTGAGAGGTCACTTCAACTGGCAAAGCAGATATATCAGAATTTATGGGCTCAGCATCCCCAGATTCATCAGAGTCTTCTCCTATTTTCCCATCCCAACTTTAAGGGTCCCACTTATTCCCAACCAATATCCTCACTTTAACAGTAGACACCCTGTGAGGCTGGGAGCTCAATTTGCATTGTAATTCAGGCAGCGGCAGGATGAAGTTCTGGCTTCGATTTTCAGCAATCTTAGTATTATGGCTATAGGAGATAAGGGTCTCCTGCAGGGCATACATGGAAGATTTCAGGTCATTTACACAATGCTTGAGCTGGGAATTTGAATCCTTGAGCTCGTTCTTTTCTCACCTTTGTCCATCAACATTAGGAATACCCAGCCAATTCATTATATTCATTAGTTTGACAAAAATGTTTGAAAGTATCATATATATAGTCACCCATATCTTTGCTTCTTTGCTTTGATTAGGGGTATCCAATGGGTGATATTTTTCACATCGCTATTGCCAGATCACTCCATGGACTATAGGTGTCTCTTTACCACTAGAAACAGAGTCATTAGAGTCTTTAAATCTATAATCGGATTAGAGAGCTAATTCCACAAACCCCAGAACCAATTCAGAAAACTTGTCCTTAATCTTCTGTTTCTCTAGAGTCACACTCGGTATCAAAATCTGTATTAGTGAGAGCTTTTCAGAGAAACAGAACCAATAAGATGAAGAGAGAGGGGGAGAAAGAGAAAGACAGACAGAGAAGTTCATTATAGGGAATTAATTTAAGTGATTATGGAAGCTGACAAGTCCAAAGATCTGCAAGATGAGTGGGTCAAGCTAGAGAGCCAGGAGAGCCAATGGTGCATAGTTCTAGTCCAAAAGTCTGCAGACTCAAGATCCAGGAAGAGCTGATGCTTCCATTCAAGTCTGAAGGCAGGAAAAAGCCAATGTTTCAGTCAAAGGCAATAAGGCAGGAGGAATTCTCTCTTACTCAGGGAAGGGTCAGATTTTTTGTCTATTTGGGCTCTCAACTGATCGGATGAAGCCCACCCACATTAGTGAGGGCAATCTGCTTTACTCAGTCTGCTGATTTAAATGTTAATCTCACTCAAAACATCCAGAATAATATCTGACCACATATCTGAGCACCCCTTGGCCCAGTCAGTTCGACACACCGAATTAACGGTCACACCCACCAAGTCATTGCCCTAGTCCAGATTGTCAGTATCTCTCATGTAGACTAATGCAACAGCTTCCTCCAATCCAATACTAAGCTACTTCTGTCCATATTCAATACTATTGATAGGATCACATAAAATGCAAGTTGATCATAGTATTTCCCCTACTTAAAATTCTTCAATGGTTCTACATCTGAAGCACTTCCAAATTTTTCCAATAAAGAACTCCTGTGGGTAGAGGACAGTGAAGGTCTCTGGAGGTGTAACTTAATGCAATCAGACACAAACCACACATCTTGGAATCATTTTGTTATCTTGAAAATTTGTGACTTTTTAATTCTACTGCATAATATATAAATGTTAATTTTAAGATAACATTTTCCCTCTCAAAATCTTTGAGCAAAGTAATACTCCAGAAAGATGCACCATATCTTCCAGTGCTTTGTGTTGCCCTGACACACCCCTGAGGACTCAAAAGAGTAAAATTTACTCACATTTGAGAAGCATAAACCTACAGTGACGATGATGGTGATGATAAAACATTTATTACTTTAATAAGTAGCTAACAACTGAGAATTCTATTTGCTACCATGTTCCAAGTCCTTTATATGTAACTTATTTAATCATTACAATAACTCAATTGGGTAGCTGTTATTTTTATCCCATTCAATAGATGAAGCACAAAGAGCCGAAGTAACTTGCCCAAGGTCACACAGCTAGTACCTGGCAGAGTCCATGTAGTCTGGACTCTAGAGCCTCACCTCCTGACCACCATATCTTGCCCGTGACTACTGCTTCAGCTCATCTCCCATTGCTCCTTTCCTTGCTCCTATGCGCTTTGCAACCCACAACAAACTACTCACTGTTCCCCATTATAACATAGCCTCTTATGGCTCCCACCTTTTACTTACGTGCTGTCTTTGGGGAATGTGTCTCCTCGCCCTTACAAAATCAACCTGATGCACCACTACTCATTTTTCAAGTCTTACATCGAGCACTCTTTCTTTTGTGGATCCTTACTTGATAATACAATCCTCCTAACTCCCCCAAGAAGTATGGGAAGCCCCTTGGCTGTGTCCCACAGACCTCTATGTTAACTTCTAGAAGGGCTCCATCTCATTTGTATTATCTTATTTTTTTTACATGTTACCTTTGCATTAAACCATGAGCTACTTGAGGGCAGGGACCAAGCCTCATTTATCTTTGTATTTTTAGTGCCTTGGGGGTATAGCAAACATTCAATAAATGTTTATTGAATGAATGGATAAATAAGGAAATAATAATCAATAAACATAAGAAAAACATTAAACTTTGCTATTTCAACAAATCACCAATACCAAATGGACAACATTTATTTTTAATGATAATACCCAGTGCTGATAGGAAATCAGCACTTCAGAATATAATTTCCTATTCTATACCTAATTTCCTCAATGTCATTTCAAGTATTTTCCATTCCTTATTCTTGGATAGCACCATAGATTAAATATCTCTCTTTCAGGTGCTCATTTTTCTTTGATCTATTTTTACTGTTGAAATTGCAAGACTAATTGACATACTATATGTTGTTACTTTTGGCCTGCTAATTGCATTTTTTTGACCATAGGCTTTTTGCTGAAAATTTGGAAATAACAACTGGAGTGTGTGGAAGTGGGGAGTAATACTACCATACTGCAGAGCAGAAAACTGACAACTATTAGGTACCTTGATCTTAAAAGTTCCTCACCTCTTTCTGCAAAAGGAACATCTCACTGGCCAACTTTCCTCATTAGGCTTCCCCTCCCTTCCCTCCTTCAGCCATGAAGTTGGCAACCCTTCTCTTCTTTTCTTATCTCCAGACCTCCTCAACTCCTCTCTCCAGGGCTACACCCAGAAACTCAAAATATCTTCCCCCTTGAACAAAACAATGCACTGCTTTCTTTATCTCGGAGTCTAGTTCATTCTGGCCATGTCTTAAGACAACCAAAATTATCCATCAAATGGACTACATATTTTAAATGCCACATGATATAACTGTGTATTATAATAAGACTTTAACACTTACGTCACAGGGTCTGTTCTTTCTGGAGGTGGTGCAATATTCATAAACATAGATGGCTTAATAATTTTCTGAAGAGGTTTTAACTGAGGAAAATAATAAGTATATATTAACACTGTTTAGTTACAATTCCAGTTCTTCCTAATACTACTATCCCCCAGGACTTAAATGATATATATAAAGAGGAAAGGAATTAAGAGAGGAAGAAAGAATTAACATTGAGCACTAAGTATCTGTCAATAATTTTGCATCTTTAATATTATTTAATCACCCCAATAATCCTATGAGGTAGATAACTATGCCTATTTTACAGATAATACTGAAGATCAGTAAGTGTTCAAGGGTTACCCAGCAGGCATGAGAGCCAACATTAGAATGCAACTTTATCTCCTCCAGTGCAAGTCCTCTTTATACATTATCATGATAGGTAAGTAGGGGACTATGTTACTGAAAAGTTCATGGACATAAAATCAAATAGAACTTTTATTAAATTTCCCACTCTTTTCCTTACAATGCCTTTGTTCCTAGTTTTTAGTAGAGTCCACCTACATAAAACAATACAGTATTTGCCCAGTCTTATTTGAAAAGGATCTATCTCCCTAAGAATGGGACTGTTACATGTTATATCCAGATACAACACCTATCTCTGAACTTGGTACTCATAAACTTTGTCACAAAAAGGACTAAGCCTTTTGTGACACAGTTTAGGACTGATTAGGGATCCCTATAAGGCCTAATTTATGATAAGAAAATAGGCAAAATGCAAAGAAAGAAAAATCAAAGCAGAAAGGGGAAAATGAAAAAAAGCTTGTGTCTAGGGGCTTTCATCAATATATTACTTACCTGTGATTCAAAATGTATTAAAAAACATTATGATATACCACAGGCAAAATTTTAAAATACATTTTACAGGGATTTCCCTGTTAACACATGGCAGTAGACTTATTTAATAAGACTGATGTACCGACTCTCAATTCCTAATTAAAAAACAGCCAAGAATATGAAACATAGCAAAAACTGAAAATTAAAGATTATATGTAAAGTATACGGGTCATTTCTCCTATATAACTGCAGTACTAATGGGAATGAATTTATAAATGCCCCAAAGCTGTGACAGTACCCAGGGATATCAAGATTTCTTTCAAACTTGGTAAGAATATATGTTGGTACAATTTTTCTAGAACAATTCCTTGAAAAGGCCATTACTGACAATGATTTCCATTCTAGGAATCCGGCCTGAGGACATAATGAAAGAAAAGGATATAAGTTAATGTACAAAAATTTTCTCTGCAACATGGATATATGTAGTAAATTTAAAGGGGCAGGCTAAACCTAGGAAGATACCTTCTTTGGGCATATTACTCTCTTGATGAATCAAGAAGTGTTGATGTTGAAATGATCATGGGGAGAAAGGATTATATGTGATTAAAGTACAAAATATCTGAATAACATCAATGACTCTATTTTAATGATTATTTTTAGATATAAAAATCCACATTCATTTCTTGAATACTTAATTTTGTTTTCAATTACGTAAGTGTATGTGTACACACACACAAAAGTATTATAATAAAGACATTTGAATAAAATCTCATTATTTAAAAGTGTATAAACAAACAATGGTAAAGTTTCATTTTTCTTTAGGCTAGAGAAAAATGGTGTTCTTTTAAAAATATTTTAAAGATTTTATCAAACTGGAAAGGATAGAGGCTCGGGAGGATGATTTAACTGAAGAGCTGCAGTAGAATTATTTTCAAAAGAGGGGAACTAACCTGATGTGAAAATCCATAACCAAAGTTTCCATAGGAGAACATAAATTCCACTTCCGCCCTGCAGATAAACTAAACATGTGCCAAATTTATTTTATTGTTTGATCAGAAAGATATTTTAATGGAGAGGTGATAACAAGTGATATTTTTACCTCACAAATCTATAAGTTAGAAAAACCAAAGCATGAATCTCTTGATTTAAAAAAAAAAATTTACACAACTCCTATAGAAGAATCTGTGGCATTCCTGAAATGTTAAAAACCTTATGTTAAAGTTAAGGAATATTACATGATTAAAATATGAAAAATATCAATTTATAATTAATAGAATTATACAGAGATACATATATACATATGTATATATGTATTCATATCCATGTATATAATATTTTTAAGTATTTATTCACACTTTTCCCATCTCCACTTCCACTTTCAGATAAAATTTTGATTTAGACAAGTGATTTCATCTCTCTGAACCACAGCTGGCTCATATGTGAAATGAAGGAGGGTGTCAGAGGTTATGCCCTCAAATGTCCATCATTCTGTTTTTTATGTTTCCTATCCCCGATCTGGCTATTGGCAGCAGAAGCCTCTCTGAGTAGATGATCAATTAATCAAGATAATAATTTTTAAGTACTTAAAAAGGAATTCAAGTAAGAACTGTAAAGAACTCTTTAGAAACTCCTTAAGGAGGAAAATAATATTTCCTCAATTCAGTATGTGAGGATCCTAAGGCTATGCAAAGAAGTAGCCAGAGGCGTTTTCCTCTCTTACCCAATGATTTCTAATTTTTGTGTTCACCATTTAGCAGTAAGATAGCAGCATTTTAAAAAACGGTGGAGATGAAGATTGTGAGCAAATATTATACGTTCTATTTAATATATTTCTATTAGTTCAAACAGTGACTGGTAGGGTAACAAAAGAATAAAAACAATATCAGAATAAAGTTACATGAAATGTTAAGTGTGTGCACAAAGCTTTGGAAGTTTCAGTAAAGTTCTTACTGTGTTTTTATTCAACATTCGGAGTTCTTCAGTAAAGCACCCTTTCTAGAAAAAGTAACAAACAATAAAATTCTTAAATATAGAATCACTGATATAGTCCCTTGTGTATTATCTAAATCATTTCATAAATTTTAAAAAATCAGGTAATGATGTTTAATGCACATATAAATTTAATAGCTAAAATACCAAAATAATGAATGTTTGGAAGAAAATAAAAATTCCAGGTTGTACCAGAAATAAATGCTAATATTTACATTTATGTTTTAAAGAAAAATGTTCCTGCTGCTTATACTTAGAGGAACTGCCAGGCCTGCACTCCTTTTGAGGGGTTAAACATGAATCTACATGATAGGCTGACTCATGACAGAACTGAGTGCTTCTCTCATCTCTTGGGGACTGTTGGGATCTTTTTAGCCAGGAAAACATTTGGTATCCTTGGTCACCATCTCTGATCATCTCTGCTGTGCTATGAGTCCTCCCATCTAATCCAACATTCAATGGTTCTCTTTCTTCCCAGCATTTTCCACTGTGGCTCATGGAACCCCCATTCCATGGTTGACAAGCAACCTTCCATCTTTAACTGCTCCACTAAACATTTCCAGCTTTCCTTTAGCTCAGACCTGCCTCATCACTAAGGATGCCGCTTCCATTATAGACTCCTCAAGTGAAGGCCCACATATCTCAAGGTTAGGTGGTGGGGTAGCATCCTCCATACTCTCTTCTATTGCTTCCAGATCTTATTATTTATTATCTTATTATACAGATAAAAAGTTTTCCTCTTTTAAGGCTCATGCTCTCTGGAATGTCTTTCAGACATTCTGGTCACTAATTCTCATTTAGTGAAAACTTTGGCACCTGGTCTACATGTCCTCTGTACCCCCAAAACATAGCAATCCACAAGAACCTATTTAACACCTGTCCTCTCAGTTCCTGGTGAGGCATTATAATGAGGAAAATAACAGGTGGTGGTACAATGACAGACATCACACAAAATTAGCATATCATATATATTCTTCATATAAAGTCACAAGATTTCTCAGAAAATTCATAAGTAATTGAAATTGATTTCCTTAATGATCCTGTCAACATGCTCTTTATAGCTTCTAGCTTTTTAAAGCTTCCCTTTTTGCAAAGTGGGGAGTGGAGAAACATCTTACTCTTCCAAGACTGCCTTTTTCTTCTCTTCTCTCTTAAAAATGGTGTCTCTGCTTTTGATGGAAAACTCAACCTACTGATTCATCTCCCTCATATATAAGTAAACTTTTAGTCATACTTTTAACTACTGTAAATGTCTTTGAGTTATTTCTGAAGGTCCCACTGAGATCTACCCAATTGAGTCTTCATTGGAGCCAATTAAATGTTCATCCTGAATGTGCATCTAACTCATCCAAATCCACTGAGTTTTAGGCTTGCCTTCACCCAGCTCCACTGATGAGTTTCAATGTGTGACAATGAGCTACTTGGTTCCCTGTCCTGAATTTGATTCTGCTCCGTCCAAAGCAAGTTACATGGCTAAACGCAGTAGTCGGGGTGCGGAGCACTGTAGACTACTCAAAGGTATAGATACCGGGAGGCATGATTCTTTAGGGGGCATTACTCTAACAATCTTCCACACCTTTGAATTTTCTATCGCCTTTTTCTAATAATTACAGTAGCTATCAATCTTTCTAATTGTTGAATTTATCACCTAGTCTTAGGCTCATCTGGTATGGATCATATAGCCAAACCAATGAACACAAATGGTACTGCAATTCTTTTCAAAATTAATATTACATTCCCTTCTATAATCAATACAGAAATATTATAAACTCCAATATACTTTTATGCCTTAATTGGACCCCAGACCTTAACAATTAGCTGATGTTTCTGGTTTCTCCCAGAGCCTCAAAGAAACCCAAAATGTATCAGGGATAGGAAGGAACAAGGGATTAATGATACAAGTACAGACCAATTACTTTTTTCTTTTTTTGGCTGCATTGGGTCTTCGTTGCTGCACGTGGGCTTTCCCTAGTTGCAGTGAGTGGGGGCTACTCTTAGTTGCGGTGCGTGGGCTTCTCATTGCGGTGGCTTCTCTTGTTGCGGAGCACAGGCTCTAGGCGCATGGGCTTCAGTAGTTGTGGCACGCAGACTCAGTAGTTGTGGAGCATGGGTTTAGCTGCTCTGTGGCATGTGGGATCTTCCCGGACCAGGGCTCTAACCCGTGTCCCCTGCATTGGCATGTGGATTCTTAACCACTGCGCTATCAGGGAAGCCCCAATTACTTTTTTTTTTATAAAGTTATGCAAAACCTATTATGTGATTTATTTAATTCAATTCAGCATCTTTGTCCTCCAAAATCAGGCCAATTATATTCAGAAAGCAATTGATACCAATTGGTAATCATAAACATGCATGTGTACTTTCCAAGTATACAAGTGAGATAATTGTTATACAATCAGATGGCCCTCCCATGCTTCCAAACATGATCTGTAGTTTGGGTCTTATCATCAGGTCTTTCCAACTCAACCAAGCACTAGATTTTACCAATCTGCATGAGGATTTCTACCATGGCTAGTAGTTCTATGATCAAGTGGTCTATAGTCTATCCCTGCATGTGACCCAAATAGCAAATGATACAGCTCAAGCTTTTTTTTTTTTTTTCCCCTGGTACGTGGGCCTCTCACTGTCGTGGCCTCTCCCGTTGCGGAGCACAGGCTCCGGATGCGTAGGCTCAGCGGCCATGGCTCACGGGCCCAGCCGCTCCGCGGCATGTGGGATCTTCCCGGACCGGGGCACGAACCCGTGTCCCCTGCATCAGCAGGCGGACTCTCAACCACTGCGCCACCAGGGAAGCCCCAGCTCAAGCTTTAGAGACCAAAGAGATAAGCATAAATTTGTTGACTAGCATCATAAATTGTAAAAGGCCTTTTAATTTATGAAGGTAGTCAAAGGGTACAAACTTCTACTTACAAGATAAATAAGTACTAGAGATGTAGTGTACAACATGATAAAAACAATGAACACCATGGCATGTTATACATGAAAGTTATTAAGGGAGTAAATCCTAAGCGTTCTGCTCATCATAAAAAATTTTTTTCTCTATTTCTTTGGTGTTTTGTCTATAGGAGATGATGGATATTCATTATACTTATTGTGGTAATCATTTCATCAGGTATGTAAGCCAAATCATTATGCTGAACACCTTAAACTTGTACAGTGCTGCATGTAAATTACATCTCAATAAAACCAGGAGAAAAAAAAGGCCCTCCTAAAAAGATGTTCAACATTACTAGCTGTTAGGGAACTGCAAATTAATACCACAGTAACACTACACAGCCATCAGAATGGCTAAAATAAAGAACAGTGACACTACCAAAGGCTGACGAGGGTGCTGAGAAACTGGATCACTCATACATTTCTGCTGGGAATGTACAACGGCACAGCCACTACGGAAAACAGTTTGTTTGGCAGCTTCTTTAAAAACGGTACACACAAACTACCTTATAACCCAGAAACTTATCTGAGAAGCGAACACTATATTCACGCAAAAACCTGTGACTCTAGTAACTTATTCATAACCACCAAAAACTGGAAACAACCCAGATGTCCTCCAATGGGCGAATATTTAAACAAATTGTGGTAGATTCACACCATGAAGTACTACTCAACAACAGAAAGGAATGAACTATGGATACATGCAGTAACCTGTATGATTCTCCAGAGAATCATGCTAACTGAAAACACGCCAATCCTAAAAGGTTACATTGAGAAAATTACAGAAATGAAGAACAGACTGGTGGTAACCAATTGTTAAGGAAGGGTAAGGGCAGGAAGGAAGTGGGTGTAGCTATAAAAGGGCAACATCAGGGATCCTTGTATAGATGGAAACGTTCTGTAGTTTGGTTGTGATACTTACCATAGTTTTGAAAGATGTTACCATCAGGGGGAAAATGAGTACATAGGATCATGCTGTATTATTTCTTTCAGCAGCATGTGAATCTATAATTATCTCAAAATAAAAGTTTAAAAAAAAGGTCACTTGGCTATTTAAGGTGGGCCAAACTCATCCATGGGACTTATTCTCCCATTAGGCCTAGTTTGAATAGGGCTGGATACAAACTAAATGCAAAACATTTGTCTCACAGTTCTTACCTTCCTCTATTGTCTGATGTCCAGATGCTTAAATATTATTATAGAACTATCAGCCCAAGCCAACATCAAGCCAATAAAAGTGCATAAAAAAAAAAAAAGACCAAAGTCCTCATGGTAAACTTTGTACTTCTGGGATCTGCGTTTTGACCGAAAGGGGGTAACTGAGAAATTCTAATAAGGAAAATGATGTGATATTTAATTAAGGTAGAAGTGCCTGTAGAAGAATTCTGACAGATAATACACAGAGGCAGCATACCACAGCTAAAATCATAAGGCTTTGGGGGGAAATCCATAAATAACCAAAATTTCTTTCTCTGATAACTCTGATCAATAAATAACATGGTCTCTTTACCTACGATGTAGCAATTCATCATAGAGACTCATAGAGGGCAATTCATCATAATGTAGAGACTTTCTGCAGATACGCACTGGAAGATATGTTCAAAAAAATTCACTGCAGCAATGTGCACAATAGTAAAAAACTGAAAACAATCAAAATATCCATTAAAAAATTATAGATAGGGCTTCCCTGGTGGCGCAGTGGTTGAGAGTCCGCCTGCCGATGCAGGGGACGCGGGTTCATGCCCCGGTCCGGGAGGATCCCACATGCCACAGAGCGGCTGGGCCCGTGAGCCATGGCCGCTGAGCCTGCGCGTCCGGAGCCTGTGCTCTGCAATGGGAGGGGCCGCAACAGTGAGAGGCCCGTGTACAGCAAAAAAACACAAAAAAACATTATAGATAAATAAACTGGGGAACACTCTCACATGGAACGTATACAGCAGTGAAAAAATGAGTACTAGCTAATGAAATTAAGTGTATTAATCTTAGAAACATAATATGTTTAGCAACACAAAAGATACAATTTTTTGTAACTTACATTAAGTAGTAAAGCTATGAAAAGAGCAAGAGAATATTAAATACAAAGTTCAGAAGAATCATTATCTTTTCTTGGAGGAAAGGGCAGGAGGCAGTAGACAGCGAGAGAGAAGGAACCACAGAATCTGTGTATAAACTCTGCCTAAAACTTTGGCTGACTCCTAAATGACACATGCACAGGGCAGACTGCAAGCAGCCCAGCTAAAGATAAAAGAACCGATGTGAAACTGGTGCTCACAATTAAGAGAGTTTGTGGTTTGGGTCTCGTTTAGAAACATCTCAGAAAACAAAATGAAACAAACAAACAAGCATGCTTAGTCTTTTAGGTTGTTAGGTTGTATCACTGCCCTTCCAGAAAATAAATTTTTAAAAACATAGAGAACAAACGTATGGATACCAAGGGGAAAATGGGTGGGGGATGGGATGAGTTGGGAGATTGGGACTGACATACATACACTATTGATACTATGTATAAAGTAGATAACTGGTGAGAGCCTACTGTATAGCACAGGGAACTCTACTCAGTGCTCTGTGGTGACCTAAATGGAAGGGAAGTACAAAAAAGAAGGGATATATGTATACGTATTGCTGATTCACTTTGCTGTACAGTAGAAACTAACACAATATTGTAAGGCAATTATACTGCAATAAAAATAAAAAAAAACATTATGCTGTTACAAACTAACATTTTTTTTGAGCCAGAGGAAGATATTGTTTACTAAGCACATGAGTTTACTAAGCACATAACACAGATAATAAGCAAAAGGAGTCCATCAGGTACAGATAAATCTTAACAACAAACACCAACTGGACAATGTGATACCAAGGTGAAAAAAATTTTGATACATACCTGAATTACTTCATAAAGATGTACCTGAACACTCCCTAATAAGAGAAGATATTTTGTACTGTCATGTTGCATTAGTTCCAAATAAATATTATTCTTCTCATCATCTTGACGTCGAGGAACCTTGATACAAAAATACATATGAAAAGAAGCATTAAATTTTCAGTCTGAGTTTCAGACATAATTTCTGAACAAATACATCCACAAAATACACTTTTTGAAACACCCATTTTTTGGAAACACCCATTGCCTATACACTCTCTTCTTAACTCTATTCAAAAGTTTAGCCTAAATACTCTACTGAAACTACATTATCAAAGGTAGTCCAGTAACCAATATCCAACCCAAATAATCTACGTAATCCAAACATTTAATACCAAAAGACATCCAACATCCTTTTCTGTCTTTTTTCTTTTACTTTTTGATAAAGTATATCATTGTCTCAGCTTGAAACTCTCTTCCAACCTTGAGCTTTGTAACACAATACCATTATTATAAGACCTTTAAAGTTCATATACTCTTTTGCTAATTTGAAATAGATCTCATGCCTCCCCACCCTAATATTCTAGGTGCCCTTAAAAACATTCTTTAATTGAGATATTATTGACATATCACATTGTATTACTTTTAGCTGTACAACATAATGATTTGATATCTGTATAAATTATAAAATGATTATCACTGTAAGTTTAGGTAATATCCATCATCACACAGTTACAATTATTTTCTTGTGATGAGAACTTTTAAGATCTACTCTCTTAGCAACTTTCAAATATATAATACATTATTGTTAACTACAGTCACCTTGCTGTACATGAGATCTCAAGGACTTATTTATCTATTTATCTTATAACTGGAAGTTTGCACATTTTGACCACCTTCATCCATTTCACCCACCCCCAAACCCCACCTCCGGCAACCACCAATCTATTTGTTCTCTTTAACTATGAGTTCATTTTTTTTTCCTTCTTTTTTTTTTTTGGCTGCACCACACGGCTTGCAGGATCTTAGTTCCCTGACCAGGGATTGAACCCGTGTCCTCAGCAGTGAAAGCACGGAGTCCTAACCCCTGGACCGCCAGGGAATTTCCTTATTTTATTTTTTTAGATTGTCCATATAAATGATCATACCATATTTTTCTTTCTCTGACTTATTTCACTTAGCATAATGCCCAAATCCAACCACGTTATTGCAAATGGCAGGGTTTTTTCTTTTTTATGGCTGAGTAAGATTTCATTGTGTATATATACCACATTTTTCTAATCCGTTCACTGTGGATGGACACTTAGGTTGTTTCCAGGTCTTGGCTATTGTAAGTGCTGTGATGAACATGAGGGTGCAGATACCTTTTTGAGACCATGATTTCATTTTCTTTGGATAAATACCCAGAGGAGGAATTGCTAGATCATCTGGTAGTTCTAGTTTTAATTTTTTGAGGAACCTCCATATTTATTTCCACAGTGGCTGCAACAATTTACATTCCTACCAGCAGTGCACAAGTGTTCCCTCTTCTCCACATCCTCACCAACATTTTAACAGGTGTGGGGTGATATCTCACTGTGGTTTTGATTTGCATTTCTCTGATTATTATTGATGTTGTCATGGACCTGTTAGCCATTTGTATGTTTTCTTTGGAAGAATGTCTATTCAGATCCTCTACCCATTTTTTAATTGGATTGTTTGGGGGTTTTTTTCTACTGAGTTGTAGTACTTTATATATTTTGGACATTAACCTCTTATCAGATATATGATTTGCAAATATTTTACTGCATTCTGTAGGTTACATTTTCATTTTGTTGATCGTTTCCTCAGCCGTACAAAAGCTTTTTAGTTTAATGTAGTCCCACTTGTTTATTTTTGCTTTTGTTGCCTTTGCTTTTGGGGTCAAATCCAAGAAAAATCATTGCTAAGCCCAATGTCAAGGAATTACCTCCTATGTTTTCTTCAAGAAATTTTATGGTTTCAGGTCTTATGTTCAACTTTTTAATCTATTTTGAGTTTCTTTTTATGTATGGTATAAGATAGTGGTCCAGTTTCATTCTTTTGCCTGTGGCTGTCCAGTTTCCCCAACACCATTTACTGAAGAAACTGCCCTTTCCCCATTGTATATTCTTGGCTCCTTTATCATAAATTAATTGACCATATATATGTGGGTTTATTTTGGGGCTCTCTATTCTGTTCCTTTGAGCTACATGTCTCTTTTTATGCCAATAGCATATTGATTACTATAGTTTTGTAATATAGTTTGAAATCAGGAAGTGTGATGCCTCTAGCTTTAATCTTTCTCAAGATTGCCTTGGTTATTTGGGGTCTTTTGTGGTTACAACAAAATTTAGGATTGTTTTCCTATTTCTGTAAAAAGTGCCATTGGAATTTTGATAGAGATTGCATTGCTTTAGATAGTATGAACATTTTAACAGCATTAATTCTTTCAATCCATAAGCATGGAATCCCTATCCATTTGTGTCTTCTTCAAATTCTTTTATCAATGTCATCGTTTTCAGTGTACAGGTCTTTCACCCCCTTGATTAAATTTTCCCTAGGTATTTTATTCTTTTTGATGCAATTGTAAATGAGACTTAATTTTTCTTTCTAACAATTTGTTATTAGTGTATAGAAATGTAACTGGTTTTGTATATTGATTTTGTATCCTGCAATTTTACTGAATTTATTAGTTCTAACAGGTTTTTTTGTGTGTGTGGAGTCTAGATTTTTCTATATATAAGATGATGTAATCTGCAAATAGAGACAGTTTTTCTTCTTCCTTTCTAATCTGGATGCCTTTCATTTTTCCTTCCTAGCTGCTCCAGCTAAGACTTCCATTATCATGTTGAATAAAGTGGCAAGAGTGGGCAGCCTTGTTTTGTCCCTAATCTTAGAGGAAAAGCTTTCAGTTTTTCACCATTGAGTATAATATTACCTGTGGGTTTTTCATATATGGCCTTCATTATGTTGAGGTACATTCCCTTTTTACCCACTTTTTTGAGAGTTTTTGTCATGAATGGATGTTGAATTTTGACTGCATCTATTGAGATGATCATGTAATTTTTATCTTTTTTATTAATGTGGTGTATAATATAGACTGATTTGGAGATGTTGAACTACCCCTGCATCCCTGGAGAAAATCCTACTTAATCATATTAATGTAACATGCATGATTCTTTTAATGTATTGCTGAATTTGGTCTGCGAATCATTTGTTGAGGATTTTTGCATCCATGTTCATCAGGGATATTAGCCTGGAATTTTCTTGTAGTGTCCTTGTCTGGTTTTGGTATCACAGTAATGCTGGCCTTGTAACATGAGTTTGGATGTGCTCCCTTCTCTTTTATTTTTTGGAAGAATTTGAGAAAGACTGCTATTAATTCTTCTTTAAATATTTGGTATGCCTTAGAAGCAAACACGAGTATTCCTTAGAAGTGCTACTTTCACCCTAGACCTCAAAAAAGGTCCACAAATAATTTTCCAAGGAAAATGAGCATACCAAATGCATACCAATGTTTCCTTCATTGATGAGCATACCAATGTTTCCTTCATTGATCACTTTCACCAATGATCTGTCCATTGGTGAAAGTGGGGTGTTAAAGTCCCCTACTATTATTGTGTTACTGTTGATTTCCCCTTTTATGGCTGTTAGCACTTGCCTTATGTATTGAGGTACTCTTATGTTGGGTGCATAAATATTTACAATGGTTATATCTTCTTCTTGGATTGATCCCTTGATCATTACATAGAGTCCTTCTTTGTCTCTTGTAATAGTCTTTATTTTAAAGTCTATTTTGTCTGATATGAGAATTGCTACTCCAGCTTTCTTTTGATTTCCATTTGCATGGAATATCTTTTTCCATCCCTTCACTTTCAGTCTGTATGTGTCGCTAGGTCTGAAGTGGGTCTCTTGTAGGCAGCATATATATGGGTCTTATTTTTGTATCCATTCAGCCAGTCTATGTCTTTTGGTGGGAGCTTTTAATCCGTTTACACTTAAGGTAATTATCGATATGTATGCTCCTATTACCATTTTCTTAATTGTTTTGGGTTTGTTATTGTAGGTCATTTCCTCCTCCTGTGTTTCCTGCCTAGAGCAGTTCCTTTAGCATTTGTTGTAAAGCTGGTTTCGTGGTGCTGAATTCTCTTAGCTTTTGCTTGTCTGTAAAGGGTTTAATTTCTCCATCAAATCTGATGGAGGTCCTTGTTGGGTAGAGTAATCTTGGTTGTAGGTTTTTCCCTTTCATCACTTTAAAAATGTCCTGCCACACCTTTCTGGCTTACAGAGTTTCTGCTGAGAAATCAGCTGTTAACCTTATGGGGATTCCCTTGTATGTTATTTGTTGCTTTTTCCTTGCTGCTTTTAATATTTTTTCTTTGTATTTAATTTTTGATAGTTTGATTAATATGTGTCCTGGCATGTTTCTCCTTGGATTTATCCTGTATGGGACTCTCTGTGCTTCCTGGACTTGATTGACTATTTCCTTTCCCATATTAGGGAAGTTTTCAACTATAATCTCTTCAAGTATTTTCTCAGACCCTTTCTTTTTCTCTTCTTCTGAGAACCCTATAATTCGAATGTTTGTGTGTTTAATGTTGTCCCAGAAGTCTCTGAGACTGTCCTCAATTCTTTTCATTCTTTTTTCTTTATTCTGCTCTGCGGTAGTTATATATATTTCCACTATTTTATCTTCCAGGTCACTTATATGTTCTTCTGCCTCAGTTATTCTGCTATTGATTCCTTCTAGAGAATTTTTCATTTCATTTATTGTATTCATCAATGTTTGTTTGCTCTTTAGTTCTTCTAGGTCCTTGTTAAACGTTTCTTGTATTTTCTCCATTCTATTTCCAAGATTTTGGATCATCTTTACTATCAATACTCTGAATTCTTTTTCAGGTAGACTGCCTATTTCCTCTTCATTTATTTAGTCTGGTGGGTTTTTACCTTGCTCCTTCATCTGTTGTGTATTTCTCTGTCTTCTCATTTTGCTTAACTTACTGCATTTGGGATCCCCTTTTCACAGGCTGCAGGTTTGTAGTTCCCATTGTTTTTGGTGTCTGCTCCCAGTGGGTAAGGTTGGTTCAGTGGGTTGTGTAGGCTTCCTGGTGGAGGGGACTAGTGCCTGTGCTCTGGTGGATGAGGCTGGATCTTGTCTTTCTGGTGGGCAGAACCATGTCTGGTGGTGTGCTTTGGAGTGTCTGTGAACTTATGATTTTAGGCAGCCTCTCTGCCAATGGGTGGTGTTGTGTTCTTGTCTTGCTAGTTGTTTGGTATGGGGTGTCCAGCACTGTAGCTTGCTAGTTGTTGAGTGGAGCTGGGTATTAGTGTTGAGATGTAGATCTCTGGCAGAGCTTTCGCCATTTGATATTACGTGGGGCTGGGAGGTCTCTGGTGGTCCAATGTTCTGGACTCAGCTCTCCCACTTCAGAGGCTCAGGCCTGACACCTGGCCAGAGCACCAAGACCCTGTCAGCCACACAGCTCAGAAGAAAAGGGAGAAAAAAATAGAAAGAAAGAAAAAAGAAAAATAAATAAACAAAAAGTTATTAAAATAAAAGTAAAAAAATTAAAAATAAAAAATAGAAAGAAAGAGAGCAACCAAACCAATAAACAAATTCATCAATGACAACAAGTGCTAAAAACTATACTAAAAAAAAAAAAAAAAAGGAAAGGCAGAACCCTAGGACAAATGGTAAAAGCAAAGGTATACAGACAAAATCACACAAAGAAGTATTCACATACACACTCACAAAAAGAGAAAAAGGAAAAAATATACATCTATATTTTATAAAAAGGAAGAGAGCAACCAAATCAGTAAACAAATCTACCAATTATAATAAGCTCTAAATACTAAACTAAGATAAACATAAAACCAGAAACAAATTAGATGCAGAAAGCAAACCCCCAGTCTATAGTTGCTCCCAAAGTCCACCGCCTCAATTTGGGGATGATTCGTTGTCTATTCAGGTATTCCACAGATGCAGGGTACATCAAGTTGATTCCGGAGATTTAATCCGCTGCTCCTGAGGCTGCTGGGAGAAATTGCCCTTTCTCTTCTTTGTTTGCACAGCTCCCGGGGCTCAGCTTTAGATTTGGCCCCACCTCTGTGTGTAGGTCGCCTGAGGGCGTCTGTTCTTCACTCAGACAGGACGGGGTTAAAGGAGCCCCTGATTAGGGGCACTGGTTCACTCAGGCTCAGGGGAGGGAGGGGCACGGAATGTGGGACGAGGCTGCAGTGGCAGAGGCCAGTGTGACATTGCAACAGCGTGAGCCACGCTGTGTGTTCTCCTGGGGAAGTTGTCCCTGGATCACAGGACCCTGGCAGTGGTGGGCTGCACAGGCTCCCGGGAGGGGAGGTGTGGATAGTGACCTGTGCTCGCACACAGGCTTCTTGGTGGCTGCAGCAGCAGCCTTAGCATTTCATGCCTGTCTCTGGTGTCTGTACTGAGAGCCACAGCTCACACCTGTCTCTGGAGCTCATTTAGGCCGTGCTCTGAATCCCCTCTCCTTGCACACCCTGAGACAATGGTCTCTTGCCTCTTAGGCAGTTCCAGACGTTTTCCTGGACTCCCTCCTTGCTAGCTGTGGCGCACTAGCCCCCTTCAGGCTGTGTTCACGCAGCCAACCCCAGTCCTCTCCCTGGGATCTGACCTCCAAAGAAGCCAGAGCCTCAGGTCCCAGCCCCCACCCGTCCCACCCCGGCGGGTGAGCAGACAAGCGTCTCAGGCTGGTGAGTGCCGCTCAGCACCAATCCTCTGTGCGGGAATCTCTCCGCTTTGCCCTCTGCATCCCTGTTGCTGCGCTCTCCTCCGTGGCTCCAACACTTTCCCGCTGCCACCCCCCGTCTCCACCAGTGAAGGGGCTTCCTAGTGTGTGGAAGCTTTTCCTCCTTCACAGCTCCCTCCCAGAGGTGCAGGTCCCGTCCCTATTCTTTTGTATCTATTTTTTCTTTTTTCTTTTGCCCTACCCAGGTATGTGGGGAGTTTCTTGCCTTTGGGGAAGTCGGAGGTCTTCTGCCAGCACTCAGTAGGTGTTCTGTACGAGTTGTTCCACGTGTAGATGCATTTTTGATGTATTTGTGGGGAGGAAGGTGATCTCCATGTCTTACTCCTCTGCCATCTTGAAGGTCTCCCCCTTGCTGCTTTTAATATTTTTTCTTTGAATTTAATTTTTGTTAGTTTGATTAATATGTGTCTTGGTGTGTTTCTCCTGGGGTTGAACCTGTATGGGACTCTCTGTGCTTCCTGGACTTCAGTGGCTATTTCCTTTCTCGTGTTAGGGAAGTTTTCCGCTATAATCTCTTCAAATGATTTCTCAACCCTTTCTTTTTCTCTTCTTCTGTGACCACTATAATTCGAATGTTGGTGCATCTACTGTTGTCCCAGAGCTCTCTGAGATTGTCTTCAATTCTTTTCATTCTTTTTTCTGTATTCTGCTTCTTGGCTGTTATTTCCACCATTCTGTCTTCCAGCTCACTTATTCGTTCTTCTGCCTAAGTTATTCTGTTATTGATTCCTTCTAGTGTATTTTTCATTTCAGTTATTGTGTTGTTCATCTCTGTTTGTTTGTTCTTTATTTCTTCTAGATCTTTGTTAAAAACTTCTTGTATTTTCTCAATCTGTGCCTCCATTCTATTTCTGAGATTCTGGATCATCTTTACTATCATTACTTTGAATTCTTTTTCAAGTAGATTGACTATTTCTTCTTCATTTATTTGGTCTTCTAGGTCTTTACCTTGCTCTTTCATCTGTGACATAATATTTTGCTGTCTTTTTTTTTTTTTTTTTTGGCTGCATTGGGTCCTCATTGCTGTGCGTGGGCCTTCTCTAGTTGCGGTGAGTGGGGGCTACTCCTTGTTAGGGTGCGCAGGCTTCTCATTGCGGTGGCTTCTCTTGTTGCAGAGCACGGGCTCTAGGCGCACGGCCTTTAGCAGCTGTGGCATGCGGGCTCAGCAGCTGTGGTTTGCGGGCTCCAGAGCACAGGCTCAGTAGTTGTAGCACACAGGCTCAGTTGCTCTATGGCTTGTGGAATCTTCCCAAACCAGGGCCTGAACCCACGTCCCCTGCATTGGCAAGTGGACTCCCAACCACTGCGCCACCAGGGAAGCCCCTTTTTTGTTCTTTGATGAGTGGGATTGTGTTCCTGTCTTACTGGTTGTTTGACCTGAGGCTTTCAACACTGGAGTTTGTAGGCTGTTGGGTAGACCTGGGTCTTTGTTCTGAGATGAGGACCTCCAGGAGACCTCACTCCGATGAATAGTCCCTGGGGTCTCAGGTTCTCTGTTAGTCCAGTGGTTTGGACTTGGTGATCCCACTGCAGGAGCTTCGGCCTGATCCCCAGCTTGTGAACCAAGATATTGCAAGCCACACGGAGCAGCAAAAAAAAAAAAAAAAAGGGGGGGGGGAGGGGGAGAACAATAACATAGTAAAAAATAAAATTAGACTAGATAACTAACAGATGTTAGAAAGAATATAAACATAAAAATATAGATGAAACAACAACCAGAAGGTAAAACAGAACCACAATACTAAAAAAGAGGAGGAGAAAAAAAAAAAGCTGGAAAAGGCTTTGGCTGTGGAGGGCGGGGCCTAAGCAGGGGTGGGGTTTGGGTGATGGGTGGGGTCTATGCTTAGGACCTGCAGGGCTGGAAAAGGATCTTGGGTGTGTGGGCGTGGGGCTTAGGCTCAAAGGAACAGAAGGGACCCAGGCGTGCCTCCCGCCTCTGGTCTCAGAGGGCAGGGGAACCCATCTGGGAGCCCAGCAGGCTTCTTGGGCTGAAGTGGGCGGGGCAAATGCCTTCTGCTCCTCTCCTGCTACTCTGGTCCTGGAAGACCCCTCCTGCTTGCCTCTCCTGCTCTCCCCCAACCTCCCTCCTACGCCCCCAGGACCCACACGGCCTGGAGGGGGCCTCAGAGGGCATAGGGCCTAGCCAAAGAGCTGAGCAGATTTCTCTGGCAGACTGGGCAGGGGATACACTGGGCGTGTTCCCCCCGATCCAAGCCCCCAAGGGTCCCTCCTTGTGTGGGAACCCCTCCCCTCTCTCAGCCACCCTCAGGGGTGCCCGTCCTGTCCAGCTTCCACTTTTCCCCCACCTCAGTCCCCCCATGTCCTATCAGTTCGCTTGGGGGTTCCTCCCATCTCCTTGGGTGTCAAGGTCCCCCACAGCATCCTGCAGGTGCCCTAGTCGTGGGGAGATGCGAACTCCGCATCTTCCCACACTGCCATCTTGATCTGGGACAACATTAAATGCACCAAGATTCACATTATAGAGGTCCCAAAAGGAGAAGACAGAGAGAAACCACCTGAGAAAATATTTGAAGAGATAATAGCTAAGAAATTGCCTAACATGGGAAAGGAAACAGTCACCCATGTCCAGGAAGCACAGAGATTCCCAGGTAGGATAAACCCAAGGAGAAGCATGCTGAGACACAAAGAATAAATTGACAAAAATTAAAGGCAAAAAAAAAAAATTAAAAGCAACAAAGGAAAAGCAACAGGTAACATGCAAGGGAATTCCCATAAGGTTATCAGCTGATTTCTCAGGAGAAACTCTCAGGCTAGAAGGGAGTGGCACGATATATTTAAAGTGATGAAAGGGAAGAACCTACAACAAAGAATACTCTACCCAGCAAAGCTCTCATTCAGATTCAATGTAGAAATCAGAAGCTTTACAGACAAGCCAAAGCTAAGAGAATTCAGCACCACCAGCCCAGCTTTGCAACAAATGCTAATGGAACTTCTCTAGATGGAAAAGAAAAGGCCACAACTAGGAACAAGTAAATTACGAATGGAAAAGCTAATCGGTAAAGGCAAACATACAGTAAAAGTAGGAAATGATCTGCACACAAATATATCAAAACCAGCGATTGTGAGAAGAGGAGAGCACAAATGCAGGATATTGGAAATGCATTGTAAGACCAGCAACTTAAAACAATCTTGTTTATATACAGACTGTTATAGATACCAAATCTTCATGGCAACCCCAAAACCGAAAATCTACAATAGATACACACACAAAATAGAGAAAGGAATCCAAGCACAACACTAAAATTAGTCATCAAATCACAAGAGAAGAGAACAAAAGAGTAAGGGAAGAAAAAAGACCTACAAAAACAAATCCAAAACAATTAACAAAATGGCAGTAAAAACATACATATCAATAATTACCTTAAACGTATTAAATGCTCCAACCAAAAGATATAAACTGGCTGCATGGATACAAAAACAAGACCTGTATATATGCTGTCTATAAGAGACCCATTTCAGATCCAGGGACACACACAGACTGAAAGTGAAGGACACTACATAATGGTCAAAGGATCAATCCAAGAAGAAGATACAACAATTGTAAATACATATGCATCCAACATAGGATCACCTCAATATATAAGGCAAATACTAACAGTCATAAAAGGAGAAACTGACAGCAACACAGTAGTAGTGGGGGACTTTGTTTTTTATAAATTTATTTATTTATATTTTATTTTTGACTGTGTTGGGTCTTTGTTGCTGCGCACAGGCTTTCTCTAGTTGTGGCGAGAGGGGGCTACTCTTCATTGTGGTGAGTGGGCTACTCAGTGCAGTGGCTTCTCTTGTTGCAGGGCACAAGCTCTAGGCCATGCGGCTTCAGTAGTTGCAGCATGCAGGCTCAGTAGTTGTGGCTCATGGGCTCCAGAATGCAGGCTCAGTAGTTGTGGTGCATGGGCTTTAGTTGCTCCGTGGCATGTGGGATCTTCCCAGAGCAGGGCCTGAACCCATGTCCCCTGCATTGGCGGGCAGATTCTTAATGACTGCGCCACCAAGGAAGTCCCATAGTGGGGGACTTTAACACCCCACCTCCATCAATGGACAAATCATCCAGACAGAAAATCAATAAGGAAACACAGGCCTTAAAAGACACATTAGACCAGATGGACTTGATATTTTGATATAAATTGATATTTATAGAGCATTCCACCCAAAAGCAGCAGAATACACAATCTTCTCAAGTGCACATGGAACATTCTCCAGGACTGATCACATACTGGGCCACAAAGCAAGCCTCAATAAATCTAAGAAAACTGAAATCATATCAAGCAGGTTTTCTGACCACAACACTATGAAATTAGAAATCAACTACAAGAAAAAGACTGTAAAACACATAAACAGATGGAGGCTAAACAATATGCCACTAAACACCCAATGGATCACTGAAGAAATCAAGGAAGAAATTTAAAAATACCTAGAGACAAATGAAAAACTGGACAGCTACATGTAAAAGAATGAAATTAGAACACTCCCTAACACCATACACAAACATAAACTCCAAATGGATTAAAGACCTAAATGTAAGACCAGACACTATAAAACTCTTAGATGAAAACACAGGTAAAACACTCTCTGACATAAACCACAGCAAGAACTTTTTTGACCCACCTCCTAGAGAAACGAAAATAAAAACAAAAATAAACAAATGGGACTTAAACACAAAAGCTTTTGCACAGCAAAGGAAACCATAAACAAGACAAAAAGACAACCCTCAGAATGGGAGAAAATATTTGCAAATGAAACAACAGACAAAGGATTAATCTCCAAAATATACAAACAGCTCATGGAGCTCAATATCAAAAAAACAAAAAATCCAGTTAAAAAATGGGCAGAAGACCTAAACAGACATTTCACCAAGGAAGACATACAGATGGCCAAGAGGCACATGAAAAGATGCTCAATGTCACTAATTATTAGAGAAATGCAAATCAAAACTACAATGAGGTATCACCTCACACCTGTCAGAATGGCTATCATCAAAAAATCTAGAAACAGTAAATGCTGGAAAGGGTGTGGTGCAATGGGAACTCTCCTGCACTGTTGGTGGGAATGTAAATTGATACAACCACTATGGAAATAAACAGTATGGAGATTCCTTAAAAATCTAAAAACAGAAATACCATATGACCCAGCAATCCCACTACTGGGCATATACCCTGAGAAAACCATAATTCAAAAAGAATCATGTACCACAATGTTCATTGCAGCTCTATTTACAATAGCCAAGACATGGAAGCAACCTAAATGTTCATCAACAGATGAATGGATAAAGAAGTTGTGGCACATATATACAATGGAATATTACTCAGCCATAAAAAGAAATGAAATTGAGTTACTTGTAGTGAGGTGGATGGACCTAGAGTCTGTCACACAGAGTGAAGTAAGTCAGAAAGAGAAAAACAAATACTGTATGCTAACACATATATATGGAATCTAAAAAAAAATTGGTACTGATGATTCCTGCCTAGTTGCAAGGCAGGAATAAAGATGTAGACATAGAGAATGGACTTGAGGACACGGGGTGTGAGAGGGAAGCTGGGGTGAAGTGAGAGTAGCATCGACATATACACACTACGAAATGTAAAACAGTTAGCTAGTGGGAAGCAGCAGCATAGCACAGAGAGATCAGCTTGGTGCTTTGCGATGACCTCGAGGGGTGGGATAGGAAGGATGGAGGGAGGCTCAAAAGGGAAGGGATATGGGGACATATGTATGCATATGGCTGATTCACTTTGGTGTACAACAGAAACTAACAAAGTATTTTGAAGCAATTATACTCCAATAAAGATCTATTAAAAAAAAGATTTAAAAAAATAGAGACAAATGAAAACAAAAGCACGATGATCCAAAACCTATGGCACATAGCAAAAGCAGTTCTAAGAGGGAAGTTTATAGTGATACAAGCTTACCTCAGGAAGCAAGAAAAATCCCAAATAAAAACCTAATCTTACACCTAAAGCAACTAGTGAAAGAAGAACACACAAAACCCAAAGTTAGCAGAAGGAAAGAAATCATAAAGATCAGAGAGGAAATAAATGAAATAGAGACAAATAAAACAACAGAAAAGATCAATGAAACTAAAAGCTGGTTCTTTGAAAAGATAGAATTGATAAACCTTTAGCCACACTCTTCAAGAAAAAAAGGTGGAGTGCTCAAATCGATAAAATTAGAAATGAAAAAGAAGAAGTTACAATGGCCACCACAGAAACACGAAGGATCTTAAGAGACTACTACAAGCAACTATATGCCAGTAAAATGAACAACCTGGAAGAAATGGACAAATTCTTAGAAAGGTGCAGTCTCCCAAGTCTGAACCAGGAAGAAATAGAAAATATGAACAGACACAATCACAAGTACTAAAATTGAAACTAAGACTAAAAAAAAACCTCTCATTTTGTTTATGGTTTCCTTTTCTGTGCAAAAGGTTTTAAGTTTAATTAGGTCCCATTTGTTTACTTTTGTTTTTATTTCCATTACTCTAGGACATGGATCCAAAAAGATATTGCTGCAATTTATGTCAAAGAGTGTCCTGCCTATGTTTTCCTCTAGGAGTTTTATAGTATCTGGTCTTACATTTATGATAAAAACTGCAGAAAGTGGACATAGCGGGAACATACCTCAGCATAATAAAGGCTATATATGACAAACCTACAGCTAACATCATACTCAATGGTTAAAGCTGAAAGCATTTCCTCCAAGATCAGGAACAAGACCAGGATGTCCACTTTCACCACTTTTATTCAACATAGTTTTTGGAAGTCCTAGCCATGGCAATCAGAGAAGAAAAACAAATTTAAAGAATCTGAATTGGAAAAGAAGAAGTAAAACTGTCACTGTTTGCAGATGACATGATACTATACAGAGAAAATTCTAAAGATGCTACCAGAAAACTACTAGAGCTCATCAATGAATTTGGTAAAGTTAAAAAATTAATACACAGAAATCTGTTACATTTCTATACACTAACAATGAAAGATAAGAAAGAGAAATTCAAGAAACAATCCTATTTACCACTACATCAAAAAGAATAAAATAAACCTACCTAAGGAGGCAAAAGACCTGTACTCTGAAAACTGTAAGACGCTGATGAAAGAAACTGAAGATGACACAAACAGATGGAAAGATATACCATGCCCTTGGATTGGAAGAATGAATATTGTGAAAATGACTATACTACCCCAAGCAATCTACAGATTCAATGCAATCCCTATCAAATTACCAATGGCGTTTTTCACAGAACTAGAGCAAAAATTCTCAAAATTTGTATGGAGACACAAAAGACCCCAAATAGCCAGAGCAATCTTGAGAAAGAAAAACAGAGCTGAAGGAATCAGGCTCCCTGACTTCAGACTATACTACAAAGCTACAGTAATCAAAACAGTATGGTACTGGCACAAAAACAGAAATATAGATCAATGGAACATGATTGAAAGTCCAGAAATAAATGCATGCACCTATGTTCAATTAATCTATGACAAAGGAGGCAAGATTATACAGTGGAGAAAAGATAGTCTCCTTAATAAATGGTGCTGGGAAAACCAGACAGCTACATGTAAAAAAATGAAATTAGGACATTCTCTAACACTATAAACAAAAATAAATGCAAAATGAATTAAAGACCTAAATGTAAGACTGGATCCTATAAAACTCTTAGAGGAAAAAATAGGCAGAACTCTCTTTGACATAAATCACCACAATTAACTTTTTCAATCCATCTCTTAGAGTAATGGAAATAAAAACAAAAATAAACAAATGGGATATAATTAAACTCAAAAGCTTTTGCACATCAAAGGAAACCATAAACAAAATGAAAAGACAACCCACAGAATGGAAGAAAATATTTACAAACGATGAGACTGACAAGGGATAAATCTCCAAAATTTACAAATGGCTCATTCAGCTCAATAACAAAAAAGCAAACAACCCAATCAAAAAAATGGGCAGAAGACCTAAACCGACATTTCTCCAAAGATGACAAACGGATGGCCAAGAAGCACATGAAAAGATGCCCAACATCGCTAATTATTAGAGAAATGCAAATCAAAACTACAATGAGGTGTCACCTCAAACCAGTCACAATGGCCATCATCAAAAAGTCTACAGACAATAAATGCTGGAGAGGGTGTGGGGAAAAGGGAACCCTCTTGCACTGTTGGTGGGAATGTAAATCGGTACAGCCATTATGGAGAACAGTATGGAGGTTCCTTAAAAAACTAAAAATGAAGCTACCATATGATCCAGCAATCCCACTCCTGGGCATATATCCAGAGAAAAACAAATATTCGAAAGGATACATGCATGCCAATGTTCACTGCAGCGCTGTTTACAATAGCCAAGACATGGAAGCAACCTAAATGTCCATTGATGAAGGAATGGATAAAGAAGATGTAGTACATATATACAATGGAATATTACTCAGCCATTAAAAAGAATGAAATAATGCCATTTGTGGCAACATGGATGAACCTGGATATTATCACACTGAATGAAGTGAGAAAGACAAATATCATATGATATCCCTTATATGTGAAATCTAAAAAAATATATACAAATGAACTTATTTACAAAACAGAAACAGACTCAGAGACTTAGAGAACGAAATTATGGTTACCACTGAGGAAGGGTGTGGAGGGAGGGACAGACTGGGAGTTTGGGACTGACATGTACAGACTGCTATATTTAAAAATAGATAACCAGCAAAGACCTACTGTATAGCACAGGGAACGCTGCTCAATATTCTGTAATAAGGACCTTCCTGGTGGCGCAGTGGTTAAGAATCCAATGTAGGGGACACAGGTTCGTTCCCTGATCCAGGGAGATCCCACAGAGACACTAAGGCTGTGTGCCACAACTACTGAGCCTGTGCTCTAGAGCCCGTGACCATAACTACAGAGCCCGCATGCCACAACTATTGAAGCCCACGTGCCTAGAGGCTACGCTCCACAACAAGAGAAGCCACCACAGTAAGAAACCCATGCACCACAACGAAGAGTAGCCCCCACTCGCCGGCAACTAGAGAAAGCCTGTGTGCAGCAATGAAGACCCAACACAGCCAAAAATTAATTAATTAATTTAAAAATATTCTGTAATAACCTAAACGGGAAAAGAATTTGAAAAATAGATACATGTATATGTATAACTGAATCACTTTGCTGTATATCTGAAACTAACACAACATTGTTAATCAACTATACTCCAATATATAATTTAAAAAATTTAAATGTATATATGTAAAAAAAAAAACAATCTAGTCTTTTGGAGAACATTTCTAAAATAGTCTTTTTATTTATTTTCTTCTTTTCAATAGTCTTTTATTTTTACCCATATATTTACCATTACCAGTGTTCTTCATTCCTTCCTGTGAATCTGGACTTCCATTTGGGATCAACCTTCCTTTGATGTTTATTAAAATGATAAAACCCTCAGCTTTTGTCTTTCACAGTTTTTTAGGAGAATACTTTCATTGGATTTAGAAATCTAGGTTGACCTTATTTTTACCACTTGAAAGACGGCATTTGCTTGACACCTGACCTCCACTTCTTTAAAATTTTTATTTATTTATTTATTTGTTTTATTTATTTGGCTGCGTCAGGTCTTAGTTGAGGTATGCAGGATCTTTGTTGCGGCACGTGGGATCTTTTGTTGTGGTACACGGGCTCTTTGTTGTGGCACATGGGCTCTAGTGCACGTGGGCTCAGTAGTTGTGGCACACAGACTTAGTTGCCCCATGGCACGTGGGATCTTAGTCACCCAACCTGGGATCAAACCCGCGTCCCCTGCATTGGAAGGCAGATTCTTAACCACTGGACCACCAGGGTAGTCCCTGACCTCCACTGTTTCTGATGGGAAGTATGCTGTTATTATTACTGTTGTTCACTTGAATGTCATGTGTTTTTTCCCTCTGGCTACCTTTAAGATTTTCTTTTTCATTTTCATTTTTAGCAGTTTGACTATGATGTATTTTGGTGTGATCATCTTTGTACTTATTTTGCTTGAGGTTCACTGAGTTTCTTGAATCTATAGATTGATGTCTTTCATCAACTTTGGAAAATGTTTGGCAGAGAAAATTCTAAAATATTAAATACTCTAAATACTTCCTCTTCTTTCCTTCTGGCATGTAATTACACATCTATAAATTGAGTGATATTGCCCACTGGTCTCTTCCAGTTTTCAATCTTTTTTCTCTCTAAGCCCCAATTTGAATGATTTCTATTGACTTGTCTTTCAGTTAACAGATCCTTCTGTTCTGTTCAGAATGCTTTGAAACATTTCAAATGAATTTTTCATGTCAATATTATATTTTTCATATCTAGAATCTCCATTTGGTTCTTTTTAGTTTCCATTCTCTTCAAAATTCCCATTGTGATCATCCATTTTGTCCTCCTTTTCCACTTTGACACATTTATGATAGTTATAATGTTCCAGTCTGCAGATTCAAACATTTGGGTCACCTGTGGGTTTACCCCTATTGTCTGTTTTTATTTCCCCATGAATAGCAATTCTTTATTATATGATGGGCATTGTGAAGGATATGTAATAGAGACTCTGGGTTTTTTTGTTTTTGTTTTTTTTGTGTGGTACGCAGGACTCTCACTGTTGTGGCCTCTCCCGTTGCGGAGCACAGGCTCCTGATGCGCAGGCTCAGCAGCCATGGCTCATGGGCCTAGCCACTCCGCGGCATGTGGGATCCTCCCAGACCGGGGCACAAACCCGTGTCCCCCGCATCAGCAGGTGGACTCTCAACCACTACGCCACCAGGGAAGCCCGAGACTCTGGGTTTTTATATCTTCCTCTAAGAACTACTGAGTTCTTTTCTGGAATGCAATCAACTACTGGAAGATCATCTTGATTCTATGAAAAAGTTTGAGGATAGGTCTGTTTCACTTTTTGTCTTTAGTCCTAGTAGGTTTAACCCTTACTCTTAGGATATGATCCTTATTCCTAAGACCTGGCCTTTCTGGGATCTCAACTGAATACTGAGCATGTTCAACAAGTTCTCTCCACTTTAGCTGCATCAGACTCTGAATTTGTGACTTCTGAAATCTCTATTCAGCTCTCAGCTCTCCAGCACTTGTTCTCTGTAATTTCTCCTACAAACTCCCCTTGCACATGCACACTTTAGGATCCAGCCAAGAACCTGAGTGGAAAACCTACACAGATTTCTAGCGCTCCTTATCTGCTGCTCCCTCCTCTCTAGTACCCTGCTTTACAAATTCCAGCCACCTTAGCAGCCCAAAACTCATCTGTTTCCTCTGCTCAGCCTCTGCTTCCTCCACCCAGAAAGACTGTTACTTTCTGCTTGGGTTTCACTTCTCTGTGCCAGATTTGCTGCCAGACAGAAAGCTATTGTAAACGTGGAGCTCACCTCTTGTGCTTCCCTTCTCTTAAGGATTGCAGCCCTCCAAATTCCCATTGTCAAATACCAAAAAATAGTTGATTCATATATTTTACTAGTTTTAGGCTTGTGTAGAAGAGAAGAGTAAATCTACTATCAACTGCTAAGGCATGGCCGGAACAGAAATCCTCTACTATTCATTCTTTGATATGAGTTTTGTTTTAACATCACTTACCCAACAGCTTCCCAGAACAATTAAACTAGGTTAAATCCACTTGCTATTCCTTTTTACTTTTTGGTGTGTATGTTTTTATTTTTAACCTAGATCTACTTTGTAAGCTTTAGCAAATTAACGTCCTAGAGTATATACAGTATAATTTTATTCTATCCTAGTTAGGTAGTACATAGTTTAAAAGTCAAACAGTTTTACAATGGCTAAATCAAAGAAATGCTTTTTCTCCCACTTGTATTAACCGTTTTTTCCCCTATATTTTAGGATGTTTCAACATCTTAAAAAGCTTGCTGGCCAGGGAGAGATTTTCCCTCCCCGGGCTAGCCAGATCCTAGAGATAGGAAAGGGCTTGGCTTGATCGTAGCACATCTTTCATAGGCTAACTAACCAATCTCAAGTCTATAGCCCTAACCACCTCCTTATCTCTCACATGGAACCAATATTTCCCCTGCCCTAAATCATCCCAGGGCCAGGTACCAGGCAACTAGAGACTATACTACAGCCCAAAGCCTGCTGGAATTATTCAGACTAGTCAATTCTAAACTGTTGAATTCCACCCTGCATTACCTTTCTCAAGGAAACCCCAATAAAGGCTTTGGCTTGGGCTCTCCCCTTGCTTCTGTCTTCTGCCTCCTGACCACCCTGAAACTTCTGGGGTGGTGTGGTGTGGTGTGTCCCTTTTTCTCAGGAAATATAAATAATAAATTCTTCCTTCAACGGCATTACCCTCTCTATGTCGTCATTCAGTCATGCTTCCATAAATTCGATCCCAGGTATAATTTAGTACACTACCCAACCCACTACCTAATTTTCACTCTTCAGAAGCCACCTTTCAACCTTTTTAAGGGATTTCTCTGGTTTGGGGCATAAAATCATGTTACTAATTACTTTTTTTTTTCTTTTTAGTTTTTAGATACTATTTTTTTAACTGAAGTACAGTTGATGCATAATATTATATAAACTACAGGTGTACAACATAGTGATTCACAGTTTTTAAAGGTTATACTCCATTTATAGTTATTATAAAATATTTTCTATATTCCCCATGTTGTACAATATATCCTTGTAGCTTGTTTTATACCTAATACTTTGTACCTCTTAATTCCCCACCCCTATTTTGCCCCTTCCCCTTCCCTCTCCCCACTGGTAACCACTAGTTGGTCCTCTGTATCTATGAGTCTTCTTCTTTTTTGTTATATTCACTAGTTTGTTGTATGCTTTTAGATCTCACATATAAGTGATATCATACAGTATTTGTCTTTCCTGACTTATTTCACTTAGCATAATGCCCTCCACGTCCATCCATGTTGCTGCAAATGGTAAAATTTCATTCTTTTTTATGGCTGAGTAGTATTCCATCATGTGTATGTACATGTATATATGTATGTATGTATATATATCTTCTTTATCCATTCATCTATTGATGGACATTTAGGTTGCTTCCATATCTTGGCTACTGTAAATAATGCTACTATGAACATTGAAGCCATGTATATATCATCTACTGACTGCTTATTGTGGAAGAAAAATATTCACTCTCAACACCCTCCTCCCACAATTTTCACGTTTCTTTTCCCCTCAGTCCTCCAGTATATTATATATCATTTTTTGTTAGAATAATACTTAGTGTTTATATTATTATGTATATGTAACTATTTTTCAGGGTTTAATAATATACTTACAATGATCATATTTCTTGCCCTGTATCATTTTTTAATTTCCCTGGAGTTAATATGTGTCTTGCTTTTTTTATGTTTCTTTGTTTGCTTGTACATTTTCTATGTAAATATTACTAGGTCATTCCCAAACTTTCCATCAGAGTTCCACTAAAACTCTCCTCTTATTATACTCAAACTAATAGCTCCTATTAAAATAAATATAGGAAAAATATTTTGATTATGCTAAAAATCACCCTATTAATTTATATTGTTTTCCAGTATTAATTTCAAGTTTTATTTAAATGGACATATAGCCACAAAATTATTGAAAACTTGGCAATGAAGTCTAGGAAAATTACTGGCAAAGTAAAAGAAATAATATGGATTACCTCTAGCAAAACAATGCTTTTTTTAAAAACTATGTTTAAAGAACTGTCTTCAATACTCAACAGTTAAGCAAAATGAAGTTTGAAAAAAAATATATATATATACGTATATATGGTATAGAGGAAATGTTTTAGTATTTCACTAAAATTCAACTAATGTAATAAAACTATCAGGAAACAACTGGACAAATCAAGGAATCCTACAGCTAAATGAAATAGTGTCACTCATTTTAAAGACAACTCTGAGATACATTTAAGATTCTAAGAAGCTTAACTGTAAACAGAAGCAAACTCAGCATAGCAAGCTCTGGTATGAGAGGTGGTTTAATGAAGCCAGACTGACTGCATTCTCAGCTCCACCAACTACTAGTTCTATGACCTTAAGAAAGTTCTTTAAACCTTACAGTATCTGTTTCCTCATCTGCAAAATAAAGATGATAATAAGAGTATATATATATATACTGAAGGGTTATAAAGACTAAATAAGCTAATCTGTGCGAAAGTAATTAGAGAGAGTCTATATAAGAAGAAAGGAGAGAGGGAAAGGAGGAGATGAAAAAAAAAGGGTGTGCTATGCACTGAACGTTTGTGTCCCCTTAAAACTCATATGTTGAAGTCTAAATCTCCAATGTGATGGTATTTGTAGGTAGTGTGTTTGGGAGGTCACTAGGTCATGAGAATGGAGCCCTCATGAATCTGATTACTGTCCTTATAAGGAACTTCTCACCTTCCAGAAAGGTGAGAAATAAAGGTTTGTTGTTTAAGCCACCCAGTCTATGGTAATTTGTTATAGTAGTCCACGCTGACTAAGGCAGGTGTAAGAGGGCAAATGGGAGGGGAAGACTAAGACAGAGAAAAATGCATCCATGTGTGATAAACACTCAGAATCACTGACAGCAAGATCTCAGAGAAGAACACCATGATTATGTATTCTACAGTAAACTCTAAAAACATCAATATAGCCTATAATACAGAAATAAAATACTGTAAAGTATCAAATAAAAGAACATTGCTTTTGTTTCTTTCCTGCCCCCTGGAAAAAAAAAAGACATTGTTAGTGTAGAACGTTTGAAACTATAAAAATGCATTCTTTTAGTTAGAAGAGAAATTTAACATTACCTGTACAGAAAAATATTTCACTTCATCAAATGTAATTACAGTGTCCTCTTCATTGTTTGGGGGTAGCAGGCTATACTTTTTTGTACATTTCACCACGTTGTTAATAGAGATGCGAATGAACAAATTACTGTAATGTCGTAAACCGACTGAAAATACATATTTAGGAAGCAAACTTTGTTGTAATTGAACAGTAACACATTGTAAAATTAATCCATTAAACAATTCAGGCCAAAATCTATGAATCAATCAAATAAAGAAAGAAATTATAGAGCATATTAAACAATAAGGAAAGTCTTTTAAAATAGTAGTTTTGCCCATCAGTGGTAGGTACAATATAAGTACGAAAAGAAGGTTGATTCTTCCTTAGATTACTTCTCATATTTTTATCCTCACATTTCCATTATAAGTCTTTTGCAAATTTTGCTATATATTATTTTTAAGGTGACTAAACATTTCCAATACATACTTGAAAATTTTTTTCTAAGCGTAATTACATAGAAATTTAAAACTTCAAAAAATATGTCACTTCAGAGTAATTTATTCTTAATTTTAGGACAACAAAATTTAAAGCAGCATTCTACTTTGTAATTCACTTCACTATATACTTCACTTATACTATATTGGTCTGTATTTTTATCTTTCATAGCACTCCATGAATTAAAACGATTTTGTTTTATGATTTAATTATCTTCAAAACTCTCTCTATTTAGAATTCTCTTCAATAGTTCACTTTATATACAAAAGAAACATCAAGTCTTCATAATGAGACTGGCTTTATGCCATGACAGATCTAATAATAAGCATTCAGCTTATTTAAAGGCACCGAGAAAAATAAACCCTTTAAACAGTGTTTGAGAAGCAAAGTTATTAATTAGAAATAAATTAGTATTATCATCCAAGAAGATATGTATATCTTCTTTAACTTACATGTTGATCGAGGTGGATTACAGATAGCTAAAAATCTTTTGTCACTCTCCACATCAAAAAGTGGAGTTTAGGACTTCCCTGGTGGTACAGTGGTTGGGAATCCGCCTGCCAAGGCAGGGGACACGGGTTCGAACCCTGGTCCGGGAAGATCCCACATGCCGTGGAGTAACTGAGCCCATGCGCCACAACTACTGAGCCCGCACGCCACAACTACTGAGGCTGCGTGCCACAACTACTGAAGCCCACGCACCTAGAGCCCATGCTCCGCGACAAGAGAAGCCACCGCAATGAGAAGCCCGCGCACCGCAACAAAGAGTAGCCCCTGCTCGCCGCAACTAGAGAAAGCCCGCACGCAGCAACAAAGACCCAACGCAGCCAAAAATAAATAAATAAAGTAATTAAAAAAAAAAAAAGTGGAGTTTATTTTCCTCTGCTCTTTAATCTGGCCTGGTCCTGTGACTACTTTAACATGCAACTGACGTGACCAGGGCTGAGACTAGGATAGGGTGGCACTACCCAGGGTACAAAATTTAAGTGGACACCAAAAACTTCAGTAATCGATATTTTAATGTAATATTTTAAAATCAAAATTAATGCAGAAAAAATGTTTAATGATGAAAGACAAGACCCTAGGACTACATGGAAAGAAAGGTTTAACCCTTTCAGCATCTCAGCTAAGTCCAATCTTTCAGGCATTCTCACTAAGGCACCAGACATGTAAATGAGCCGTTTTAGGTATCCCAGCCCTTTTGAACTGCAGCCCCAGCAGGGATAATGTGAAGCAGAAGAACCACCTAGTGAACGTACAGATAGTGATTGGTAATAAAATGGTTAATGTTTTAAGCCACTGAGTCTTAGAGTGTTTTGTAAGGCAGCAATATATAACAGAAACAGTGATATATGATCACAGTATGGTTCTTAAATCAAAAGAAAGGATACTCCTAGGCGTAAAATGTTTGCACTTCTTTACATGAATGGCTAGGCAGCCAACCTATAACAATCAAAATAAAAACACAGCGAATTAAGTTTTAAAAGTTAACTTTTCTTCCATTTTACTCTCACCAAACTATATTTTTTTAAGTTTCAATTTGTTAGTTTTTCTCATTAGAAATATTTTTTTCTTATCAGAAATATCTAGTTACAGACAACACCAGAAAGCAGAAAAATAGGCAAGATTTGTTCAAAGTAAACTTAAAACAAACAAGAATACAAAGGAAAAAATGGTTCATTTATTAACTTCAATCCAAATGTCATTCTTTGAATCATTTTGATTTTACATTAGGTGAGAACAGATACAACATAGCATCTTGCATATAACAAGAAATATGCCTTGCTTCAGATAAGCTTTTTTATCCAGTATCCTAAAACCACTTTATTCATTCAACAATCATTCACTGACTATAATATGACAAGGGCTGTGAAGTACTCATTCTCTCTTGTACAAAGTGTTTCCAAATGTTAAGAAAAATTGTATCTTGTGTTTAACCATAAAATCAAGTACAAAATTCATACAGGAATACTAATATGCAGTATTAGCCAAATGTAGGCCGTTTGATCTTAATTCAGCCATGCTTGGTCTTAAAAACCAAGTAAAAACAAGAGCAATATTATATTAAATATCTGTGAAACAAAATAAATGGTCCAATAGTAGTTTTAAATATAGCGTAAGTAATTTTAAGGATTTGGTTTTAGAACAATGCAGAAAAAGAAGTTAGCACTCAATATTTAATTAAAAGACTACTGTATCTGAATGATGAAATTCTAAAGAAGAAAATATTGTGGTCTACTTCTTAGAGAGACATACGTATAAAATGTTATGTTGAAAGAAAGGTTCTAATCTAGGTGAGACTTAAAATGGTATTGCCATAGGAAAGTCCACGAATCACTGTTAACTTCTTAAAATTGGGTGCACGCAAGGACGGTAAAACAGGGAAATATAGCTATAATTTTGTTTTGCATAATTCTATACATAAAAATTCTGTCATAAATCACTGACTGCCTGTCAAGTATCTCAACATGAAGCCATCAGCAACTATCCTAATTTTCCTTATATTTCAATAGCTTTTTATACTTTTACATAAGAGATCCATATAATATAAAAAAGAGAATAAATTTCTATTCAAGTATAGAAGAAGATTTAACATTCAAAACCATAATGATGGGACTTCCCTGGTGGCGCAGTGGTTAAGAATTCACCTGCCAATGCAGGGGACACGGGTTTGATTCCTGGTCTGGGAAGACCCCACATGCCACGGAGCAACTAAACCCGCATGCCACAACTACTGAGCCTGCATTCTAGAGCCCGCAAGCCACAACTACTGAGCCCGTGTGCTGCAACTACTGAAGCTCGCACGCTCTAGGGCCTGCGTGTCACAACTACTGAGCCTGCATGCTGCAACTACTGAAGCCTGTGAGCCTAGAGCCTGTGCTCCGCAACAAGAAAAGCCACCACAATGAGAAAGCCTGTGCACTGCAATGAAGAGTAGCCCCTGCTCACTGCAACTAGAGAAAGCCCATGCACAGCAACGAAGACCCAATGCAGCCAAAAACAAACAAAAAAACAAATCAAAACAAAAACCATAATGATGACCATTCACAGGTTGCAGATAACAAATGTTGCCACAGATTGTGAGACCCATCTGTGGCCCAAAGCAATAACCCTGTCAACACCTTGACCCCCAAAACACTCTCAAACATGCACTTAAAACAGGAAAGCAACCACAGCTGTTGACAAAAGTACTTTATGTGCTCAATTTTAAGACATCTTTTTCAGAAAATGGGATATGATTATTAGAAATAGGAGTAGTGGGTTGTGATGTAGTTATCATGGCTACACATGCACCAACTTTGCCAAATCACAGAACATTCAAAGAGAAGGTGATATGGCTGAATCACACACTGGGAGGAGCCATCAGTCACATGCCAAACATCTCTCTGTCAAAACTTCCAGCTAACACTTAAGAGAAGCTTTTTGATGTCTAGCAATATGCAATTCAAATAAGGAAAATATGAACTATAAGGTTAGGAACTGTGGGAGAAATAAAAAGATTCTTCAAAATGTGAGTTCTAAAGACACGCAGAAGTCATATTCAAGAGTACGGATTTCAGAAATTAGTATGTCAACATAGTGACATGCATAATAGTTTATGGCCAAAAGTGATTTCAAAGAATCTTTTCTAAGTTTAGAGTCAGACAGTGAAGGCTTATACTTCAACTTTGATTATGATAGAGGGAAGAAAGTGTTATATAATTTTACGAGTAAGGTACACCACGGTCATTCTGTAAAAACAAAAGTGTATACATGAATTATTCTTATTTTCCCCCTAAAAAGGTGGTGTTAAATTCATCATATATTTTTTAATCAAGAAAATGTATTAGTACACAATAGGAACTAGAGAAGAGACACAAGAGAAACTCTCATTTCACAGCCACTAATTCTTCTGATAGTGTTTAGAAAATAAAGGTAACTGTGAGAGAATACCACAATATTTGATAGTTCTAAACATACATAGATCTTCACGGCCTATACTCTCTCTATAGCGCCCAAAAGAGAAAACAGACTTTTCTGGTTCTCAGCCTAGATATTAGGTCCCACCTGTGTGTGTGTGTACGTGTATGATTGATGAGTATGTTTGTTTTTGTTTCTATGGTTTATTATTTTTTGGATGAGAGAGAGATGTGGGATCAATTATCACTCAAGGTTCCCTAAATCTGACAAAAATATAATTATCTGAAGAGTTTAACAAAAATACTGGTTCCTAGGCCCCATTCTCAGTTTCTAAGTTAGCGGATCTTAAGTGGTGCCCAAGAATCAATGTTTTAAAAAAGTATCCCAGGTAATTCTGATGTAACTAGCATTTGGGAATCCCTAGCAGAGACATTTTTTCTGTGAATCAGGATGTTTTCCAAAATTTCAGTGATTATTAGAATGCTTTTCTGACTCATAAAAATGAAAAATTCATGAATATGTTTATCAGAGAGGACCATTTTCTACACATGCTTTTTGACATTAAATAGTTTTCATATGAAATAAAAAATAATTTGTACAGGTTTATTGAGGTTTAGTCATACATACCACATCGCCAAATGGCACCAAAGTTGGTGCCTCAGGTGTTACTTCTAGTTCTTTACTTTCAGACCCTTTAAGAGTTTTTCTCAGCATCTACAATGTAAATAAATTAAGACTTTATAAGGCAGAGAAGAATATAATTAGAAAAGATATTATACTTCAGCAAAACTTTTATGAGCATCTAGTATCAGGTATTATATATTTTATAACTTATATTCTATGACTTGAAAACGCCTCACTAAGTTTATCATTAGCAGAGAAACGAAATGTGTACAATTAAATATAAAATAATTAAGGGAATTATGAGAGAGGAGAGAAGTACATAATAGCATAAACAATGAGTTCTCCTTGTTAACTAAAAATGATGGCCTTAATCTAATGTGGACTAGGTCCTGTATCCCACAAATGGCAGTAATCCTGCTTGCAAATTATTCCAATATTCCTTCAGTTATCAGCCACTGAAGGAACTGGAATTTAATCCTTTGGAATGGTAGGTACAGTGGAAAGGAGTAATGAACAGATGGCTTTTGGTTTTTGGTTGTGTGATCTCATCCAGAGTAACCCTACTAACTAATATTTCTGGGCTAATAATTAACTTTGTTCTTAAGGGCTCTGGTCACAACACATAATGGTTAGCGTTTAAAAATTACAAGACATTTTAATATAGACTTGTATAGTAGAGTAAAGAGAAAGGGATGGGAGGGGAAAGGAGAGGAAGGGTGAGGGGAATAGTGAACAAACCGTCTATTAAAAATCTAACCTGAAAAGGAGAATTGTATTTATTCCCAACTTTCGCAGAACTTGAATCAACATGGCCTTATTTCCAAACAATAATTTCCCAGGAATCTTTGTCGTTATGTGTCTTTCAAGAATCACTTGTTTAATTTTTATAGTATGTAATAAATGTAATAAATCCTTATTATGTTGAAAATTTTGTTTTAAAGTACAAAACAAATACTTTCAGTGTACTGAAAACATTTGTTTTATACATCTTGGATCACTTTGTTATTGCTGCACCTGACTGGCTTAATGTGTTTTTTTTTATATACATGATTAGATCATAGGTTAAGCTAACTGAATGACAATTACTGTACAAAAATTGTTGTATTTTTTGTATTGTTGCAAATACAAAACAACAATTGTTGCAAAACTATCAATCTGTGGACAGTGTATGTGTATTTAATATGGAACCTCATATTTTCTAATGTTTTAATGATCTTATTATGGAAGTCTACTTTGAATATGCATTTTAAAAAATACAAAATAATTGGGGAAAAATCCTTTAGAATACTAATACTCAATTTATCCTTAACAACCTGGTATTTTATACTTAACAATCCCTCGTTTTCTTACCTTTTTACTTTTCCTTCCTCATATGAGCAGAGCTCTCTCCAATGGCGGCAGCATGAACAAAACAACTCTTTGCCAAAATTCTATTAGAACCTTGAACAAAACTTCTAAAGGCTAGTCTCATAAAGCCTCTGATACCACCTAGAATTTCTCCTGAACCTGCAGAGAATTTTAATTTCAGTTAATTCCACTATGCCTTTCCTCTCTGCTGCTTTTGGCCCCCAAAAGCAGAAGCTCCTCGTGGCACTTCTATTTTAAAGTCTGAACATTCACTCACATTGCTCTGCACTTCCTCCCCAGTGGCCTTTCTGGCCCACTCTCCCCCATTCCACAGTTTCTTTGAAAACCTACTAGCCTACGTGATTACCTTTTCCTAGGATGCTCCCACTCCTAGCACTAATGGCAAGCTCACTATCCTTACATCAATTAACATTCGCTAATGTGCTGGCAGGACTATATGCCTGGCACTTTGCTGATTCCAGCTTGAGACGTTCCTGCCCTTCAGAAGTTCAGGCTGGTGTTGAAGACAGGTAACAAAACAATGACAGTTTCACTATAAGAAAAACAAATGCTGAGAAGAGAAAGTTTTATCTTTACTCATTCTCTGCACAGATCTTATACGTGGAAAAAGAATGACTTATTCGATTGGTCAGACACTGCCATTCATTGTACAAGCTACAGGTGCATGGAATTCTTAAGTCTAAAAGAGATGTTTTAAATCATCTTTTTCCCTGCCCAAGCTCAGGAGCAATGGCTCCTTTTCACACTGTGTGGTTCTCTGACCCCATGAAACAAGACCACTCACAGCAGGGACCAAGGATTATTCTCTAGAGTAGCAGGAGAAAATATTAGAATTTTCCAACTTCTTTAACAAATAAGAAAGTAAGCACATAGAGACGACTATAAGCAGTAGACAAATATTCTGAGTAAAAGTGTGAGTTTCACACTCAGAGGGGTTCATATCAGTGCCCTCATGCTTTCAGGGTATTGCGTTTGCTAGGTAAGTGGGTTGACCAATTACATTACCTTGAATAGTATTTAGTCTGCTTTGCAAATAGATGAGAACTGATCGCAAGAAATTTCATGGCAAAGCATTTTAAAAAGTTGGCAAACATAAAGATGCATCATGCAGTTTGGTTTTACAAAAAGATAAATGTTGCAATTTGCTAAACTTTTCTGCGATGACTGTCGGTAGTATATAAACTAGCAACTATTTTAAAATATATACTTCTCTGTCCTTTCAGAGTAAGGTGGTGACATTTTAATGAGTGTGAAAATAACTATCTTTTTGAAATAAACTCAAGGTAAGATAAGAGCATCTTAAAAACTATTGGAAATATCTCCTTCTAATGTAATTTTATATGTGTGCAAATGTGTTATGAGTACCCTAGAAGCTCACAGTATCACATTTTAAAAACGTAGAAACACTTTTCTTATTTGTTAAAAATCTCACAAATGAAGAGTTTCAGCAGGTTAACAGACCACTTTTCCTCTTAAATATAAAAAAAATGCAATGCCTTCCAAAGAGCTTACTGGAACTAATTAATCAGAGAAGTAACAGTTTACTCAAAAACTGTGAGCTAAAAACTTTGAATAACATAATAGAAATGAAAAATAAGTACTGTGATTTTCTAGGCTCAACCAAGATGCATCTCTTCCATTTGGAATTTCAAATCTTTAAAGGTACCTTTTTCAAATATAACAGCATTAAAAACCAAATACTGAAATAAATTTGCCTTAGAACCAGACCTTCAAATCACTACATCACAAAGTATTAAATCATGCTTTTCTAAATAAAGTAAAACTCAAAAATTAAAAAAAATCAGGCTTTTCAAAAACAGTGATGCTTATTGAGTTTTGTACCACTAATAAACAAAATATAATTAAAATCATTTTTAGAAGTATTGCTTATTTATCATTTTAAATTTTTGTATATTATAGAATTTATTAAGTAAATTGCAGTACATTTATGTAATATATAAATAAATATATAAAACACGTGATAAATGTTCATATGTTTTTTATTGATAAGATTGCGCAATCAAAGAAATTTGGAGAATACTGCTAAAAAGTCACATCTAGGGCTTCCCTGGTGGTGCAGTGTTTGAGAGTCCGCCTGCTGATGCAGGGGACACGGGTTCGTGCCCCGGTCCGGGAAGATCCCACATGCCGCGGAGCGGCTGGGCCCGTGAGCCATGGCCACTGAGCCTGCGCGTCTGGAGCCTGTGCTCCGCAACGGGAGAGGCCACAACAGTGAGAGGCCCACGTACCGCAAAAAAAACAAAACAAAAACAAAAAATAAAAAGGTCACATCTAGATGCCCATGCCTCGCTTTCCTAAATCTGTCTTTCTGGAGTCTTTAAGCTGCCAGTTCCCATGTGTATGCACACCTCGGCACAGTCTGCTCAGAATGAAGGAGGCTCACTTTCTCCATTTGATAGCTCCACTGCCTTCAATATGAGATGGAGGTAAGAATTCCATAACAGTTTTCAGTTTTGACTCATCACCAGAAAGCCTTGGATAAAGCTGATATACTTAGTTCCCTATTCGGCTGCCCACTTTTCTGAAAATACTAATGGTCACAACTCTGGAGCAAACGAGGAACAAAGGTTAATATTCCAGTACCAAGCCCCATTCAGGATGCCTACAAACTATCTCTTAAACACAGGACAAATAAGGGGAGTGAGGAGAAAGAGTGTTAGGGAAGGAGATGATGATACTTCAAGTAGGTCTGAAGAAGTAAAAAATGAAGAACTAGGGGGAGAGGAGCCTAGACAAAATAAATAAGTGTAAAAGCATAAAGAAGCAAGGCACAGTTTATATTATGCCATATTTATATACTATACATAATTATATTATACTTAAGTATACATGCTTATATGTAAATAAGTATACATACTTACATATAAATATTATATTATTTTATTTTATATTATGTAATACATAACATATAAGTTTATATTATATATAAGTATACTATATAAATATATATAATTCATTTCCTCAAATTAAGCTATAGTTTCATGCAATCAAAATCAAAGTCCCAACATGTCTTCCTATGGAAGCTGATGAGCTTTTCCAAGACAATCTCAAAGAAGAAAAACAGGATGACATAAAATTAAAGAAATAAAGATATTATTTCTTAATCTCTAATGGCATTAGTACAAGGATAGACAAATGCACCAAAGAAACTGATTAGAGAGTCTGGAAACAGACCCACATATTTATGGACACTTCACTTGTGATAAGGATGGAACCACAGAATAGTGGGTCAAAAACATCCTCAACTGGGTTAAATAGAAATCTCCACACAAAAGAAAGAAGGAAGGAAGGAAGGAAGGAAGGAAGGAAGGAAGGAAGGAAGGAAGGAAGGAAGGAAGGAAAGAAAGAAAGAGGGAGGGAAGGAGGAAGAGAGAGAGGAAGAGAAGAAAAAAGAAAAGATCAAAAGGAAAAAAGAGAGGAAAAAAGACCTGACTTGTACCTCACAGTACATACACACAAAATCAGTCACAGGTGAATCTGTAGATCTCAATGCGAAAGGAAAAACAATTAGAAGATAATATAGGAGAATATTTCCATGACGTTGGGGTAGCAGATTTCTAAAACAGAACACAAAGAACAATAAACACAAAGAAAGTCTGATACATTAAACTACATTAAATTTAATAACTCCTACTTATCAAAAAGACACCATTAAGAAAGTGAAAACATAAGCCACTGACTGCAACATGTTGAGTATAATTGACAAAGGGCCTATAACTAGAATGTATACACAAATTTATACAAACTAATAAGAAAAAGGCAGACAATACAACAGAATAATGGGGAACATACTTGAACAGGCACTTCACAGAAGAGTTATAAGATCGCTAATAATCATTTGGAAGGGAACACACCCTCATTAGTCATCAGGGAAATGAAAGCTAATACCACAGAGATAACCACAACACATCCCTGAGATGGCTAACCATAAAGAGACTGACACTACCAACTGGAAGGATTTGGAGTATCTAAAACTCTAATACACTGTCAGTGGGACTATAAGTTGTTATTTTCTTTGAAAAACTCTGGTATTTTGTACTGAAGTTGAACGTATACATACTAATGACCCAGAAATTCCATTCCTAGATATATTCCCAACAGAATGTAGGCATATGTATAACATGTACAAGAATGTTTCAAACTATTACTCACTATAGCCAAAAAATAGAAACAACCCAAATATCCATTAACAATAGAATGGCTCAGCTCCCAGCCCCCCACCCGCCCCTGCGAGTGAGCAGACAAGCCTCTCGGGCTGGTTGGCCTATGGTCCAAGAAGGGATTTGAGGTCCTGAGGACCACCTACCCCTCAGGGTACTGTTTTTCCTTATGTTTTAAAAATAGAGGGAGAAGTTTTAAAAATAGAGGGAGAAGATCTTCAATTAAGATAGAACTCAAAAGATACCTACATTCTAGATTAAGAGTCACTTGCCTTTGGCACCTCAGGCTGGTGCAACTACACGAGGGCCTCTGCCGCCACAGGCTCGCCCCGCACTCCGTACCCCTCCCTCCCCCTGGCCTGAGTGAGCCAGAGCCCCCGAAGCAGCTGCTCCTTTAACCCGCTCCTGTCTGAGTGAAGAACAGACACCCTCAGGCGACCTACAGGCAGAGGCGGGTCCAAATCCAAAGCTGAACCCTGGGAGCTGTGCGAACAAAGAAGAGAAAGGGAAATCTCTCCCAGCAGCCTCAGGAGCAGCGGATTATATCTCCACAATCAACTTGATGTACCCTGCATCTCTGGAATACCTGAATAGGCAATAGCTCATCCCAAATTGAGGAGGTGGACTTTGGGAACAACGATATGTATATATTTTCCCCTTTTTCTCTTTTTGTGAGTGTGTATGTGTATGCTTCTGAGTGTGATTTTGTCTGTATAGTTTTGCTTTTACCATTTGTCCTAGGGTTCTGTCTGTCTTTTTTTTTTTAATTACTTCTTAATAATTTTTTCTTAATAATTTTTTTTATTTTTTACTTTAATAACTTTATTTTATATTCTTCTTCCTTTCTTTCTTTCTTTTCTCCCTTTTATTCTGAGCCATGTGGATGACAGGCTCTTGGTGCTCCAGCCAGGCATCAGGGCTGGGCCTCTGAGGTGGGAGAGGCAAGTTCAGGACACTGGTCCACAAGAGACCTCCCAGCTCCACGTAATATCAAATGGCGAAAATCTCACAGAGATCTCATCTCAACGCCAGGACCCAGCTCCACTCAATGACCAGAAAGCTACAGTGCTGGACACCCTATGCCAAACAACTAGCAAGACAAGAACACAACCCCACCCATTAGCAGACAGGCTGCCTAAAATCATAATAAGGCCACAGACACCCCAAAACACACCACCAGACGTGGACCTGCCCACCAGAAAGACAAGATCCAGCCTCATCCACCAGAACACAGGCACTAGTCCCCTCCACCAGGAAGCCTACACAACCCACTGAACCAACCTTGGCTAATGGGGACAGACACCAAAAACAATGGGAACTACAAACCTGCAGCCTGGGAAAAGGAGACCCCAAACACAGTAATTTAAGCAAAATGAGAAGACAGAGAAACACACAGCAGATGAAGGAGCAAGGCAAAACCCCATCAGACCAAACAAATGAGGAGGAAATAGGCAGTCTACCTGAAAAACAATTCAGAATAATGATAGCAAAGATGATCCAAAATCTTGGAAACAGAATGGAGAAAATACAAGAAACGTTTAACAAGGACCTAGAAGAATTAAAGAGCAAACAAACAGTGATGAACAACACAATAAATGAAATTAAAAATTCTCTAGAAGAGATCAACAGCAGAATAACTGAGGCAGAAGAACGGATAAGTGATCTGGAAGATAAAATAGTGGAAATAACTACTGCAGAGCAGAATAAAGAATGAAAAGAATTGAAGACAGTCTCAAAGACCTCTGGGACAGCATTAAACACACCAACACTCGAATTATAGGGGTCCCAGAAGAATAAGAGAAAAAGAAAGGAACTGAGAAAATATTTGAAGAGATTATAATTGAAAATTTCCCTAATATGGGAAAGGAAATAGTTAATAAAGTCCAGGAAGCACAGAGAATGCCATACAGGATAAATCCAAGGAGAAACACACCAAGACACATATTAATCAAACTATCAAAAATTAAATACAAAGAAAAAATATTAGAAGCAGCAAGGGAAAAACAACTAATAACACACAAGGGAATCCCCATAAGGGTAACAGCTGATCTTTCAGCAGAAACTCTGTAAGCCAGATGGGAGTGGCAGGACATATTTAAAGTGATGAAGGAGAAAAACCTACAACCAAGATTACTCTACCCGGCAAGGATCTCATTCAGATTTGATGGAGAAATTAAAACCTTTACAGACAAGCAAAAGCTAAGAGAATTCAGCACCACCAAACCAGCTTTACAACAAATGCCAAAGGAACTTCTCTAGGCAGGAAACACAAGAGAAGGAAAAGCCCTACAATAACAAACACAAAACAATTAAGAAATGATAATAGGACCATACATATCGATAATTACCTTAAATGTAAGTGGATTAAATGCTGCAACCAAAAGATATACACTGGCTGAATGGATACAAAAACAAGATCCGTATATATGCTGCTGAGAGTGTCTTTTACCCACTTCAGACCTAGGGACACATACACACTGAAAGTGAGATGATGGAAAAAGACATTCCATGCAAATGGAAATCAAAAGAAAGCTGGAGTAGCAATTCTCATATCAGACAAAACAGACTTTAAAACAAAGACTATTACAAGAGACAAAGAAGGACACTGCATAATGATGATGGGATCAATCCAAGAAAAAGATATAACAATTGTAAATATTTATGCACCCAACATAGGAGCACCTCAATACATAAGGCAAATACTAACAGCCATAAAAGGGGAAATCAACAGTAACACAATCATAGTAGGGGACTTTAACACCCCACTTTCACCAATGGACAGACCATCCAAAATGAAAATAAGTAAGGAAACACAAACTTTAAAAGATACATTAAACAAGATGTACTTAATTGATATTTATAGGACATTCCATCCAAAAACAACAGAATACACTTTCTTCTCAAGTGCTCATGGAACATTCTCCAGGACAGATCATATCTTGGGTCACAAATCAAGCCTTGGTAAATTTAAGGAAATTGAAATTGTACCAAGTATCTTTTTCGACCACAATGCTATGAGACTAGATATCAATTACAGGAAAAAAATCTGTAAAAAATAAAAACACATGAAGGCTAAACAATACACTACTTAATAACCAAGAAATCACTGAAGAAATCAATGAGGAAATCAAAAAATACCAGGAGACAAATGACAATGAAAACACGATGATGCACAACCTATGGGATGCAGCAAAACAGGTTCTAAGAGGGAAGTTTATAGCAATACAATCCTACCTTAAGAAACAGGAAACATTTCAAATAAACAACCTAACCTTACACTTAAAGTAATTAGAGAAAGAAGAACAAAAAAAAAAACCCAAAGTTAGCAAAAGGAAAGAAATCATAAAGATCAGATCAGAAATAAATGAAAAAGAAATGAAGGAAAGGATAGCAAAGATCAATAAAGCAAAGATCAAATACCTTCTTTGAGAAGATAAACAAAATTGATAAAACATTAACCAGACTCATCAAGAAAAAAAAGGGAGAAGAATCAAATCAATAGAATTAGAAATGGAAAAGGAGAGGTAACAACTCACACTGCAGAAATACAAAGGACCATGAGAGATTACTACAAGCAACTACATGTCAATAAAATGGACAACCTGGAAGAAATGGACAAATTCTTAGAAATGCACAACCTTCCAAGACTGAACCAGGAAGAAGTAGAAAATATGGACAGACAAATCACAAGTAATGAAATTGAAACTGTGATTAAAAATATTCCAACAAACAAAAATCCAGGACCAGATGGCTTCACAGATGAATTCTATCAAACATTCAGAGAAGACCTAACACCCATCCTTCTCAAACTCTTCCAAAATATTGCAGAGGAAGGAACACTCCCAAACTCATTCTATGAGGCCACCATCACCCTGATACCAAAACCAGACAAAGATACTACAAAAAAAGAAAATTACAGACCAATATCACTGATGAATATAGATGCAAAAATCCTCAACTAAATTCTAGCAAACAGAATGCAACAACACATTAAAAGGATCATACACCATGATCAAGTGGGATTTCTCCCAGAGATGCAAGGATTCTTCAATATACGCAAATCAATCAATGTGATACACCTTATTAACAAATTGAAGAATAAAAACCATATGATCATCTCAATAGATGCAGAAAAAGCTTTTGACAAAATTCAACACCCATTTATGATAAAAACTCTCCAAAAAGTGGGCATAGAGGGAAACTACCTCAACATAATAGAGGCCATATACGACAAACCCACAGCAAACATCATTCTCAATGGTGAAAACCTGAAAGCATTTCCTCTAAGATCAGGAACAAGACAAGGATGTCCACTCTCACCACTATTATTCAACATAGTTTTGGAAGTCCTAGCCACGGCAGTCAGAGAAGAAAAAGAAATAAAAGGAATACAAATTGGAAAAGAAGAAGTAAAACTGTCACTGTTTGTGGACGACATGATAGTATACATAGAGAATCCCAAAGATGCCACCAGAAAACTACTAGAGCTAATCAATGAATTTGGTAAAGTTGCAGGATACAAAATTAATGCACAGAAATCTCTTGCATTCCTATACACTAATGATGAAAAATCTGAAAGAGAAATTAAGGAAACGCTCAAATTTACCACTGCAACAAAAAGAATAAAATACCTAGGAATAAATCTAAGAAGACAAAAGACCTGTATGCAGAAAACTATAAGACACTGATGAAAGAAATTAAAGATGATACCAACAGATGGAGAGATATACCATGTTCTTGGATTGGAAGAATCAATATTGTGAAAATGACTATACTACTCAAAGCAATCTACAGATTCAATGCAATCCCTATCAAATTACCAATGGCATTTTTATGGAACTAGAACAAAAAATCTTAAAATTTGTATGGAGACACAAAAGACCCCGAATAGCCAAAGCACTCTTGAGAAAGAAAAACGGAGCTGGAGGAATCTGACTTCCTGACTTCAGACTATACTATAAAGCTACAGTCATCAAGACAATATGGTACTGGCACAAAAACAGAAACATAGATCAATGGAACAAGATAGAATGCCCAGAGATAAACCCACGCACCTATGGTCAACTGATCTATGACAAAGGAGGCAAGGATATACAATGGATAAAAGACAGCCTCTTCAATAAGTGGTGATGGGAAAACTGGACAGCTACATGTAAAAGAATGAAATTAGAACTCTTCCTAACACCATACACAAAAATAAACTCAAAGTGGATTCGAGACCTAAGTGTAAGACCGGACACTATAAAACTCTTAGAGGAAAACATAGGAAGAACACTCTGACATAAATCACAGCAAGATCTTTTTTGATCCACCTCCTAGAGTCATGGAAATAAAAACAAACAAATGGGACCTAATGAAACTTAAAAGCTTTTGCACAGCAAAGGAAACTATAAAGACGATGGAAAGACAACCCTCAGAATTGGAGAAAATATTTGCAAATGAATCGACAGAGGATTAATCTCCAAAATATATACACAGCTCATGCAGCTCAATATTAAAAAAACAAACTACCCAATCCAAAAATGGGCAGAAGACCTAAATAGACATTTCTCCAAAGAAGACATACAGATGGCCAAGAAGCACATGAAAAGCTGCTCAACATCACTAATTATTAAAGAAATGCAAATCAAAACTACAATGAGGTATCACCTCACACCAGTTAGAATGGGCATCATCAGAAAATCTACAAACAACAAATGCTTTAGAGGGTCTGGAGAAAAGGGAACCCTCTTGCACTGCTGGTGGGAATGTAAATTGATACAGCCACTATGGAGAACAGTATGGAGGTTCCTTACAAAACTAAAAATAGAATTACCATATGATCCAGCAATCCCACTACTGGGCATATACCCAGAGAAAACCATAATTCAAAAAGACACATGCACCCCAATGTTCACGGCAGCAGTATTTACAATAGCCAGGTCATGGAAGCAACCTAAATGCCCATCGACAGAACAATGGATAAAGAAGATGTGGTACATATATACAATGGAATATTACCCGGCCATAAAAAGGAACGAAATTGGGTCATTTGTTGAGACGTGGATGGATCTAGAGACTGTCATACAGTGAAGTAAGTCAGAAAGAGAAAAACAAATATTGTATATTAATGCACGTATGTGGAACCTAGAAAAATGGTACAGATGAACCAGTTTGCACGGCAGAAGTTGAGACACAGATGTAGAGAACAAACGTATGGACACCAAGGGGAGAAAGCCACGGGGGTGGGGTGGGCATGGTGGTGTGATGAATTGGGCGATTGGGATTGACATGTATACACTGACGTGTATAAAATTGATGACTAATAAGAACCTGTTGTATAAAAAAATAAATAAAATTCAAAACTTCAAAAAAAAAAACTAATACTAAACTAGGGGCTTCCCTGGTGGCACAGTGGTTGAGAGTCCGCCTGACGATGCAGGGGACACCGGTTCATGCCCCGGTCCAGGAAGATCCCACATGCCGCGGAGCGGCTGGGCCCGTGAGCCATGGCCACTGAACCTGCGCATCCGGAGCCTGTGCTCCGCAACGGGAGAGGCCACAACAGTGAGAGGCCCGCATACCGCAAAAAAAAAAAAAAATCACCACAAACTTGGTAGCTTAAACAACAAAAATTTATTCTTTCACAGTTGTAAGGGCCAGAAGTCTAATATCAGTCCCCCTGGGCCAAAATCAGACGTCAGCAGGGCAATAATTCCTCTAGAGGCTCTAAGGAAAAATCCATTCTTGCCTCTTCCAGCTTTTGGTGACTGGCCAGTGTTCCTTGGCTTGTGGTCACATCACTCCAATCTCTACCTTTGTGATCACATTGCCTTCTCTTCTGAGTGTGTCCAAATCTCCCTCTACTTCTCTCTTATAAGGACATTTGTGATTACATGTAGGGCCCATCAGATAATCCAAGATAATCTCCCCATCACAAAATCCTAAACTTCACTGCATCTGCAAAGTTTATTGCCATATAAGATAACTACTGACAGCTATAAACAGTTTTATGCTAACAAATTAGACAATTTAGAATAAATGGAAAAATTCTTACACATATTACCAAAACTGAATCAAGAAGAAAGACCTATAACAACTAAAGAAATTTAGTTAGTAATTAAAGCTCTTCCTACCAAGCAAATCAAAACAAAAACAAAAAAACTTAGGCCCAGATTGTTTCACTGGTGAATTCTATAGAATACTTAAGAAATAATAACAATCCTTCACAAACTCAGGGAAAAAAAATAAAAAGAAGAGGAAAGAACACTTCCCAAGTTATTCTATGATGTCAGTATTACATTAATACCAAAGCCAGACAGACATCACAAGATGAGAAAACAACAAATCATTAACCCTTATGAATACAGAGGTAAAAATCCACCACAAAATATTAGTAAACTAAACCCAACAACATATTAAAGGTCCATATACTATGACAAAGTGGGATTTTTCCATCTGAAAATCAATGTAATAAAATTAATGTAATAAGCCACATTAATAAATGTGTCCAGTAAAGGACAAAAATCACATGATCATTTCACTAGATGCAGAAAATGTATTTGACAAAATCCAAAATGTATTTTTAATAAAAAACTCTGAACAGACTAGGAATAGATGGGAAATTCTTCAACATCATACTCAATGGTGAAAGGCTGAATGTTTTCCCCTTAATATCAGTAAGGCAAGAGTGTTCACTCTCTCTACTTTTAATCAACATTATACTAAAGGTTCTAACCAGTGCAGTCAGATAAGAAAAAGAAATAAAAAGTATCCAGATTTGAAAGAAAGAAGTAAAACTGTCTTTATTTGCAGGTGACAAATTCTGTATATAGAAATTCCTAAGAAATCCACTAAAAAAAAAGAAGAGGAAGAAAGATACTACTAGAACTAATAAATGAGTTCAGCAAGGTCTCAGGATACAAGGACAAAATATAAAAATCAATTACATTTCCATATAATAGCAATGAGCAACCTGGAAATGAAATTTAGAAAACAATTACATTAGAAATAGCAGCAAAATAATAAAATACTTAGGAGTAAATTTAAAAGAAGAAATGTGACTAGTACACTGAAAACTACAAAACATTCCTGAGTGAAATTAAAGATCTAAATGAATGGAAAACATTCCATGTTCTTGGCTAGAAAGATTCAATACTGTTAAGAAATCAATTCCCAAACTGATCTACAGAGCCTACAAAATATACAAACCACTAGCTAACTTAATCAGTATACGGGGATAAAATGCAAATAGGAAAGGACAAGACTTTTGAAAAATCATAAAAGACTATTTGCAGACCTGCAAATATATTTTAAAACCTAAATGAAATGTATAATTTCCTAAGGAAATACAATTTAACAAAATTGATCCTGTTAGTGGTAAACAGTTCAAACAGACCACTTTCCATAGCAATGAGCTATCACCACAAAAAAGTGCCAGGCCCAGGGGGTTTCACAGGCAATTCTACCAAATTCAAAAACTAGGTATCCCATGGCACCACTAAAGAAAATTTTCTTATTTTTTTTATGAAGCATAGCACTGATACCTAAACCCATAAAGAAAATTATAGATGAATATAACATAAATATTGATACAAAGATACTAAACAAAATAATAAAAACAGAATATCCAGCACCACAAAGAAAATAATATGCAATAACCAAGTGGGATTAATTCTAGGAATGTAAGTTGGTTCAATATTAGGAAATTTATTAATATAAAACACCACATCAACAGATGTAAGGAGAAAAATTATGCAATTATCTCCATACATGTTTAAATGGCCTCTGACAAAATTCAACACCCTTTCCTGTTAAAACACTCAAGAAAATAGGAATTAAGCCAGTCTTGAAGCTACTATTTCATTTGGTGGGGAAACATTGGAGGCATTTACAAAGATCAGGAACAAGGCAAGGTTGCCTACTGTCCCCACTACTATTCAACATGTTACTGGTGGCATGAGTCAAAGCAGTTAGGTAGGAGAAATCAACTAAAGGCAAGAGAATTGGAAAAAAAGAAGTAAAACTATCTCTATTTGAAGATGATCTGATAGTATATCTAAAATCCTAGAGAATTAATAACAATAGTAACTCAAATGTTTAAAAAAGTTAAACAAAGAAGGACATGAACTTAACATACAGAAATCAACAGCTTTAATATACATAAATAATTAGAGGATATAAAGTAGAAAAAGCCCCACTTTCAGAACAATCTTAACAACAAGTGTGCAAAACTCTTACGAGGAAAACTTTAAAACACTTCTGAAAGTCACAAAAGTAGACTTGAATAATGAAAAGACACCTCTTGTTCTTGAACAGGACAGGTCAACATCATAAAGATGTCAGTTCTACCTAACATCAATTTAATGCAATCTTTATTTTTAATAAAACAAGCTTCCTTGTTGAGATAAACAAGTTAATAATAAAGTGTTTTTATTAAAAGTGATAATAGGGCTTCCCTGGTGGCACAGTGGTTGAGAGTCTGCCTGCCGATGCAGGGGACATGGGTTCGTGCCCGGTCCGGGAAAATCCCACATGCCGCGGAGCGGCTAGGCCCGTGAGCCATGGCCGCTGAGCCTGCGCGTCCGGAGCCTGTGCTCTGCAACGGGAAGGGCCACAACAGTGAGAGGCCCGCGTACCGAAAAAAAAAAAAGTGAGAATGGTCAGGAAATCATTGGAAAAGAAAACTACAAGGGCAGGGGGAGGGGTGGGGAACCAGTCTTACCAGACATTAAAACATACTGTAAGTCTTTAAAATAAAATAGTATGGTCTTCAGTACTTTTCCCAAGGTGTATTCATGAAATACTTGAAATGCCTACTAAAAATGACTGACTTTGGGAAATGCTGTATTCCATATTCCCTTCTTCAATATTCATAGGGCACTTAGCATGTTAAAGATTCTTGCAATAAAGGAAATATCTTTGCTTAAAAAGGTAGTATGGTCTTGGTACATGAACTGATAAACAGCAATGGAATAGAATAGGAAGTCCAGAGAAAACCAAATACATGTGGTAGCTTATGTATAAAACTTATGTATACAGGTGGCATCTCAAAACACTAGGGCAAAGATGGATTTTTTAAAAAATAAATGGTGTTGAGACATCTATTTGGGAAAAGAAAAAAAATTAAATCCAGACCTCGTACCACACAGTCCAAATAAATCAGGGATCTAAATGTAAAAATGATATGCAAGTACTAGAAGGCAAAATAGGTAAATCCCTTCATGACCTGGGCATATGTAAACAGTTTTTAACTAAGACACAAAATTCAGACGCAATAAAAGATTATAAACTTGACCTCATAAAATTAAGAATCTTTTGCATAGCAAAAAGTACCATAAAAGTCAAAAGACAGCTGTTGAATTGTGAGAAAATATTTGTAACACATATCACAGATGCAGATCTAATATCCCCAATAAAGAACTTTTGAAAAACTGAGGGGGAAAAGAAAAATGATAGGAAAATGACTCAAACGGGCAATTCACAAAAAAAAAAAAAAAAAGATTTTAAAAGGGACTTTAAACATACAAAAAGATATGTTATGGCCTCATTTCATGCTACTCTCCCTCTCATTCACTATGCTCCATGAACAGTCCAAGCTATAGAAACTTCACACTTGTTTATTGCTTCGTATGCTCTCCGCCTCCATCTCCCCACTCTTTAAATGGCTAGCTTCTTCTCATTTTCAGGTTTTCACTTAAAAGCCACCTCCTCAGAGGCCTTCTCTGATCGCCTATCCAAAGTCCTATCTGTCCCTCCACAATGATTCTCTATCATAGTGCCCTTTTATTTCCTTAGAACAACAGCCTAATCTGTAACTGTCTCTCCAATTCAAATGTTAGCTTCCAAGGGAAGGTGCTTTGCCTGTCTTGATCACCGTTGTATCCTCAGCGTCTAGCACAAAGCTTGATACATATTTCAAAGTAAATAATGAGAGACTGGGAAACAGCATAACAGATTTCAGGATTTGGGAGGCGAAACTCAGAGTGAAGGCAAGGTCCAAGATGTAGAATTGCAGTAAGCTGCTGAAAGGAATTAAGGCCATTCAAAGAACTGATGGCAAGGTGAGGGATAGATTATCCACATTTTCACTAAAGTCATCAACTACAATATCCCTTGATCTGAGCACTATCTCTAGCTAATCCTTCCAGTTCTCTCAGTAATTTACACTTGATAACCTTTTAAAAATCTCATTGAGACCTCCTTTCTCTTTCACTCAGTTTATAAACTCTTCTAGCTCCACTTGCCTCCTTCTGCAGCCTACATCCTCAGTGTATAATCCCCACATCAATGCCTAGCCTTTTCCTCTATCTGCAGTAATTCTCAAGCATGAATCTAAGCATCACTTGGGATAGTTTAAAACATGAGCATATTCCCAGGCCCCCACTCTTCTGGATTCAGTAGGTCTAAGGTGGAGGTCCAGGAATCTAGGTTATAACAAGCACTCCCAGAATGTTTGGATACCGGTGATCCAAAGATAAAATAAACACCGCTCTGGATGAAGAGATGCCCTTCTTCCTATCCCCGGAGAACACCTCCACCTGTACTCTAGAGCCCATACTTTTCCATCCCTTCAGAGATCTTACTTTATTGGCCTCGCTCCCCACTACATCTGTAATCTCAGCTTAAATCCTGATAGCCAAAACTATTTTTTCAGCAAAGCGCATCTGATCCATGTCATCCCCCTGCTTAAAACCAACCGTTTCCTATCACCTGTAGCAGTGGTTCTCAACTTTGAATATACTTGAAATCAAATGTGTTCTAAGCACTATCTACAAATTACTGTTTTCCAAATATACTGAGAGATGTGAGACATCTCTGAGAGATGTATTTGTTTCCAAGTTTTAAAAAACTTGTACAGAAATTACTAAACATTTTGTACAGAAAATACCAGACACATTTATATAGCTGTTCTTATTACCCTATGATAATCCGCTTTCAAGAAATCATGTGCCATACACACACACACACACACACACACACACACGCACGCGCGCCAAGAAGTCATAGAAAAGACGACCTTTTGCCAAATATATAAAGTTCCATCTGTGGTGTACGGATGCATAGACAGCATTTACTAAATTGAAGAGGGTCATCCATTCCACGTTCAACGATCTACATCATGTATCTTATAGTAGTTGTTATAATAATTTAAATAGCATCTATTTATCATATTACTCTAAGTTTACTGTATAATAAACATCTATGTCACGTAAACTCATTCCTCTGGATCTGTATCTGAAAAGAATTCATTTATGAGATCATTATAACTAAATCCAAGTGCACATTTAATTTCCTAAATTCTTTTTGCTGTTCTACCAAAATGTTAAAATATTCTATGGTCAAATAATTTGGGAAACCAAACTCGGGTAAACAATGTACCTTGCATATATGTGCCCTACTCTTTTTTGAATGTATGTAGATGCTGTTTTATCTATTAGCAAATTCCATTAACAACACTGCCACATGGTAGCTTTTTTATCATTATAGATTTTCCCAGTCGGTAGATACTAAAGAGCCAGCTACTTTTATTGTGGAGAGATTTCTTTTTTTTAACAACAAAAAGGTACCCTCATACTCAAAAAAATTGGAAACCACCATTCTACAGAATAAAAGTCCACATTCCTTAAGAGGACATACAACAAACACCTCCTATGGCCTAGATTTCCAAACATACTTCTCTTAACACAAACTCTGCAATTTTTTCTTGTATTATCCTAAAGCTAAACCTTAATATGCTCTCAATTTATCATAACAGTGAGTCAAGATTCTAAGTTTTTAGAATTAAGACGGTACTTTACACATCAAGTAATTCAACTCCTTAAATTTATAGAAAAGTACATCACCTTCTTGTGTACCATTTGTTTCCTGATAAATACTGTACTATTTTTTAATAACTTAAGACCAATAGAGAATGTAAAATTTCCTAATAATACTCTAACGAACTTCGAAAAAGTGAGTTTCAACTTGATTCCTCTTTTCCATTTCCTCTATGCTCTGGCAGTACCACTAAATGGTAATTAAACTCAAGAGTTTCACACACTTCAAAAACAAATTTACCTAATTAAGAACAGGATGCCAATAATTCACTTTGCAGATATGATAGAGTTTTGCTCCTACAGGTTTACCTGTAAGAACATCAGGAATTGAAAACAGAGGTAACTAAGGTTTCTGGAGTTTAGCCCTTTAACCATACAAATGAATTCCCAATGATGATAATGATGATGACAGCAGCTAACATTTATTAACTCTTTACTTTGGACTGTATTAAGTCCTTCATATCACTACCTCCTTTAGTTTTTCAGACAACCCTCTAAGGTAGGTAGTAATTACTGTCTTCACTTAACAATTAATAAAACGGGGCTCTGACAAATTAAATAACTGTCAGGGTCCCACAAGTAAACTTTTCCTCAGGTGTTACCGCTCTCCAAAACGAGCGCATGTTTCCCTCCCTCCCATCAGCACGCATTGACCCCTTGGTCCTTCCCAACCCTCTAGGTGGTCTGGTAGGGAACAAACTCCTCCACCAGGCCCCCCACTTACATTCAGCAGCCGGTGCCCAGGACCATCCTTGGCCTCGTCTTTGGGCCGATTCAAGGTCTTGCCCTGCTCCTGGATGTTACGGGTTGCAGAAGAGAACTCTGACCCTCTAGCATGTGTGTTTTCCAAGTTGGTACGGGGAATCCTCTGAAGTATCGGGGCTGTGTACAGGGAATGGACCCGCCCGTTGCGGTTATCTGCTGTGTTGGAAACCTTGCCCATGTCTCGGGGCGGCTCCATCCCTCCATCCGCAGCTGGGCAGGTCTGCGCACTAACCAACCGACGACCTGCTACTGCGCAGGCGCAGCCCTCTCCCTGCCTTTCCCACGCTTTTCCTGTGCACGCAGCAACCCACCGGCGCTCCGCGTGACCCACACGCTCGCGCCAGGCTTCTGCCCCAGGCTGGCTTTGGGGGCGTACTAGTTAAGCGAGCCTGCAGGGTCAGCGGCAAGTCCTTGCCCAGGCCGTTTAAGTCTCCCTTTGAAGGAAGTCAGAGCAAGCTTGTGGACAAGGCTCCTCAGCACGGGGATTGAACTTGATTGTTTCTTGCCTGCCCCTTAACCCATCATAAGCCTTCTTCTCCCTACACCTCCTTACATTATCCCCTGAGCTCCAGATGTTATATTTCCAACAGTCTACGTGGACATCTTTACTCGACTGTCCCATAGACTCATAACACAACACGTTAATATTCATCTTCCCTCTCAGACCTCTAATATGTTCCAAACGTATTTAATGTAGCAATGTCATATCCACAAAAGCTTAAAACTTCAGACACAGTTTTGAATTCTAACCCTAAATATTTGAATCCTACTCTTTCTCTTTATGGCACCTCGTCTAGGACATCTCACACACAGATGACTGGAATGGTTTACTCATGGGTCTCCTGGCCTGCTGTCATCCACTCTTTCCACTGCTCCAGTGTTAATACAGCTTACCTTTTAAAGCATACAAAATCACAAACTTTCAGAGTTTCTTTATTGGCCACAAAATTTTAATTCCGTAATATGTAAAAACAGGGACTCCAAAATGCCCTTTACACCTCAGGATCATTACTTATGGCCATTCTATATGGAATCTATTTTCCTTTTATTCAAAGGCCACCTCAGAGTTCAGCCTTAAGTTTTATAACCCCATACACATACCCCCAAAGCAGAATTAATTGCTGTCTCCAAGCTGCTACTTGGCATATCACTATTAGTATATTAGTGGGCTCACACTATTAGAATTAGTTGTTAATTTCAAAAGAGAGTTCTTTGGGGGCACTTTCACTCTTCAGGGTTCATGGCACAATACCCCAATGCCCTTGATACATGTTTGCTGTCATTCTGAGTCTGTGCTGTGTCGTGTTTAATCACTGTTCAAAGAGACTTGCTGTCCACCAGCACACTCTGACTTCCTTAGGGTTCATGTGATGCAACAACAAAAATCTAACCTAACTCTAATCAAACCTCTAGCCCTAACCTCCAGTCTACAGGAAATTCAGGAGGTAGAGAAACAAACTCAATGATACTTTTACAGGTAAAAAAAATCAAACAAATAAAAATGTAGCTGGCACTATTTTTAAAAACTGGTTTGGATTCTTCATACACACACACACACACACACACACACACACACAAAATATCACGGGGGAATGTAGAATGGTATGGCCTCTCTGAAAAGAGTTTGGTAATTTCTTTTAAAAAACTAAGCATGGAACTACCATACAACCCAGCAATTGCACTCCAGGGTGTCTATCCCAGAGAAATGAAAACTCACATTCACTCAAAAAGCTATACACAAATGTTCATAGCAGCTTTGTTCATAATAGTCAAAAAGTGGAATCAGCTCAGATGTCCTTCGACAGGTAAGTGGTTAAACTTCAATACATACCTTGGATCATGGCTTTGCAATAAAAAGGAATGAACTATGGCCATACAACGTGGGTTAATCTCCAGGGAATGCGCTGAGCAGAAAGAAGCTAATCCCAAAAGATTACATACTATATGATTCAACTTATAACATTACTGAAATTACAAAATTTTAGAAATAGAAGACATTAGTGATTGCCAGGGCTTAGAGTTAGGGGTGCAGGGAGGGGATGTGGGAAGGAGGTTGTGTTTATAAAAGGGCAGCATGAGAGATTCTTATGGTTTTTGGACTTGTTCAGTACCTGGGCTGTGGTGCTATATAGATAAACCCTACACAATTGATAAAATTGTATAGAACTTAATATATACAGACACACACAAGTGTGTACAAGTAAAACTAGGGATATGTAAAACTAGGGATATCTGAACAAGATTGGTAGATCATGTCAGTGTCAATATGCTGGTTGTGATATTATACTATGAATTTTGTAGACTGGTATTTGGAGGCACTGGCCAAGTGTACAAAGGATTACTCTGCATTATTTAAGTTGGCATGAATCTACATTTATCTCAGTAAATTTTTCAATTAAAAAATATCATGGGGGGGCTTCCCTGGTGGCGCAGTGGTTAAGAATCTGCCTGCTAATGCAGGGGACACGGGTTCGAGCCCTGGTCTGGGAGGATCCCACATGCCACGGAGCAACTAGGCCCATGAGCCACAAGTACTGAGCCTGTGCTCCGCAACAAGAGAGGCCGTGACAGCGAGAGGCCCACGCACCACGATGAAGAGTGGCCCCCGCTTGCCACAACTAGAGAAAGCCCTCACACAGAAACGAAGACCCAACACAGCAAAAATAAATAAAATAAATTAATAAACTCCTACCCCCAACATCTAAAAAAAAAAAAAATAATATCATGGGGGAGAAAAGATGAGACCATTTTAAATTTAGATAACAAACTGAAATGCATAAACCTTGACTAGATCTTAAGAGACAACTGGGGAAATTTGAGTATGGACTGAAATTATTGTTTTTCCAACTGTTTTAATGATATTGTGCTATGCAGAAAAATGTTCTTTTTGGAGGATGTATGCTTAAATATTTGGGTGAAGTGACATGATGTTAGCAACTTACTTTCAAAAGATTTAGCAAGAAAAAAGGATGTATAAAGAAAGAAAGCAAATGAGGCAAAAATTTAACAATAATCTAAGTTGATATAGATTACAGTTGCTATTACATTAGTCTTTCAACAATTTTACATTTGATAGTTTCCAAATAAAAATCCCTCAGAGCTCACTCACGTGTATAGCCTTTTCTTTGTCTCCACTTCCACCAGCAGAAATCCTATCCATCCTATAAAGGACCTGCACATACCCCTTACCTGAAATACTTCCCTAGATTCTTCAACTCCTATGCCTATCTCTGTCTTTTGACTAGATTATGAGTCACTAAAAGACAGGTACCATGTTTTATTCATTTTCTTTCTTTTTTTTGTCCTCTCACAAACCTAGCAATTTGATCAAGATCAAATCAAGTCATCTATTGCAATCCAAGCTTCGTTTCATAATAAATTACAAATGGTACACGTAGGCCAGAGATCCCAAATGCTGGCTAGTCTACTGGCTATATCACAACCACTTGGCATACCTTTTCTAAAAGACAGTGTTCCAGGTACCATCTCAGACCCAATGAATCTGAATCTCTGGGAATGGAGCATAGAAGCCTATATATATTTTGTTCTGCCTGCAGGGAGTGGGGAGAGGCAGGTATTAATTACTGAATATTTTGCACCCCAAAAACAATGACAAAAACCCCACTGGGGATCTTGCTTTTTGACACCTCAGGAACTCTACTAAGTATACCACTCTACCCAACATGTGATGTATGGGGAAAGGTGAGAAAAATTATGATTTTGAGCCAATCATGGAGACATACATTAGCAATGAACTTCCTCCAAGTTTCTCAATCATCATGGCCAAAAGTTTTTTGATAGATACCACTGTGGTTTCCTTGATGAAAAATTTGTACAGCTCCACCAGTTTCCACGGATTGGGACATGGACATCTTTGGGGGACAATATTCAGCTCACCAAAATCCCCCACATTGGTTCTTTCATGTTTCTCCTTGACGACACTGTTCAGGTGTGGTAAGCTTCAGCTCTAATGAGCGTGGCTTCCCTGAAGTTTGCTGGCAGGGAGGATCATGAACTCCTGCACTGCCAGCTTGATGCCAACATGAAAAGCATTGCTGATCACAGTGAAAGCTGGAACAGGCAGGATGACTTCAGGATTGCCAGTGGATTCACAATTCTGTGACAGAAAGGGAATTCCCTTTTCAGCAGCTCTGGCCTTACAAAGAGCAAGATATTCCTAGTATGGTGTGCGTACCAAATTTAGACATGTGCTCAGAGCCATCCAACTCCATCATCAATTTGTCACTCCTCTTCTGCTCCACAGCATTCAGTGGCTTGCTAACAGGGCAGGCCCAGTTTTACTGAGGTGCTCAAGAGCCTCTGAGACACCTTTTCCCACAGTGAGCCTTAATGTCTTGAGCTCTAGGTCTCATACCAGTTGAGGCATCACTGGATACAGCTCTGAAGAGACCTCTTTGAGTGCAGGACCCACCTGAAGAGTGGGACTTCCGTGACAGCCAAAGATCTCTCTGACAAAGAGCTGGAGATTAGGTATAGTGAATTTCTACTCATACTTCTTGTCATGTAAAAAAGAAGCAGGGGAAGGGGTCTGCAGAGGTCAAGTGAGTGTTAATAGGTTCGCAGGCCTCTCCTTTATCCTCCTGAGCTCTTGGCCTACTTGGCTTCTCTTCTGCAATGTATGTTTTTTTAAAGCTCCCTAAATGATTCTGATGTGCAACCAGATACGGGAACTACTGGTACAGGTCTTCAAGAAAAATAAACTTTTACGATTATAAAAACTTTTCAAATAAAAGTTACATTTCCTTTTTATTAGCCATGAAATAAAGCATCTTTCAAGCTAAATTACATTACATTAGACTTATTACATGATACACAACCACTGAACCAGTTTCAAAAACAACAAATTTCATATTTCAATTTATTCAGTAAGGAGACATGAAAAATAATGAAGGTCCTTTTTCCCCCCTTCTTCCCTATTCCCTAAATTTATGTTTAAACCTATTTTGTAACACTAAAGTTATGGCATTTTTAAAAGCACTGTATACAGTACTTTTAAAGATAATGATTATAAATGCAACTAATTTGAGAAAACAGGAAATAAACACTTTCACCTGCTGGTTTCTACCTCAGCATCTCCTTTGTCATAAAGACAATAATACTATAGAAATTAATGTTTGGGTATAAATCACAGATACAATTTTAACATTTTCCATAATCCTGAGAAATTCTTTAGTATTATATAATCGAAAAATCAATTCCAAATACATCTGTAAATATCTTATAAAAATACATTTAAAAACAAGAATGGGAAAAATTCTAAATACTAGGTAATTACTCTGAAGGTGAGTTGGCACTATGAAGAGGCTTTGATTCCTCTATCTTTATCAGGATATTCTTCCACATCAGAGGAGAACATCAACTCTGGGAGAGAAGATGAACAAATCACACTCAAAATGATTTCCCAGTATCTCAAAAAGAGTTTTATAGCTTAGTTATAAACAGTCTTTAAATATTGACATGTTATATGATAATAGAAAGCCCTCAAGTACAAGTAAGAATTCTTGATAGTGAAATCTGATTTAAAAGGTGAACTAATGACAAATGTACACGTTTTGCATTTTGAGATATACAAGTTTTGAATGTATTATAAACCCTTGAAAAATAAAACATATAATATAATAGAGACAATATAATAACTCTTACCAGGAAATTTAAGTCACTTAGAGAATCCAGGATCATTAGACATCTAAGAGGTCTAATTCTATAGTGATCATGATAACCTAAAATGTAGGACACAGATGCAGTGGAGGACCTGGAACTAAGATGAAGTGTGTGCCAGGATATCTTAAATATGTTACCCTATTTAATCACCATAACAACCCTTTAAGCGAGTATTATCATCCTCATTTTATATTTCCTTTTTTTATCCACATGGAAATATTATTTGATTCACATGACCCTAAAAGCAGGATTCTGGAAATATTTAATAGGTAACACACACTGTGATTTAGACTGAATACTACACAAGCCAGCTGCATGCAGCTTTAATCCCAACCACAGTGCAGAATGTTATTAGTTGACATTTCTACATTTAAACTATTACTTAGCATAGACACATAATTTATTAAAATATCAGGAAATACAAAAAAAGAAAACCTTAGGAATTAATAAAGTCGCCTGATGTAAGCTTTAGATGAAAAAATCTTTGAATGACTAAAAACTATACTGAGTGAAAGAAAAATAGCAAAATACTTAAAGCCTAAGAAGATTTTTTTAATACTTTAAATATATCCAAAGGAATAATTAGTGAACAACATGAGCAAAGGTACATTTATGAATGAAAATACACAAGAAGATCAAATTTTTTGTCTTGGTTTTTACAAATGGAAATGTTGAAAAGATTCTCAGTTCCAAGACTTCTGAGACATAGGCTATACTCAGTTGGTCAAACTGCAGTTAAATGCTCAGGATGTTTAACCAATCAAGAATAAAATAATAACCAAAGTCCAGAAAATATCAAAGAGATTCAAGGGTGAAATTGTGGAACATCTGCCAGGAAATACAACTTACAATACAAATACTAAGCAGTTCCCAAAGCAGTGCTGAGAAGCCTAGCAGTTTGCTAATGTGACTCTTCTTCTGGTGTTCCAAGAGGGGTCTGAGGACTAGAGATTAGCAAATCTCACTTCACCCTGGGCACACTGAAGGTAGGATTACTAAACACCTCATTAGACAATGAGGGGTAAGATTTTGTGGCTGGTAGAGGAGGAGGTAAGAATAAATTCACTTGAATATGTGTCTAACAGAGGCTAATAGATGAAGCATGATTTATTTCACATTAAGAGATACTTTGATCAGAAAAAGACTAAGAGAAATGAAGAGCAAAAACTTCCTATAAAATAGCTGAAGCGTTCCAAGAGAAGAAATGCCTCCAAAGTATGAGACAGGACCGCAGAAGCCCCTCATGAAGTATTCAATACTTCAAGACTACAGCTCTCCTATACACTCCTCCCTGCTTCTCGTGGCATTCTGTTTCACCACTTTATTATTACTCTTCTTATGTTATTTTACTTTAAATATATCTTTGTTATTGAAACGTTGTAAGCTGTATCCATTAAAAGAAGATTTATAAAGTCATTATAGAAGATTTTATGATATACTATTTTTTCTTTAATACATACCTTCACTAAGATCCATGCCTGGCCTATAAGACAAAAAAAGCCAAGATAAGCCAACCAGAAGGGCCACCACCAGATTCACCACAATCCATGGCTGGAGAACCTGTTCCTCAACTCCTTCTGCCCTAAAGGTACAGAAATACTCATTAGAAATGTCTTCATTTTGGTCCATATATCCAGATATATCTATTTTATAAACTTTAAACAAAATGAGCAGTCCTCACCCAGAGGAATAACAAGCATAAACTATAACTTCCCTATAAAATAACACCATGTATATCATGAGAACAAAGGTTCAAATGTTATTGAATTCTAAACAGATTTGCTTTGTACACAGATGTAATGGAAATTTACTGTTGCCAAAGAATTTTTCTAAGTTTCCCTTCCAACTACTGTTAGTGCTACTCTTCAATCATTCCTTTCTCTCTTAACCTCAAGCCCCTAGCCACTCTCTTCAAACAAGACTGCCCCTCTAAGTTTTGTGAAGTGGGATCTCAGCCATCCTGTCACTCTCATGGCTGGCCACTGATAGGCGGAAGCAGACTCTCCCTAGTCCACTCTCTTTCTGGCCTGCTTGGTTTCCTGATTCTATCCCAAGGTACCCAATCCCATCACTACTCTGCAGTATCAGGCTCCCTGATTGGGGGTGAGGATGTGGGGCTCCCCCAGTTCACCATGTAATGATTTATTTTAAAACCATAACTTCAGAGATTTAAAACAGATTTTTTTACAAAACATTTCATTAGAAATGCAGGAGTATACAACAATAGTTACCCATTAACCAATGGAATAGGGGTTTTTTTGCCATAATTTTGGAAATAAAACAGGGCCCTCAATATTATTTATAGATGAAAACAAGTAAAAGAGTGAAAGGATAAGACAGCACCATTACTCCCATCGTTGCTGTTATTACGATCAACAATTACTAATGCTACTGTGAATTCTTACCAGAGGCTACCATTAACAGAAGAAGGTGTGTAAAGGTGGATTCTGTCACTTGTCATTTGTTGACTCAGAGATAATATAAGAGCAGTAAAGTACACTGAGAAAAAGACAAATGAATTACTAATAATGTATTTTTAACAATTATTTTTAATTAATTAATAAAATTAATTAAAAATTAATTATTTTTAACTTATAGATTACTTTAAGATCAAAAATAATCTGTACTTTGGGGAATGATGATACAAAAAAAATTTCACTTAGTCAATTTCAATAGGCTGGATAGTCTTATTTTTCAAGAATATAGGTAGAGAAGGGTCTTTTGATGCTCACTATATCATCATTAGGCTGACAAGAACCTAGAAGATCTTTTAAGAAATTAAATGACTTACTCAAGGTCCTAAAATTAGTTTTATTTATATTCTCATAATTAGAACAAAATTTATTCCAAATTATCAAAAAGATATAAAATAGTATTTGTTACTAAAATGCCCTATCAGCTCAATCTGTTTAATGTTAAGTAGAAAACACAGAAGTTAAATATTAAGCAATATAGAATAACAAACTTTTAAAAGTTATTTAGATAACCTCTATTAAAAAATAATTCTATCAAAATTATGCCTACCATATGGTTTTTTAATTACAAATTCCACTGAATAAATATCTATATGTAATGTTTATAAGTAGCAATAATATAAAGTCCTTTTTAAAATAAAATTATACTCTTTCTGGTTCAAAGTTACAGAGTTATCAAATTAAACTATTTACTCACAGAAAGATGCTAAAGCTGTTGGATCCAGGGCAAGAAAATTTCGGATGGCTACTGATGTTTTAGCAAAGTCAATCCTAGAAAATACAAAAGCCTCTTGTCACAGTGCAGCTGTAAACTTCTTACAAAACTGTACTCTTTGGACAATAGTTTCTTCTTTCTCTATTTTAATGCTACCACATGTGTTGTCTATTACTAAGCTTTAAGTAGCTACAGTTTATACTTAACACACATGAAAGGATATCTTATTTACAAAGGCAACATAAAACATTTAACTAGAAGACTATTTTAGTCATCATTCCTTTAGAGTTAAAAACAAACAAATTAAACTTGATTGGCAAATTTCATTAGATTCTATTACACCTCTTTCTATTACCCATATTATTGGGTTATACGTTGTTTTTCTTAATGGGTTGAATTGTGTTCCCAGAAAGATATATTGAACTTCTAAACCCTGGTACCTGTGAACGTGACCTTATTTGGAAATAGAGTCTTTGCAGATGCGATCAACTTAAGATGAGGCCATTACAATGGGCCCTAATCCAATATGACTAGTGTCCTTACAAGAAGAGAAGACACACACAGAAGAGACTAGACGGTCATGTGACAACAGAAGGAGAGGTTGGAGTGATGCATCTACAAGCCAAGGAACACCAAGGACTGCCAGAAACCTCTGGAAGCTAGGAAAGAGGCAGGAACAGACTCTCCTTGGAGCCCTCCAAAACGGAACCAACCTTGCCCACACCTTGATTTTAGACTTCTGCATTCCAGAACTGTGAGAAAATAAATTCCTGTTTCAAGCCACCCAGTTCGTAGTACTTTGTTACAGCAGCCCTAGGAAACTAATAAAATACCCAGAGTTTTGTCTATACCTGATTCAGGTCATCTGGAAGATGTTTGGGACTTTCTGAGTTGATTATATTTGTATGAAATTTTGGACTTAGAGTTGATGCTGGAATGGGTTAAGACTTTGGGGGATATTTTTGCTCACAGTAGTCCCATCCCCCACCCCCCAAAAAAAACCAGAAACAGAATGGCTTTTTTAAAAAGTCAGAATAATATTAATATGCTATAATTCTATTTTGAAAATGTCACAGTCAGTCAGGGACACATTTTGCTCAACACTTCCTCCTGAAGAAAAGTTAGAGGGATCTGCAGTCTCAAGAGTCTTACCTGTCAAAAGCTGAAACTGTACTTAGAGCCAAAAGCAAGTAGAGAAGACTCTGGAATGGATATGCTAACGTCTTGTATTGTTGCAGAAGGTTCGAGAGGTTAGAAAGCTCGTCTCCTGCTAAAACATATATCACAACAATATTCCACACAGCACAGCCAGCCAAGAAGCCATGAGAAAAGAGACCAATCATCCTGAATGGAAAAGGGTTTCATTATTATACATGAATGACAAAAGTAAAAAGCTAAAACATTCTTCAAGTCTCTTCACATATAAGAATAAAATTCAACATTTCACAAAAAGTAAAAACACTGATAGGCAGATCATTTAACTCTAACTGAATGTTTAAAAACTATACCCACCACCATTTTAAGCTGTCAATTTTGTTAATAGTATTGAACAATCAACACTTTTTTAAAAAAATTATGGAACATCTGTTTTAAGAGAAGTCCAACAAAATCAGCCACCTGAAAGCCCGGTTCACTGACAGTGCAACATCTCTGGTGGTCCAGGAAGGCTTCATGTCCATCGACACGTCTATCTTTTCTGTGGTCTTTATCAACTCTGAGCGATCAGCAGCCTGGAATCGCCCTAAGAACACAATACACAACTATAAACAACTAACAAGAGGGAACCCTGGTGGTCTTTCCTATTATTCTACACTTAAGAACCCTCACACTGAGACTGAAATTCTGCTGTTTTCCTATCTAAAAATTCTCCCTGATTTGGTCCCTATTTCAGAAGGCTCTTTTCTTTCAGTTTATAAAACATATTTTTTTTTATCTTTAAGGAAAGTAAACAATGTCCATGCACTTTCTTCTCGACCCAAAATAGATGTTACAGTAACAGTCTTAGAAATCAATTATATTTAATGAAATACAATAATGAACTTGCAACTCAGAACAAAGTCTGGAAACCCTTAACATAACATAGTCTAAAAACCTCTAATTTAGAGACTTGACGAGTATTAAAGTTTAAATCCCAACACTATAAAAGTCAATATTTGAAAACACCTTAAATTTCTTCGGAAAAGATGACAGTTAGTGTAGCATGGCATTCTGTGATGACAGAAAAGAAACTGGTTGTTTCATACACTTGGCTTAAGAAGATGCCCATGGAAGGTACCAGTTCAAGTGTCAGCACTGCAACACTGTGAGCACAGCTTTATGCGTTTACTGCTGACGAGGAGGCTTCTCCCTCTCATTTATCTGCTGATCCACAAATGAACCTCAGGAAACAGGAAAGGTTCCAGTATCCTTGCCAAACCTGGCTGTCAAGTACTTTGGAGGAGGAAAGACAGAAATACAGACACCTAATTTTCCCAAAGAAAAAGCAACTTCTGAGCAGACTAGTGGTAACTTTTATGGTCAGTTACTTTACTAGGGAAGTTTCTGTGCTAAGGGAAGCAAGAATAAAAATGAGGATTGAGTGATATTGCTTGAAAATAGACTGAAGTAAATCATGGCCACATGGTAAACTAATAAAAGCCCTTAACTAGAAGTCATGAAACCTTGGTTCGAGTCCCAATTCTGCACTAACCAACTGTGAGACCCTGGGGAAGCCAGCCTCTCTGGATCGCAGGTTTCTCACTGGCCAACGACGCCAAGATCCCTTAGGTGGGTTTTTATGGAATCAGAATTCTAAAACAATTTATGTAAAATCTAATTTGCAAATTTTAAGGACTAATCTTTATGTTTTAGATGAGTTCCTTAGGCAGAATATTCAAAGCATATCCATGGGAAAAGCATATGGTCATGATCATGCTTTCAGTAGATTTTTCTTAAACTCTGCAAATGTAGTCTTATAACCAACGCAGAACTACTTTCCAAAAGAGTATGTAGCTATAATGTATTTCTTATTTAATATGGTAATACCATCATGTATTTTCTCTTATTTATTTATTTATTTTTTGTTGTTGTTGGTATGCGGGTTTCTCACTGTTGTGGCCTCTCCCGTTGCGGAGCACAGGCTCCGGACGCGCAGGCTCAGCGGCCACGGCTCACGGGCCTAGCCGCTCCACGGCATGTGGGATCTTCCCGGACCGGGGCACGAACCCGTGTCCCCTGCATCGGCAGGCAGACTCTCAACCACTGCGCCACCAAGGAAGCCCTCTTATTTATTTTTAATTGTAGCATTTCATTACCTGCTCCACCACCAATACCACTACCAATTGCAGAAAACTGGTAAAGTACAACAAAGAATAAAGAAATGGGGCTTCCCTGGTGGCGCAGTGGTTGAGAGTCCACCTGACGATGCAGGGGACACCGGTTCGTGCCCTGGTCCGGAAAGATCCCACATGCCGTGGAGCGGCTGGGCCCGTGAGCCGTGGCCGCTGAGCCTGTGCGTCCGGAGCCTGTGCTCCGCAACGGGAGAGGCCACAACAGTGAGAGGCCCACATACCGCAAAAAAAAAAAGAATAAAGAAATGAGTGGGAGTAGAGGGAGATTTTTTAAATTACCCATAATTCCATAACACAGAAACAACCAGCATTAATATTTTGGCATATTTCCTTCTAGTCTTTTTTGTCCTATGCAATTTTCTATAGCTGAAATCAAACTACATGTGTGTATTTATGTTTATTTTTCATTAGAATCTTCCCATGAAGTGAAAAATTCTCCCTAAACATTATTTTTAGTGGTGCAGAAGATTTCATTGTATAGATATGCCATAGCTGTCTGAAATCATTCCCCTCCTGTTTTACATTTAGGTTTTTTCCAGTTTTTCACTCTCATGAATAACAATGTGATGATTAGCTTTATGTACAAATTTTTATCCATATTTTTGCTTATTTCCTTAATTCAGATTTCCAGAAGTATAATTCCCAGGTCAAAGGATATCCTTGCATAATTCTTAAAGAGCTCACATTCCAAAACAAAGACCTACTTACGGCTTTTTTCCACAAACACTTTCCCTACAGGCTGGCTAATACCAGTGGGTGCAGTCAGTACAGACTGTTGTTCTGGACTACTTTGCTCATCAGTAATTATGTCTTCATCTTCAACTCCTAGCTCATTGGCATAATGTAATTCTGCTGGCTGGGTTTTCCTATAATCAGGGAGAAAGTAAGAAAAATGGATGATTATTAACCTTTTACAGACCCAAATAAGGAGGTACCTGTGAGTCTCATGGAAAGAGCCTTGGACTTGGGAGTCACAAAATTTGGTTTTTACTCAAATGGATCAGTTATTAACTCTTATGCACAGCAAGTCACTTTTATTTCTGTGGGCCTCAGTTTTCACATCTGGAAAATGAAGTGACTGAACTAGATTCCTCAGCTTCTTCACAGATTTAAAATTACATGATTCTATATAGATACTGATCGCTATTTGCAGAGTCACTTCCAAGTACAAACAAGTAATATAACTTCCAGTGAACTTCTTTAAAGAATATCATTCTATTTTACCTGACACTTGATTTCCTATGTTAAAATAAACATTTTTATGTATTGCTAAAAAAATCGTAATTTTAATTCTGTTAACATGAGAAAATAAATGATATAGCCTATTTTATTAATATTACCTTTAATTTTTAATATCTTTAATATGTAATATTTTTATTAGTTATACAAAATCTTCTATTTGTGTTCCTCTTCTTCAGAGACAGCTCCTAAAATTTTTTATTTAAATACAATATTTTACTTTTCTCAGCGGGTTTACTCTTTTCAAATTTACCCTTAGATTGGTTTAACTGATATTTTTGTACTATTACTTATCCTAGAGATATACAACTACAAGTATTTAATACGACTTAGAAGCTACCATTTGGGAGCTTGAAATTAAGCATCAAGGTATCTCTGCAAAATATTTAGAAGGGAGGGGGGACCTTGAAGATGGCGGAAGAGTAAGACGCAGAGATCGCCTTCCTCCCCACGGATACACCAGAAATACATCTACACGTGGAACGACTCCTACAGAACACCTACTGAAGGCTGGCAGAAGACCTCAGACCTCCCAAAAGGCAAGAAACTCCCCACGTACCTGGGTAGGGCAAAAGAAAAAAAGAAAAAACAGAGACAAAAGAATAAGGACGGAACCTGCACCAGTGGGAGGGAGCTGTGAAGGAGGAAAAGTTTCCACACACTAGGAAGACCCTCCGCGGGCGGAGACTGCGGGAGGCGGAGGGGGGAGCTTCGGAACCGCGGAGTAGTGCACAGCGACGGGTGCGTAGGGCAAAGCGGCAGATTCCCACACAGAGGATCGGTGCCGACCGGCACTCACCAGCCCGAGAGGCTTGTCGGCTCACCCGCCGGGGCGGGCGGGGCTGCGAGCTGAGGCTCGGGTTTCGGTTTTGGACGGAGCGCAGGGAGAGGACTAGGGTTGGCGGCTTGAACATAGCCTGAAGGGGTTAGTGCACCATGACTAGCCGGGAGGGAGTTCGGGGAAAAGCCTGCACCTGCCGAAGAGGCAAGAGACTTTTTCTTCCCTCTTTGTTTCCTGGTGCGCGAGGAGAGGGGTTTAAGAGCGCTGCTTAAAGGAACTCCAGAGACGGGCGCGAGCCGCGGCTAAAAGCGCGAACCCCAGAGACGGGCGCGAGCCGCGGCTAAAAGCGCGAACCCCAGAGATGGGCGCGAGCCGCGGCTGAAAGCGCGGACCCAGAGACGGGCGCGAGCCGCGGCTGAAAGCGTGGACCCCAGAGACGGGCGGGAGACGCTGGGGCTGCTGCTGCCGCCACCAAGGGGCCTGTGTGCGAGCACAGGTCACTCTCCACACCCCTCTTCCGCGGAGCCTGTGCAGCCCGCCACTGCCAGGTTCCCGGGAACCAGGGACAACTCCCCCGGGAGAACGCACGGCGGGCCTCAGGCTGGTGCAACGTCACGCCGGCCTCTGCCGCAACGTCACGCCGCCTCTGACGCCGCAGGCCCGCCCCGCACGCAGTGCCCCTCCTTCCCCCCCCCCACCCCCGGCCTGAGTGAGCCAGAGCCCCCGAATCAGCGGCTCCTTTAACCCTGTCCTGTCTGAGCAAAAAACAGACGCCCTCCAGCGACCTACACGCAGAGGCAGGGCCAAATCCAAAGCTGAGCTCCTGTAAGCTGTGAGAACAAAGAAGAGAAAGGGAAATCTCTCCCAGCAGCCTCAGAAGCAGCGGATTAAAGCTCCACAATCAACTTGATATACCCTGCATCTGTGGAATACCTGAATAGACAAGGAATGATCCCAAATTGAAGAGGTGGACTTTAGGAGCGAGATCTATGATTTTTTTCCCTTTTCCTCTTTTTGTGAATGTGTACGTGTATGCTTCTGTGTGAGACCTTGCCTGTATACTCTTGCTTCCACCATTTGTCCTAGGGCTCTATCTGTCCATGGTTTTTTAAAAAAATTTTTTTTCTCAATAATTAATTTTAATTGTAATAACTTTATTATACTTTACCTTCGTTCTTTCTTTCTTTCTTTCCTTCCTTCCTTCCCTCCTTTAGACAACGAATCACCCCAAATTGAGGAGGTGGTCTCTGAGAGCAAGATTTATGATTTTTCCCCCTTTACCTCTTTTTGTGAAGGTGTATGTGTATGCTTCTGTGTAAGATTTTCTCTGTATAGCTTTGCTTCCAACATTTGTCCTAAGGTTCTATCCGTCCCTTTTTTTTTTTTTCTAAATATTTTTTAATTCAATAACTATATTATACTTTTATTTTTACTTATCTTCTTTCTTTCTGTCTTTTTTCCTTCTTTCCCTCCTTCCTTCCTTCCTTCCTCCCTCCCTCCCTCCTTTCTTTCCTTCTTTGCTTCTTTCTTCCTCCCTTCCTTTCCTCCTTTCCTTCTTTCTTTCCTCATACTTCTACTAATTCTCTCTACTTTTTCTCCCTTTTATTCTGAGCCGTGTGGACGAAAGGCTCTTGGTGCTCCAGACAGGAGTCAGGGCTCTGCCTCTGAGGTAGGAGAGCCAACTTCAGGACACTGGTCAACAAGAGACCTCCCAGCTCCACATAATATTAAACGGCGGAAATCTCCCAGAGACCTCCATCTTAACACCAGCACCCAGCTTCACTCAACGACCAGCAAGCCACAGTGCTGGACACCCTATGCCAAACAACTAGCAAAACAGGAACACAACCCCACCCATTAGCAGAGAGGCTGCCTAAAATCATAATAAGGCCACAGACACCCCAAAACACACCACCAGACGTGAACCTGCCCACTAAAGAGACAAGATCCAGCCTCATCCACCACAACACAGGCACTAGTCCCCTCCACCAGGAAGCCTACACAACCCACTGAAACAACCTTAGCCACTGGAGACAGACATCAAAAACAACGGGAACTACGAACGTGCAGCCTGCAAAAAGGAGACCCCAAACACAGTAAGATAAGCAAAATGAGAAGACAGAAAAACACACAGCAGATGAAGGAGCAAGATAAAAATGCACCAGACCTAACAAATGAAGAGGAAATAGGCAGTCTACCTGAAAAAGAATTCAGAATAATGATAGTAAGGATGATCTGAAATCTTGGAAGTAGAATGGACAAAATGCAAGAAACAGTTAACAAGGACCTAGAAGAAATAAAGATGAAACAAGCAATGATGAACAACGCAATAAATGAAATTAAAAGTACTCTAGATGGGATCAATAACAGAATAACTGAGGCAGAAGAACGGATAAGTGACCTGGAAGATAAAATAGTAGAAATAAGTACTGCAGAGCAGAATAAAGAAAAAAGAATGAAAAGAACTGAGGACAGTCTCAGAGACCTCTGGGACAACATTAAACGCACCAACATTCGAATTATAGGGGTTCCAGAAGAAGAAGAGAAAAAGAAAGGGACTGAGAAAATATTTGAAGAGATTATAGTTGAAAACTTCCCTAATATGGGAAAGGAAATAGTTAATCAAGTCCAGGAAGCACAGAGAGTCCCATACAGGATAAATACAAGGAGAAATACGCCAAGACACATACTAATCAAACTGTCAAAAATTAAATACAAAGAAAGCATATTAAAAGCAGCAAGGGAAAAACAACAAATAACACACAAGGGAATCCCCATAAGGTTAACAGCTGATCTCTCAGCAGAAACCCTACAAGCCAGAAGGGAGTGGCAGGACATACTGAAAGTGATGAAGGAGAAAAACCTGCAACCAAGACTACTCTACCCAGCAAGGATCTCATTCAGATTTGATGGAGAAATTAAAACCTTTACAGACAAGCAAAAGCTGAGAGAGTTCAGCACCACCAAACCAGCTTTACAACAAATGCTAAAGGAACTTCTCTAGACAAGGAACACAAGAGAAGGAAAAGACCTATAATAACGAACCCAAAACAATATAGAAAATGGGAATAGGAACATACATATCGATGATTACCTTAAATGTAAATGGACTAAATGCTCCCACCAAAAGACACAGATTGGCTGAATGGATACAAAAACAAGACCCTTATATATGCTGTCTACAAGAGACCCACTTCAGACCTAGAGACACATACAGACTGAAAATAAGGGGATGGAAAAAGATATTCCATGCAAATGGAAACCAAAAGAAAGCTGGAGTAGCAATTCTCATATCAGACAAAATAGACTTTAAAATAAGGACTATTACAAGAGACAAAGAAGGACACTACATAATGATCAAGGGATCGATCCAAGAAGAAGATATAACAATTGTAAATATTTATGCACCCAACATAGGAGCACCTCAATACATAAGGCAAATACTAACAGCCATAAAAGGGGAGATCGACAGTAACACATTCATAGTAGGGGACTTTAACACCCCACTTTCACCCATGGACAGATCATCCAAAATGAAAATAAATAAGGAAACACAAGCTTTAAATGATACATTAAACAAGATGGACTTAATTGATATTTATAGGACACTCCATCCAAAAACAACAGAATACACATTTTTCTCAAGTGCTCATGGAACATTCTCCAGGATAGATCATATCTTGGGTCACAAATCAAGCCTTGGTAAATTTAAGAAAATTGAAATTGTATCAAGTATCTTTTCTGACCACAACGCCATGAGACTAGATATCAATTACAGGAAAAGATCTGTAAAAAATACAAACACATGGAGACTAAACAATACACTACTTAATAATGAAGTGATCACTGAAGAAATCAAAGAGGAAATAAAAAAATACCTAGAAACAAATGACAATGGAGACACAACGACCCAAAACCTATGGGATGCAGCAAAAGCAGTTCTAAGGGGGAAGTTTATAGCAATACAAGCCCACCTTAAGAAGCAGGAAACATCTCGAATAAACAACCTAACCTTGCACCTCAAGCAATTAGAGAAAGAAGAACAAAAAAACCCCAAAGCTAGCAGAAGGAAAGAAATCATAAAAATCAGATCAGAAATAAATGAAAAAGAAATGAAGGAAACAATAGCAAAGATCAATAAAACTAAAAGCTGGTTCTTTGAGAAGATAAACAAAATAGATAAACCACTAGCCAGACTCATCAAGAAAAAAAGGGAGAAGACTCAAATCAATAGAATTAGAAATGAAAAAGGGGAAGTAACAACTGACACTGCAGAAATAAAAAAAATCATGAGAGATTACTACAAGCAACTCTATGCCAATAAAATGGACAATCTGGAAGAAATGGACAAATTCTTAGAAATGCACAACCTGCCAAGACTGAATCAGGAAGAAATAGAAAATATGAACAGACCAATCACAAGCACTGAAATTGAAACTGTGATTAAAAATCTTCCAACAAACAAAAGCCCAGGACCAGATGGCTTCACAGGTGAATTCTATCAAACGTTTAGAGAAGAGCTAACACCTATCCTTCTCAAACTCTTCCAAAATATAGCAGAGGGAGGAACACTCCCAAATTCCTTCTACGAGGCCACCATCACCTTGATACCAAAACCAGACAAGGATGTCACAAAGAAAGAAAACTACAGGCCAATATCACTGATGAACATAGATGCAAAAATCCTCAACAAAATACTAGCAAACAGAATCCAACAGCACATTAAAAGGATCATACACCATGATCAAGTGGGGTTTATTACAGGAATGCAAGGATTCTTCAATATACGCAAATCTATCAATGTGATAAACCATATTAACAAATTGAAGGAGAAAAACCATATGATCATCTCAATCGATGCAGAGAAAGCTTTCGACAAAATTCAACACCCATTTATGATAAAAACCCTGCAGAAAGTAGGCATAGAGGGAACTTTCCTCAACATAATAAAGGCCATATATGACAAGCCCACAGCAAACATCATCCTCAATGGTGAAAAACTGAAAGCATTTCCACTAAGATCAGGAACAAGACAAGGTTGCCCACTCTCACCACTCTTATTCAACATAGTTTTGGAAGTTTTAGCCACAGCAATCAGAGAAGAAAAGGAAATAAAAGGAATCCAAATCGGAAAAGGAGAAGTAAAGCTGTCACTGTTTGCAGATGACATGATACTATACATAGAGAATCCTAAAGATGCTACCAGAAAACTACTAGAGCTAATCAATGAATTTGGTAAAGTAGCAGGATACAAAGTTAATGCACAGAAATCTCTGGCATTCCTATATACTAATGATGAAAAATCTGAAAGTGAAATCAAGAAAACACTCCCATTTACCATTGCAACAAAAAGAATAAAATATCTAGGAATAAACCTACCTAAGGAGACGAAAGACCTGTATGCAGAAAATTATAAGACACTGATGAAAGAAATTAAAGATGATACAAATAGATGGAGAGATATACCATGTTCTTCGATGGGAAGAATCAACATTGTGAAAATGACTACTACCCAAAGCAATCTACAGATTCAATGCAATCCCTATCAAACTACCACTGGCATTTTTCACAGAACTAGAACAAAAAATTTTGCAATTTGTATGGAAACACAAAAGACCCCGAATAGCCAAAGCAATCTTGAGAACGAAAAAAGGAGCTGGAGGAATCAGGCTCCCTGACTTCAGACTATACTACAAAGCTACAGTAATCAAGACAGTATGGTACTGGCACAAAAACAGAAAGATAGATCAATGGAACAGGATAGAAAGCCCAGAGATAAACCCACGCACATATGGACACCTTATCTTTGATAAAGGTGGCAGGAATGTACAGTGGAGATAGGACAGCCTCTTCAATAAATGGTGCTGGGAAAACTGGACAGGTACATGTAAAAGTATGAGATTAGATCACTCCCTAACACCATACACAAAAATAAGCTCAAAATGGATTAAAGACCTAAATGTAAGGCCAGAAACTATCAAACTCTTAGAGGAAAACATAGGCAGAACACTCTATGACATAAATCACAGCAAGATCCTTTCTGACCCACCTCCTAGAGTAATGGAAATAAAAACAAAAATAAACAAATGGGACCTAATGAAACTTCAAAGCTTTTGCACAGCAAAGGAAACCATAATCAAGACCAAAAGACAACCCTCAGAATGGGAGAAAATATTTGCAAATGAAGCAAATGACAAAGGATTAATTTCCAAAATTTACAAGCAGCTCATGCAGCTCAATAACAAAAAAACAAACAACCCAATCCAAAAATGGGCATAAGACCTAAACAGACATTTCTCCAAAGAAGATATACAGAATGCCAACAAACACATGAAAGAATGCTCAACATCATTAATCATTAGAGAAATGCAAATCAAAACTACAATGAGATATCATCTCACACCAGTCAGAATGGCCATCATCAAAAAATCTACAAACAATAAATGCTGGAGAGGGTGCGGAGAAAAGGGAACACTCTTGCACTGCTGGTGGGAATGTGAATTGGTTCAGCCACTATGCAGAACAGTATGGAGGTTCCTTAAAAAACTACAAATAGAATTACCATATGACCCAGCAATCCCACTACTGGGCATATACCCTGAGAAAACCAAAATTCAAAAAGAGTCATGTACCAAAATGTTCATTGCAGCTCTATTTACAATAGCCCGGAGATGGAAACAACCTAAGCGCCCATCATCGGATGAATGGATAAAGAAGATGTGGCACATATATACAATGGAATATTACTCAGCCTTAAAAAGAAATGAAATTGAGCTATTTGTAATGAGATGGATAGACCTAGAGTCTGTCATACAGAGTGAAGTAAGTCAGAAAGAAAAAGACAAATACCGTATGCTAACACATATATATGGAATTTAAGGGGAAAAAAAAAATGTCATGAAGAACCTAGGGGTAAGACAGGAATAAAGATGCAGACCTACTGGAGAACGGACTTGAGGATATGGGGAGGGGGAAGGGTGAGCTTTGACAGGGCGAGAGAGAGTCATGGACATATACACACTAACAAACGTAGTAAGGTAGATAGCTAGGGGGAAGCAGCCGCAAGGCACAGGGATATTAGCTCGATGCTTTGTGACAGCCTGGAGGGGTGGGATAGGGAGAGTGGGAGGGAGGGAGACGCAAGAGGGAAGACATATGGGAACATATGTATATGTATAACTGATTCACTTTGTTATAAAGCAGAAACTAACACACCATTGTAAAGCAATTATACCCCAATAAAGATGTTTAAAAAAAATAAAATAAAATAAAATAAAATTAAAATGCAATAGAATATTTTACATTATAAGTAATTATTTTGAAGGGGTGATTCAAAAACATAAAAAAAAAATATTTAGAAGGACAAATAAATTCTTACTTTGTCTTCCTTCGAGGTTTTTGAATAGCTGGCTCCTCAGCTGGCTCCACGTTGATACCATTTTCATTTGGTAATAAAGATGCACTAGAAGTCTTCTTCTGGGTAAAGGCAGTCTCCAGTTCTGAAAATAAAGTAGATTAAGTTTTCAAATTACCAGGATGTAAAAAGGAAAGTAATGTACAAGACTTCTGCAAGACAAAAGAACTTTAAGAATTTTAATTGGCCCCCAATTTTTTTCACCATCTTACAAATTTTTAATTTTTAAAATTTTACACCTCTAAACACTCAAGAGAAAGTTTGAAATTGTGATACCAAACAATATAGAAAAAAAAATTAAGTAATCCAACACCCAGGGTGTGTCAGAGATCTCCAAGATTACTTCCAGGTTCTGTGATTCACTCAAAGGACTCACAGGTCATTTACACTCATGGTTACACTTTATTACAGGGAAAAGACATTAAGCAGAATCAGCATAAAGGAAAAAGCTCATGGAGCAAAGTCCAAAAGAAAACAGGTACAAGTTTCCAAGAGTCCTCTATCAATGAAGTCACACAGGATATGCTAATTCTTCCAGCAACAAGTTGTGACAACACATATATCGCTTTCTCTTCCAGGCAAGCTCATCAGACACTCAACACCCAGGGTTTTTATTGGGAGTGATCACATAGGCACCCTCTGCCGAGCACAGACTACCAGAAGAAAAGCAGATGTTTAGCATAAATCACATTGTGTGCACGAATGCACAGGGAGCCACCCTGATAGAGAAAGCTTCATATCAATGTAAACAATTGTTTACCAGCCAAGTTCCCAGATGCCAGTCAAGAGGCCCTCTAGAAAGTAGGCCTGTCCAGGCCTGCTGTGTTTACTCTTTTCTGCACACAAGGTATTAAGTTCAAGTGAGTCAATGGAAGCTTCTAACCCACTATCAACTCTTCCTATCTGGAAATACAGGAAATGGAATGCCCTCAAAGTCCCGAAAATTCTATTTTAAAAAACACTTACAGCCCGGGCTGGAAATATAATATAAGCAGTAGAGCCTACCACAGACGTTCTGAACAAAACAAAAATGAACAAAATTTAAAACCCAGAAATTTAGAAAGCTGGACCTGTAGGGGTAGGTACATTCTAGAATGGCAGTCACAAGTACTCTTTGGCCTAAACTTAGTTGGGTCCTGAATTTTCTAAAAACAGTCATTTCTATTAATACATTTTTTCATAAATTATAAAACTATAATTATATAAAATTATATTAAAATATAATTTTTCATGAATTATAAAAATTATATTTTTTCATGAATTTTCATGAATTATAAAACTATATAGGTATATTGGTATCCATCTTGATTTTCAAATTTTACCCTAACTGAATTACTAAGAGTAGTATGTTTTTTTTGAATTTTTGAAATTATTTTTTTTTATACAGCAGGTTCTTATTAGCCATCAATTTTATACACATCAGTGTATACATGTCAATCCCAATCACCCAATTCATCACACCACCACCACCAACACCCCGCCACTTCCCCACTTGGTGTCCATAGGTTTGTTCTCTACATCTCTGTCTCAATTCCTGCCCTGCAAACCAGTTCATCTGTACCATTTTTCTAGGTTCCACATATATGTGTTAATATACAATATTTGTTTTTCTCTTTCTGACTTACTTCACTCTGTATTACAGTCTCTAGATCCATCCACTTCTCAACAAATGACCCAATTTTGCTCCTTTTTATGGCTGAGTAATATTCCATTGTATATACGTACCACTTCTTCTTTATCCATTCGTCTGTCAATGGGCATTTAGGTTGCTTCCATGACCTGGCTATTGTAAATAGTGCTGCGATGACCACTGGGGTGCATGTGTCTTTTTGAATTATGTTTTTCCCTGGGTATATGCCCAGTAGTGGGAATGCTGTATCATATGGTAATTCTATTTTTAGATTTTTAAGGAACCTCCATACTGTTCTCCACAGTGGCTGTTATCAATTTACATTCCCACCAACAGTGCAAGAGGGTTCCCTTTTCTCCAGACCCTCTAAAGCATTTGTTGTTTGTAGATTTTCTGATGATGCCCATTCTAACTGGTGTGAGGTGATACCTCATTGTAGTTTTGATTTGCATTTCTCTAATAATTAGTGATGTTGAGAAGCTTTTCATGTGCTTCTTGGCCATCTGTATGTCTTCTTTGGAGAAATGTCTATTTAGGTCTTCTGCCCATTTTTGGATTGGGTTGTTTGTTTTTTCAATATTAAGCTGCATGAGCTGTTTATATATTTTGGAGATTACTTCTTTCTCCATTGATTCGTTTGCAAATATTTTCTCCCACTCTGAGGGTTGTCTTCTTGTCTTGTTTATAGTTTCCTTTGTGGTGCAAAAGCTTTTAAGTTTCATTAGGTCCCATTTGTTTGTTTTTATTTCCATTACTCTAGGAGGTGGATCAAAAAAGATCTTGCTGTCATTTATGTCAAAGAGTGTTCTTCCTATGTTTTCCTCTAAGAGTTTTATAGTGTCTGGTCTTACATTTAGGTCTCTAATCCATTTTGAATTTATTTTTGTGTATGGTGTTAGGGAGTGTTCTAATTTCATTCTTTTACATGGAGCTGTCCAGTTTTCCCATCACCACTTATTGAAGAGGCTGTCTTTTATCCATTGTATATCCTTGCCTCCATTGTCATAGATTACTTGACCATAGGTGCGTGGGTTTATCTCTGGGCTTTCTATCTTGTTCCATTGATCTATGTTTCTGTTTTTGTGCCAGTACCATATTGTCTTGATGACTGTAGCTTTATAGTATAGTCTGAAGTCAGGGAGTCTGATTCCTCCAGCTCCATTTTTTTCCCTCAAGACTGCTTTGGCTATTCGGGGTCTTTTGTGTCTCCATACAAATTTTAAGATTTTTTGTTCTAGTTCCATAAAAAATGCCACTGGTAATTTGATAGGGATTGCATGGAATGTGTAGATTGCTTTGGGTAGTATAGTCATTTTCACAATGTTGATTCTTCCCATCGAAGAACACGGTATATCTCTCCATCTGTTGGTATCATCTTTAATTTCTTTTATCAGTGTATATAGTTTTCTGCATACAGGTCTTTTGTCTCCCTAGGTAGGTTTATTCCTAGGTATTTTATTCTTTTTGTTGCAATGGTAATTGGGAGTGTTTCCTAAATTTCTCTTTCAGATTTTTCATCATTAGTGTAAAGGAATGCAAGAGACTTCTGTGCATTAATTTTCTATCCTGCAACTTTACCAAATTCATTGATTTGCTCTAGTAGTTTTCTGGTGGCATCTTTAGGATTCTCTATGTATAGTATCATGTCATCTGCAAACAGTGACAATTTTACTTCTTTTCCAATTTGTATTCCTTTTATTTCTTTTTCTTCTCTGATTGCTGTGGCTAGGACTTCCAAAACTATGTTGAATAATAGTGGCGAGAGTGGACATCTTTGTCTTGTTCTTGATCTTAGAGGAAATGCTTTCAGTTTTTCACCATTGAGAATGACGTTTGCTGTGGGTTTGTCGTACATGGCCTTTATTATGTTGAGGTAGGTTCCCTCTATGCCCACTTTCTGGAGAATTTTTATCATAAATGGGTGTTGCATTTTGTCAAAAGCTTTTTCTGCATCTATTGAGATGATCATATGGTTTTTATTCTTCAATTTGTTAACATGGTGTATCACATTGATTGATTTGCACATACTGAAGAATCCTTGCATCGCTGGGAGAAATCCCACTTGATCATGGTGTATGATCCTTTTAATGTGTTGTTGCATTCTGTTTGCTAGAATTTAGTTGAGGATTTTTGCAACTATATTCATCAGTGATACTGGTCTGTAATTTTCTTTTTTTGTAGTATCTTTGTCTGGTTTTGGTATCAGGGTGATGGTGGCCTCATAGAATGAGATTGAGAGTGTTCCTTCCTCTGCAATTTTTTGGAAGAGTTTGAGAAGGATGGGTGTTAGCGCTTCTCTAAATGTTTGATAGAATTCACCTGGGAAGCCATCTGGTCCTGGACTTTTTTTGTTTGTTGGAAGATTTTTAATCACAGTTTCAATTTCATTACTTGTTATTGGTCTGTTCATATTTTCTATTTCTTCCTGGTTCAGTCTTGGAAGGTTATGCCTTTCCAAGAATTTGTCCATTTCTTCCAGCTTGTCCATTTTATTGGCATAGAGTTGCTTGTAGTAGTCTCTTAGTCTCTTAGGATGCTTTGTATTTCTGTGGTGTCTGTTTTAACATCTCCTTTTTCGTTTCTCATTTTATTGACTTGAGTCCTCTCCCTTTTTTCTTGATGAGTCTAGCTAATGGTTTATTAATTTTGTTTACCTTCTCAAAGAACCAGCTTTTAGTTTTATTGATCCTTGCTATTGTTTTCTTTGTTTCTACTTCACTTATTTCTGCTCTGATATTTATTTATTTCCTTGTGCTAACTTTGGGTCTTGTTTGTTCTTCTCTCTCTAGTTCCTTCAGGTGTAAGGTTAGATTGTTTGAGATTTTTCTCGTTTCTTGAGGTAGGCTTGTATAGCTATAAACTTCCCTCTTAGAACTGCTTTTGCTTCATCCCATAGGTTTTGGATCATCGTGTTTTCCTTGTCATTTGTCTCTAGGTATTTTTTGATTTCCACTTTGATTTCTTCAGTGATCTCATCGTTATTTAGTAATGTATTGCTTAGCCTCCATGTGTTTGTGTTTTTTACATTTTTTTCTCCTGTAATTCATTTCTAGTCTCATAGCGTTGTGGTCAGAAAAGATGCTTGATACGATTTCAATTTTCTTAAATTTACTGAGGCTTGATTTGTGACCTAAGATGTGATCTATCCTGGAAAATGTTCTGTGTGCACTTTAGAAGAAAGTGTAATCTGCTGTTTTTGGATGGAATGTCCCATAAATAACAATTAAATCTATCTGGCTTATTGTGTTATTTAAAGCTTCTGTTTCCTTATTTATTTTCATTTTGGATGATCTGTGCATTGGTGTGAGGTGTTAAAGTCTCCCACTATTATGTGTTACTGTCGATTTCCTGTTTTATAGCTGTTAGTTGCCTTATATACTGAGGTGCTCCTATGTTGGGTGCAATTATATTTATAATTGTTATATCTTCTTTTTGGATTGATCCCCTGAACATTATGTAGTGTCCTTCCTTGTCTCTTGTAACATTCTTTATTTTAAAGTCTATTTTATCTGATATGAGTATTGCTACTCCAGCTCTCTTTTGATTTGCATTTGCATGGAATATCTTTTTCCATCCCCTCACTTTCAGTCTGAATGTGTCCCTAGGTGTGAAGTGGGTCTCTTCTAGACAGCATATATATGGGTCTTGTTTTTGTATCCATTCAGCGAGCCTGTGTCTTTTGGTTGGAGCATTTAATCCATTCACGTTTAAGGTAATTATCGATATTTTTGTTCCTATTACCATTTTTGGTTTGTTTTGTAGCTCCTTTTCTTCTCTTGTGTTTCCCACTTAGAGAAGTTCCTTTAGCATTTGTTGTAGAGCTGGTTTGGTGGTGCTGAATTCTCTTAGCTTTTGCTTGTCTGTAAAGCTTTTGATTTCTCCATCAAATCTGAATGAGATCCTTGCTGGGTATAGTAATCTTGGTTGTAGGTTCTTCCCTTTCATCACTTTTAGTATATCATGCCACTCCCTTCTGGCTTGTAGAGTTTCTGCTGAGAAATCAGCTGTTAACCTTATGGGAGTTCCCTTCTATGTTATTTGTCATTTTCCCCTTGCTGCTCTCAATAATTTTTCTTTGTCTTTAATTTTTGCCATTTTGATTACTATGTGTCTCAGCGTGTTTCTCCTTGGGTTTATCCTGTATGGGACTCTCTACGCTTCCTGGACTTGGGTGGCTATTTCCTTTCCCATGTTAGGGAAGTTTTCGACTATAATCTCTTCAGATATTTTCTCTGGTCCTTTCTCTCTCTCTTCTCCTTCTCGGACCCCTATGATGCGAATGTTGTTGCATTTTATGTTGTCCCAGAGGTCTCTTAGGCTGTCTTCATTTCTTTTCATTCCTTTTTCTTTATTCTGTTTGCAGCAGTGAATTCCACCATTCTGTCTTCCAGGTCACTTATCCGTTCTTCTGCCTCAGTTATTCTGCTATTGATTCCTTCTAGTGTAGTTTTCATTTCAGTTATTGTACTGTTCATCTCTATTTGTTTGTTCTTGAATTCTTCTAGGTCTTTGTTAAACATTTCTTGCATCTTCTCGATCTTTGCCTCCATTCTTTTTCCAAGGTCCTGGATCATCTTCACTACCATTATTCTGAATTCTTTTTCTGGAAGGCTGCCTATCTCCACTTCATTTAGTTGTTTCTCTGGGGTTTTATCTTGTTCCTTCATCTGGTACATAGCCCTCTGCCTTTTCATCTTGCCTATCTTTCTGTGAATGTGGTTTTTGTTACACAGGCTGCAGGATTGTAGTTCTTCTTGCTTCTGCTGTCTGCCCTCTGGTGGATGAGGCTATAGTTCTGAAGGCTGGAAGTCTGATATCAAGGTGCCAGCATGGTTGTATTCTGGTGAGAGCTTTCTTGCAAACAGATGTCTTTTTGTGTGTCCTCACAAGGCAGGGAGAGTGAGTAAGTGTCTACGAGAGTAGTTTTAATTCAACTATATTTACTGCCAGTAATGAAATAAACTGTAGAGTAGGTAAAGCTGTCTTAGGGTCATTTCTGTCTCTCTTTCCTTCTCTGCCCTCTTCTGCCCACTCCTTCTCCTCTTAGTGCCCCCAGGCACTGTGGTATCCCATTTCAACTTGCATCTCAAAACTGTGCTCCATTCTCCTAACTTTTCTAGTTCCTGCCCTCTACTCCTATAATTCTTTCATCTAATAAGGATCTACTATCTTCTAAGCGGCAAGGAATTAGTCAGGGAAACTATTTTGTAATAAACTATTCCTTGGGGCTGATGTTAATAGGAGAGAGCTAATCTCCCAATCTTTGTTCCTTCCTTTGTTTTACTCTAACAAAATCTATTTTATTTTTTCTAATTATTATAAAAGTTATATACATAAAATATATAAAAATTAATAAAACATAAATGAAGAAAGAAAATTTTTTAAAATCATACCTAATTCCTCCTTCTAAAACAACTACCACTGTTGACACTTTGCTATAGCCTTCCATTCTCTTTACATATGTGTATGTATATACATATGGTCTGGATTGTATTGTGTCCCCCGGAACAGATATGTGCAAGTCCTAACTCCAATACCTGTGAATGAGATTCTAGAACTAGGGTCTTTGCAGATGTAATCAAGTTAATATGAGGTCATGCTGGAGTAGGATGGGCCCTAAATCCAGTGATTGTTGTCCTTATAAGAAGAGCAAAATTTGGACACAGAAACACAGGGAAAAATCTGAAGATGGAGGCACAGAATGGAGTTATGCTGTCACAAGCCAAAGAATGCCAAGAATTATAAACAACCACCAGAATCTATAAGAGGCTAGGGTGGATTCTTTCCTAGAGACTTTGGAGGGAGCGTGGCCCTGTGGACACCTTGATTTTGGACCTTTATCCTCTAGAACTGTCAGAGACTAGATTTCTGTTGTTTTAAGTCATTCAGTTTGTGGTAATCTGTTCTGGTAGCCCTAGGAAATTAATAAAACATATTTTACAAAAATGGGACCCTTTGATACATACTATTTTATAATCTTTGTTTTTGACTTAACAATATATTACTGATGGCTTTCCATGTCACTATTTTACTTTAACAATCCTTTTAATGAGTATTTGGTTTCTATTAAATGGGTAAAACATGATTTATCTAGGCAGTATCACATTGTTAAATATTTGGTTAATACCAGTTTCTACTCTTACGTTACAGTTAGCATCCTTTAATTACTGTAGCCATTGTAGTTACTTCTATTCCTATAAGTTCAGATAGGCTATATCAATTTATACTTTCTATCAGTGGTGCACGAGTATACCAATTTCTCACCAATACTTTTATATCCAACAGTTTGGGATTTTATCATCTTTAAAAAGCATTGCCCGCTTGATAGCAAAATAATGATATAATATTCTGTTTACCTTGTGAATAATGCTGAGACATAGTGAGACTCAAAAAATGTTGGCTTTTGCTCCATTATATTGCTGTTAATACAGAATTTTTCCTTTCCCCACTAATCTCAATGTCCATTCATAATATACCAAATTCATATACATACCAAGATCTGAACTTTCTGTTTTGGTCCTGAATTTGTACCCCTTCTCATAATCTGTACAGATACACTCAAAAGAGATCCTCTAAAATATTCCTGACTTAACCCATGGGAATTACTCTGGTGATAAAAATTTTAAGCAAAAAAGAAAAAACTGGGATATGGGTGGGGAAAAATAGGAACAGACAGGTTTTTAATCATAGCCCCAAAATCACAACTGCTGTCACAACCTAACCTTAGTTTCTTTACATACCAAGAGGTAGCTTCGTCTTCTTCTGTCTCCTTTGAACAGGAGCTTCTTGATGTTCTATGGGGTCTTTAGTTGGTGGCTCACTGCCCTCAGGTGGCCTGTGAACAGCAGTCTGAACAAGACCTCCCAAAGCAGCACTAGCTACAGAGAAATGGAGTTGGAAAAAATTGGGGTAACTTGAGCAGAGATTACTAAGTCTTAAAAATATAGGGAAACGGGGAACTGGAATGTTTCCTATATAATAACCTCTTCTCTTACAGAACTAATTGTGCCCCAAATCTTGATTTCCTCCCTCCTCACCTGTAACTTTGGGCTTTAAGTTGGGAAAAGAAATAAATGAGGGAACAAGGAAGAATGAGGAAGCAAAAAACCAGGGGGCTAGAAAGAGGAATAAAAGAAAGGCAGGAGGAAAACTGCTTCTGAACTTTCAAAAAGGTGAAAATGTAATGGAAACTGTCACCATAGGGAACGCTCTTGTCTTATGCCTTGAGAATTATCAGCCTCTATATAGTTTAGTCCTTCATTAATAAATTAACACACGATAAAGTCATCACGGATAACTGGAGTTAACAGATTACTTAAAAATCTCTTCATCTGATCATTTCAATCTCTCCCCTCATCAAATCTTTGAACAGATTCGACCCATTTTGGCAGATTTGAATTTTACTTCATTACATTCACTACATTGCTTCTTCACAAAAGAAGAAATACAAATGAGTGAATAAACAAATGAAAAGATGCTTAACCTCATTAGTATTCAGAGAAACGGAAACTAAAATAAGCTACTTTTTGCCCACTAAGTTGACAAAAAGAATTGAAAGATTGATATTTTCCAATGTTCTCAAGGATTTAGCAAATGTGACACTCAAACTCTGTTGGTGGCAAGAAAATAACAACTCCCTTGAAGGCAATTTAGCAGAAATTTATCATATTAATAATGCATAGGTCCTTCTGTCTAGTAGTTTTACTGCTAGCAATCCATCCTATAGAAATATCTCTTCCCCACCACCTACTATTTTATGTAGAAGAACTGCAAATTGTAGGAGTGAAAAATTTGAAGTACCCTAATTGAAAAACAATTTTAATAAAAGCCTAGCAATACACCTCCTTTTTTTTCTAGAGCACTGATTTTTTTTCTCTTTTTTACAAGAAAAAAAGCTGGTAGCTGGGATAGAGCCCTACCTCTGCTACTCCAACTCAGTCTTTATTGCATCCTTCACCAGTGACCTTTCTAAATCCACATGTACATGTCTGTACTTAATTGTGAGTATATTTTTAGGGCCTAGCATTTCAGTATCTTTGTGAATCTAAGTCTCTCTGCCTCTCTTTTCTTTTTGTTGCATATCTGTATGTCTTTCTCTATGCATCCATTTCCATTTCTCTCTTTTCCTCCACCCACCATGTATTCCACCATTTGTTAGGCAATGATAAGCTAATACAAGTTTCCAACCAGGTATAAGGTATGATCAGCTACGAGCTTTAGGAAGTTCATCCAGCAGTGGTGGGCAGGACCGACTAGGGTGGAAGAAAGCTAGAAGTACAGAACAATGTTGGAGGCTACCCCAATAGCTCAGGTGAGAAGAAGAAAGGAGCTAGGCTAACTACGGTCGTGACAGTGGAAATGACAAGGGGAAAGAGACATAAAAGATACTACAGAAGAAGCAAGCTTGTGAGAGGCAGCAAGTAGAGTGAAGCGACCTGTGAGAGGCGACTGAGGTTTCCAGCTCCAGTCACTGGGAGAGTGGGGGTGGGGGGGCATTAAAAGAAATTTGTAAGTAAGCAGTAAAACTTGATTTATTGTTGAAAGTGATGATAAATTCTGGACGTGCTGAGTTTGAGTTACTGACAGAACGTCCAGGATTATCAGTGAATGGGACAAAAAAAGTTCACAGAACTTGCTCATTATTGGAGCTTTAATACCTGGATGATACGGCCCTGCCTTCAGACTCATGTTCTAATGCAGAGACTCTCTGACTGAAATGAGGGATCCAAGAACCTTGTGTCTCTAAATCCAGTATCCTGTTCAAGGGTCTGGAACCAATCATAGCTCAAGACAACTTATGTTATCTAGGGATGAAAGGCCTCAAAGAGTCCAAGAATGTTGTGGAAGTAAGATCTGGGGCAGCATAACCCTTTATTACACAAATGTTTCTAGATATTCTTCAGGCTGCCCACTACCTTGTCCCTCACTGCCACCAAGAATCCCACTGCTTCAAAGTGAACTGGATTCTATCCTTAACACAGCAGTGACTTGGGACTGGGGCCTGGCCTCTCCCTGATCTGTGATGTTTAGCATGCCTGAGGTCCTGGGAAAACTTGTGATCCCACACAACAAAGAACACTTCTTACCTAGCGTGGTTTTTGTTCTGGGCTTCTTTTTCTTAGGACGACTCAGTGGAATATCATCTATAAAACAGAAAGAACAACAGAAAAGGCTGCCTAAAATTCAATGCAGGGAAAAGTCAAAGGGGAACTTTTAGTAGGGAAGACCTTTCCCTCTTTTCCTCTGGGTCCAGCCAATTTCTATACATTAGGGGAAGAAGGCAAGAGACTGACAAAGTCAAAGGGAGCCCATAGTACAGTACCGGTAGCTCATGGCTGGTCAGTAATGTTATAAACTGTGACAGAAAGTGGGCTCACCAAATATTCATCTGATCCCCTACATTTCCCAGCCCCCTTGCACTTAGGTGTGGCCTATGACTGGTTTTGGCCAATAGGCTGCAAGATGAAGTGATCTGTGCCATTTGGGGGCCAAAACATTGAAAAAGCCAGTGAGTAACCCTCCAGCTTCCCCTTCCCTTGCTGTGGCAACTGAGAAGGTCTCATGTTAAGATGGCAGAACCACAGCATGGAAGCAGCCGGGATCACTGCATCATTAGTGAAGAGGTAGAGAAAGGTAACTGTCCTGGATTGTTGCTACAATGGACTTTGCATTAACCAGAAAAACCCCGTATAATATTAAGTAACTGAGAATTTGGGGTTAGTGTGACATAACCCAGCCTATCCTGATGAAATGAGACAAAGGAAGATGTAGTCCCTATTACGGAACTATAATCTAGCCAACAGTTATGTTCTAGGTGACTCCATTCAGGGATGAATGCTTTTTAACTTATAAGGTCAAATATCAGCCACATAACTAGTGTTATATATCAACCATCCTTTAAAAATGGCAGTCATAGGAGATTACTATGATAAAAAATTGTAGCATTATAAATTATACTATTCAGATTCAAGTTTAAGAGAAAATGAAGGAATCAAACTAACTTTCAAACACCAAATACTGTATTTAGAAAGTTTTACATTAACCATGAACTAACTCACCTTGATCAGCACTGTATATGACACCGACCAAATTTAATCAGGACAGAGACAAAAAGAGAAACTCTGTTAATTAGAAATCTATTATATTGTTAGACTGAAAATTGACTTAAATCATTACAAACTTAAAATAAAATTAGCTTTCACACAAAATCAGCTAGTTTACAAACTAGCTTATTAATTATCAGTAATAAGCTGTTTAATAAGACTAACAAAGTAACCCCAATATTTTCTGAACCTACATATACATATTCCCTACTGTCTATTAATAAAGTGGATTAAACAGATTAAGAACTCTTATTTTGTCACTGATTAAAATCAGCTTAAACTCTGAGGAAACTATTCTAGCAAACAAAAGAGGATCAGAATTCTGATAAACAAGACATTAAAACATTAAGAATGGATCCATTATCCTAACATGTGGACATTTAGTCTCCGAAACAGAGCATTTAATTATAACTGTTATCTTGATGATTCAAGAATTATTCATCTTTAAACTTTCAGGAAGTCTCTTCTGAACTATTATAATTGTGTAAAAGTACTAGTCAATTTTTCTCACTTTACTCACTTTGCATTCTTAAAACTCAATAATAAAATTACTGTAAATTATTTTTACCTTGGCACAGGTGGAAGGGCTCGTGGAGGACGCTATGGGGAAAAGAAAAAGAAAACTTCTTGTAAGTAAAAACCTTAGAGCATCTTTACTTCGTGTATTTCAAATTTTTGATAATCCTATTCGTCAAGTAAAACCCAGGAGGTACTGATGAGAATCAGATGGGCAATTTTAATTTGTCCTATCACTTCTGAATTTCATATAAAGTTCCTTCCTTCCTATATTCCTTAATGTCTACAGACCAGGCTCTGTTCTAAGCATCAGGGATATAGTAATGAACAAAACAGAGGGATCCTTGCTCTTATGGAACTTACATTCTAATGGTTAAGTATTAGACAATAACGTTAAGTATATATATTATATATATATATATGGAAGAGAAGAATGAGGAGTGCTATTTTAGTTAGGAAAAGTCTCTCCTTAGTTAGGAGATATTTGAGCTGAGACCTGAATAAGAAAGGAGCCAAAGGGGAGCAAATACAAAATCCTTTATGGGAGATTGGGCTTAGAGAGTTCCAGATAAAAGAAGGCCAATAAGGATGAAGCATAGTTATCAAGGCATGGGCAGATTAATTAGGAAGACAAAGGGAAGGAGCCTAGATATTTTTTTAATTGGGGTATAGCTGCTTTACAATGTTGTGTTAGTTTCTGCTGTACAGCAAAGTGAATCAGCCATATGTATACATATATCCTCTCTTTTTTTGGATTTCCTTCCCTTTTAGGTCACCACAGAGCACTGAGTAGAGTTCCCTGTGCTATACAGCAGGTTCTCATTAGTTATCTATTTTATACATAGTTGTTATATATGTCAATCCCAATCTCCCAATTCATCCCATGCGCCCCTTCCCTCCTTGGTGTCCACTCGTTTGTTCTCTACGTCTGTGTCTCTATTTCTGCTTTGCAAATAGGTTCATCTGTACCATTCAAAATGGATTAAAGACCTAAACGTAAGACCGGACACTATAAAACTCTTAGAGGAAAAGATAGAAAGAACACTCTTTGACATAAATCACAGCAAGATCTTTCTTGACCCACCTCCTAGAGCAATGAAAATAAAAACAAATGGGACCTAATTATACGTAAAAGCTTTTGCACAGCAAAGGAAACCATAAACAAGATGAAAAGACAACCCTCAGAATGAGAGAAAATATTTGAAAATGAAGCAACTGAGAAGGGATTAATTTCCAAAATATACAAACAGCTCATGCAGCTCAGTATCAAAAAACAAACAACCAAATCAAAAAATGGGCAGAACACCTAAATAGACATTTCTCCAAAGAAGATATACAGATGGCCAAGAGGCACATGAAAACATGCTCGACATCACTAATTATTAGAGATTTTGTTTTAATTCAATGGGAAGCCAATGGAGGTTTTAAGCCACATAGTAACATACTTTTTAAAAACATACTCTGAAACATACAGTGTGAAAAACGCATTTAGGGCAGAAAGAAAAAAAACCTTATAAATGCTATTTTACATGAATAAGAAAAGTGTTTGCAGTTCAGAGAAATTACAGTTAAGTAGCACTCTGGAATCTTTCAAAATAAAATACTAACAAAAATGCCTAGAAATCAGTTTAATGTTCCAAGTATCTCAAGCTGCTTGCAAAGGACATTGATTTAAAAAGGTTAAATTTTAAACACTCGTAGTTTGTTCCACAACTGTCCCATTTACCTATCCATTCATTCAAAAAGTGTGTTAATACAAATGCTAAAAGATTAGGACAAGGCCAGCTGTCTTAACACTATCCAGTTGTCAAAATTCAACCAGCAAAGAAGGATAGTTATTGCTCTATCTATCTACAAAGCGGTATCGTTCTAAAGATGCTATGGACCGCTTTCTCACCAAAGACTCAGTTCACACGATAACTCCACATTTCAAAAGTCCCGCAAAAATGACGTATCATCAATCCAGAAACCCAACCTCGACACTCCTCAAAAGTAGGACGGCTCAACTGAACTGAAAGTAACTAAGGCTCGCTTACCACCTGCTTCTTCCCCATTCCGTTTAAAGCTGGGCTGCCTGGCAGCCGCTGACTCCCAGCCGTGGGTCGCTCACACCCCGTCCGGGTTCACACCCTCCCAGCGAGCCCCGCGCACAGGCGCAATGCGTCATCGAACTGCGCCGCAGAGGCCGCTCTGGCCCGCAGCCTCCTCCATCAGGGTGGGAGCGAGGGGGAACGCGGAGACCTGGTGGGGCTTTTCCAGTCTACTCCTGCGGAAAAGGGGGCGTCGGAGTCAGGGCTGACATGCCCGGGAGGAGAGACTCCAGCGGGTGCGGTGTAGCAATCACGATTTTTCCCGTGGTTTTCCAAGTGGTTGCGGTGATTTGTTCGAGGGAAGTGAGAGAAGCCCAGGATTAAAAGTCCCCGCTGGCAAACGGCTATCTCTTTTCCGGGCGGTTAAATGCCTTCCGGAGGAGTCGATAAAGAGACCCTCTGTGGCAGGCTCCGGACCCGCAGGGGCAGGGGCAGCAGCGATGTGAGGCGTCGTCATGGCAACATGCGCACTCAGGCCCCCGGAAACTTCAAGCCTGGCTCCTCGCCCAGCTCCTGGAGTTCGGGTCCGGCCTTGGGAAGAACTTCCAGCCCCCACCCCCAGCCCTATCCTGTGAGCGCCAAATGGGCCGAGGCGCGCGCTCCCCGAGCTGGGCTCTCCCCTTCTGGTCCCCAGCATGTCGGTGTCCGCTCCGCCCCAGAGGTAGCGGCAGCGGCCAACGCGCACCTCACCGCTCACCGGGTGGTCCTCCTCCACCCGGAGCCCCGAGTTCGCCCTCATGGGGCTGTGCCGGCTGGGCTCTCTCGGCGTAACAGCCGCCGGCCCGAGCCTGGCTCCCCGCTACGCCGCCGCCTCCGGGACCTGCGGGAGTCGGGGGCTTCGCGGCGCCTGACTAAGCCACCGCCCCAGGGCCGGGTCTCCGCCTGCCCCCGCTTTGCCAAGCTCGGCGTTCCGAGGCGTCGGAGTTACTCACTCGTTTAGCCACCAGGCGCGCGCGCGCGCGTGTGTTGATACAGGCAGTTCTCAGATTCTCTCCAGTTGCGCGCGCGCGTGTGGGTGTGTGTGTTACAGGCAATTCTCAGATTTTCTCCAGTTGCGTGTGTGTGTGTGTGTGTTGATACAGGCAATTCTCAGATTCTCTCCAGTTGCTTATCCTCCATCCAAAGAAGCACGGCATAAAATCAAATCCGGGGTCACATGAGTGTTAAAAATGACTTAATTTTCTTCGTTTTGTTTGGTCGGGTTTCTTAGAAAAATAACACTTATTCACTTTAAATTTAAAAACTACAGATGTTTTGAAGCATACACTCTGTTTTATAGTTAAGAAAGAGCAGAGGGATGGCATGGATGTGGAAAAAGTTAGGGAATGATGCAGAAGATGAACAGATACTAGGGCAAGAAGAGCGACTGGAAGTCTCAGACTTAAGGAAGTAAGAAAAACAAGACGTCGTGGAATAACATCCTCATCCCGTGGTTTTCTCAGATGTTGGTCTCTAGCACTAAAATCCATTGCTCTTTCCTAATTTAGGCATAAATGTAGATACTGGCTTTTGGGAAAATTAATGATTGTTGCAGCCCTGATCAAAAGAATACTTTTTCCTTGCAGCCTAATGTGTAAAATGAGAGCAGTGCTGTTTCCGTAAGTTTTGATGTTAGATGTGAAATGTGTATATTAACCCTTCTTTCTTGCAGTTAGTCAACTAGGTACTTTTTGTCAAATCCATGTTTATACAACAGAAGTTTCATAAGGTAAAATACAGTTTCTGAAATTAAATACGACGTATTTTATTTACGAAAGCTCTTTTTATCTGAATCATACAAAAGCCATGTGAAATCTGTCAAAGGTTCTCTTACTCAGTGACTTAACATTGTCATATTCCTACCAATTGCTGCATATGAGGTAAAGAAACACATTTTTCCCTGAAAGCCAAATAGATAACTCTACATAACCATACAATACAGGTTGTTTTTTCAAATAAGATTAATTAACGAACTGCAGTACTTTTAAAGTTGCACACATTATAATAGGGCAAATACAATAGTGCTGTTTTAGATTGCAGCTGTTTTTCCAGCTCTCTGTAATAGGTGAACATTGTTACAACTCCAGTATTAAGCAGAAGGCCTCCTTAAGATTCAGTATCAGAGGAAACCCAGGTTGCTGGTACCCACTGAGGCTCCTCCTGAGCCTTCTGAACTGCAGACAACAACTGGGCACGTGCATCTTGCAAGCTGTCATTCACAATCACGTGATCCAAAAACTGGCCAAACTGAGTCTCCATTTTTTGGGCTAAATCCTCCATCTCTTGTAGATCTTCATCCTTTAGGAGAAATCGAAAAATATGCATAGCAAACTTAATGAGACAAATAGAAATAATATGCAGTTTATTATTGCTGTTACATTCAGTTGTGTAGCTGTTTATAAACACCATTATGTCATATAAATGTCCTCCATTCTAAACCACAAAACTTATGTTTCTATCTTTAGTCTTGCTTAATGTCTCCCAGGTCAGGTTTTCACAAAATTGAGTAACAGTTTGTAGACAGACCAATCCTCTCAACTTCCTATTTGGACTTAAATTATCTTACTCTATTATCTAAACACTTGAAGCTCTCAAACCATATACAACATAAAACCAAAGAAATTTTACCAGTTAAATATAAATAAAACTTAAAACATAAATTTCAAATGCACATTAATCTGATAAGAATGACATTATTTTGCAGATACAAAATGGCCACTTTGCACATGAGGATGGTATGAACTGGTTCTTTGAAATGAGGCATACCTTTATTACTCTTTGCTTCATGATGACTGAATTCACCTATAATATTGTCTATTTCTACTATTGTGAAATGTTTGTTTAGGCAAGGTCATTTGGCCTTCACTTGGCACTAATGCATTAAATCCATTGCTACTATTTTCTTATTTGTCCACAATAATTAAAATAGTACAACTTATTGCTAATGCAATCATAAACACAAACATAAATACAGGCACTGAGATCTTGTGGCAGTATTCCTTTATAAGATGACCAGAAGCAATTTTGTTAATTTTTTAGATTGCCATAAAAATGAGAACAGAATTTGAAATGCCCATAAGACTCAGAGAATATATCCACAGACTCCACTGTTTGAAATGCAAACTGGAGACTCAAACTTTCATACGGTAGCCATTGACAAAATAATGAAGATAAAAATAGAGAGATAAAGGATAATATAATGATACCTCATGCTCCCATCAGTAACACATATACTAAAATTGGAATGATGTAGAGATTAGCACGGCCCCTATTCAAGGATGACATGCAAATTCGTGGAGCAGTCCATATGTTTAATTTGAGCTTTGCAAGATGAAAAAGTTCTGGAGATCTGCTTCACAATATAAATAGACTTAACACTACTTAACCGTACACTTAAAATGGTTAAGATGGTAAGTTTTGTGTTTCATGTTATATGTTTTTTACCATACACACTTACATGCACACACAAACAAGTGGATGTAATATCTTGATCTAGGTGATGGTTACCTGGGTGCATACACATGTAAAAAGTCATTGAGCTGTACACTTAAGATGTATACACCCTGCTGAATGTATGTTATGATTTAAAATATTTAAAGTGTATTTAATGAAAAAAATATATATGTATATCTGGGAAAAAGAATCACTGATTAATCCCACCTGGCTTGGCCCCTCTATTATTGCTATAATCATTAATAAACATCCTTTGTGTTTTAATATATATTTATAAAGGTATCTCATATTACAGTTGAGATAATTGACTAGAGCATTTTAAAGTAAATTCAAATGCTTTTGTAAAATAAGTAATCTATTTAAAATACACACACCCAATTTCTGTGGGACTGCAAATTGTGGCTTGACGGGTTTTTTTTAAAAGCTAAACCCAAAAAGAGGAGAAAAAAAATGAGCAGCCTTATAGTATTATTAAACTTTATTTTAATATCTATAAATGATGTCCAGTAAAAAGGACAGATGAAACAAAAATCATAAATTTTTGTTTCATTAGAAACAAAAATTATATTCCTTAACATAGGGACGCTCTGGAAACAATACAGTAATTTTTTGACTAGGAAAAAAACCCCACAATACACTCATCTATTTCCTCTGTATCTTACCTTGAACTTCATGTCCACAAAGTAGTTTGTAATGATCTTGGCATTTTTCCGAGATTGCTTCATACAACTCATGCTAGATGGCTTTATAAATATGACATAGGGCTTCAGTTCATGGGTTCGAGCCACTTGAATACCCTACACAGAAAAATTAAATGCACATTTAAAAACAGAAGTCCTAGCAACCAAAATATCTCAGTTGGGAGAGCATGAGATTGAAGATCTAAAAACAGAAGTCCTAATTTCCTAGAATCAACATGAATGTTCTCAAAATTTCTAAGAACAGAAATTAGCAGTTATTTTTAACCAGAGTATATTCTCATGTGCTCCCAAGTCCTCAACTCTAAAAAACATTTTAATAGTTAAGAGATGGAGTTCTGGAATCAAAATTAAGATCAAATACTGGTTCTTCCTCTTGCTAGCTATGACATCCTTATTGAAATCTGAGAATAGGACTCTATACATGATCTCATGGGGAAAAGACAAGGACAGACTCTCAAGGCCAATCAGCTCTGTTTCACCCTCACTTCCCTTTCTTCTTGCCATTGTCTCAAACCGGATAAAACTGACATCTTCACACTGACCACCAGTTTGACCACCAAGTGAGAACAAATCTCATGTCCCATGATTTTCTTTAGCACACAAGATATATTTTTACATGACTACAGAAAATACAGGATTATAAAAATTTGGACTACATGTTGTATGTTTTTTATCTTACCTTAACTCGCTTATTCCTGCTCTATTCCACATATGGTCTCAGGGAGACAGCTATCGATATGAAAACATAGGAACCTCACCTCCTTGTGTAAAGCAACATGTTACTCCCTCCACAAGAAGTTACCTTGATGCCTTCGTGATCAAGGTCAAAGCAAGATTCTTAGTTTTCTTTATGGCTACCTGCTCAGTTCTGTTTTGTTTTGTTTTTTTGTCTGAGAAACTAGATTTTTTTCCTCAGCTAAGACAAGATAATGGCAATTGATCCTTCAAGTAAGATCCTGGTCCTTAGATATGGGAAGTGGTCTTATCCTAACAGAATAAAGTGTCTCAACTACAACCTAAAGCATGTGCATAAAATGGATGACATGCATTCATTACTTTGGGGAGATGGGAAATACACCACCACAGACCCACCTGAGGCTCTAAGTCCATGACACAAATCTTTCCTTCATCAAGGACTGCTTGAACAGCATCCACACTAGTGCCATACAGGTGGCCTTTGTACTCACCATACTCGAGCATCCTGCAAGGGTGGGATAAAGAAAAGAACTGTTTCTACAGGTAAAATATTATTAGTAATAACATCAAGATAAACTCCAACAGAATAGAATAAAATATGTGGACCTTGATGGCACAAAATGAATTAGTGGATATTTGACAGGAGAAAACAAATATGTTAGGAGATCTAGGACTTAACTACTTCTTCAAATTCTCTAAAATCTGCAGCTCAGTTCTGCTCCCTCTCCAAACTCAATGATTTGGTGTACTAGTAAATCAATGTACATTTCCTTACTCAATTTTCCAGAAGCAAAAAAAAATTACCCTAGGAGTTTTGGACAATGCATAAAAATAGGGGTTCTATTTTGAATGTTAAACAACCAGAGGGGAGAATCAGATTCTGGACGTCTAGCTTACCTGTGACTATACATGAGGCTTTCAAATGTTTCCTTTGACACATAGTGATACTCACGGCCATCCATTTCATAACTCTTTTTGGAACGAGTAGTATCTGACAAAAAAAGGGAATTTTAAAAAAGATTTTAGAATCTTCAAAATGTTTTACTACCCATATGCATTTGGATAAAGATGTCTGATCAAAATAAATAAATTAATACATAAACGGACAGATAAATTTAATGCTAGAACCAAAAAAGGGAGCCAGACTGGTGATAAGAAAGTAGAAGTTCTCATGTCAAAATCAGCTAATCATAAGCCTTTGTTAAGTGTTCGTGGTATAAACTAGACCAGAGTGTATTATGGATTAAGCCAAGATAAGAAGGCCCTAAGGGAACTCTTGCTGTTACTTCAGAACAGGAAGTAGTGAAGTATATGTGAGCCCTAAGGTGGCTAAGGCCCCCGGGTAGCAAAACCAGCAATATCTTATGTTTAGATAATGCATTTCCCAAGATCTCATTTCATCCTTCCGTAGTTTACTGGTAAGTAACTGAAGATTTTAGAGAGTAACTAACTTGCTCACATGAATAAAACAAATGAAAAACAAAGTTGAAAACAAGCACCTAGGTGTCCTGAGTCCTCCCAGACTAATGTCTCCTATTATGCCAGATTGTCTCAGATTTGAAATGGAGAAAGTTCATGACAGTCTGCAGTTTTGCCCAGATACATTAATATCCAAGTGAGATGGTGATTAGTTTTAGTGATCTCCAGAAAGGAAAGATTGGTGGAGTCTGGATTCAGACTGATTCTTTGATATCACCACTTTGATTATAGATTCTTCAGCCTAAATAGTACCTGGTGTAGAACATAGGAGTTCACTTAGTACCTAAAAGTGATTCATTGTCTGCTCATCCATTTATTCAACTAACATATACTGAGTGCCTATGTTCCCGCTATCATGTTAGGTTCTTAGAACACAAAGATGAATAAGACATGGTTCCAACTCTGTGACCTGTATCTACTGCGAAGTTGCTAGTCCCTTAACCTGTATTAAAAAAATTCTCCTTATTCATAAAACAATGTGTATTTGTATTTGATAAAGTTTAAGGATGAAACAGATCAACATCTGATGATATCAACACGTGGAAACAACCAAGTAGGAATTTGAAACAGGCCCTAAATGATAAAAGGAGTTCCAGACATTTCAAGAAGCTCAGAGAGTAAAGGTCATCTGGGGATCATTTTTGTTTTTTCTTTATTCAAGCCTCTCTTTATATCCTTATAGTTCCTACAGTTATGCCACTTCTCCTATAGCATCTTTGTTTTTGTCTTTTGGCCATGCTGCACAGCATGCGGCATCTTTGTGCCTCAACGAGGGATTGGACCTGCGCCCCATGAAGTGGAAGCGTGGAGTCTTAACCACTGGACTGCCAGGGAAGTCCCTCTTCTAAAGCTTTGTACTGAAAAAAATTCTAGTTCTCAGGTGATAGTAAATTATGTTAATATAAGCCTAACATGACCCTTTCTCCTTGGCTTCTGTTGGACTGTATTTTATATGGTAGGTTAAAGTCTGTGAATTGGTGCATAATTCATTTTAAGGCATTCATTTTAAGCTTAAAACTGTTCACTAAATTTAAAAAGCAAAATATGGACAACATATTCCCACTTTGAATGATGGTTATCCAGACAACTTACAATTCTTCTGTGTTCTGTGGGCATTTTATTTTTATCCAGATTATTGAAAATGGTGATTTCTTTATTAGTTTTTGTTTTTGAGGTTAGTGTCCATTCTTACATATGTAAACTGCACTTGGAAGGCACAACCAATGGAATGTGATCATAAAACAACTTTGTTTTCCCTGGCCCTGGATGAAATTCCCGTGACTCTCCTGATGGCTCTTAGGTTTTAAAAAAAAGTTCATTACCATTCATGCCAAAAACTCAGCCTCAATTTAACAATTAAAATTCCGTTCCCATGTAATAATCGAAATTATGAACTTCATTTATATTTTAGGCTTCTTCTCCCCACAACGGGCTCAGACTGGCCTCACCCAGGGAAGCCTGCCATCACAGAAGTCAGAAGTCAGGAAAGTGAGTTTGATTCAGTTCTCCTCTTCCCTTTCATTGCATTTCTACTTCTCCTCCCCCAATTTTATAGCTCTGCAAGGCTAGAGTGCAGAGAGAGAGAGGCGAGGCGAGCAGCACAGGAAAATTCTTCCTTTAATTGATGCTGATGCTGGTTGCTCTTGGCTCCTTTTAGACCTGGCAGATGTTTAAATCTGGCTCTTTATCTCCTAGAGGATGTAGTGGCTTATTTTGCAGAGGCTACCACCAGCAGCGCTGCTGCATATCCCAAATCCATCTCTATTCCACCTAGCCATCTGTGATTTCTTCCACACCCTCGGGTATCTGGGGGTTCAATTTTGGCCTCCTTTTACAGAGGCTTCCTCTTGGGCAAGAACCAAGACAACCCCAGGCTGACTTTCTTCCACGTCATCCACCCAGATCTGGTCCTTAGGAAAAATCACAACTCTTTTGCTGTGACAGACTCTAAAAGGGCAGCTACCTCCCAAAATACAGCCTTTGGCCACTTCCTCTAAGCTCTCATCCTTTAGATTTTTCAGATATAATTCTGACACCAGTCTTCTGTGTCTCCCAAACAGCAGGGAACACATATTAAGCTCTTTAAGGGGTTTTCGTAACTTCTTCTCTCTTGCCTTGAGGTGAAGGGGAAGCACCCACACCCACATGCTCCTCCAGCTTAGATGGTATAATACTTATAGTTTATATAAAATTATATGTGCATATATTAAAATTTAAAATATGATAAAGCATTTAAAGAGGCAAGCACACCGCCAGGAAGATAGTAATTACTGAATGAATGTTAGCCATTATTGCTAAATATTTAGTTTTCCTGAAAGGTTATCTATATGATTGCTAAAAAATGAAGAGTCACCTTTTAAAAGCCTAGCTAGGCTACACGCTAGTAAATCAATTTCCTCTATTAAAATAAATATAGTTAGAAATATTGAGGACTATCTCTTGTGTCTTATATTCTTACAACAAAGATGGTATAACATAGTTAAGTGAAATGAGTACATCTGCAGAGGCAAAGAAATTTCTACCAAAACATGAACCCCTATGAAAGAAAAAGTAAACATACGTGGCACAGCACTTTGAAAACGGTTCGGATCAAGTTCAATGAGTTGTCTCCTCAGTTCATTTACTCCAACACCAGAAGGTCCTAAACACAAAACACCACATATGGAAATTATTAGAGGTGGATAAGTAGAGTTACGAGATGAAATCATCACTTCAGTCTTCCTGTTGAAGACACTTGAGAGCACATGGTATTGGGGAAATAACATAGTTTCCATTCTCATGAATTGAAATAAACTCTTCCCAGAAAACTCTTGGGAATTTTCTTGGTGACCCATGGAGTAACCCACACTTCTCCAACATTCAGAAATGAGGTAGGGAATTGCAGGAACCTGTCACCCCAGCAAACTTTGTCTAATGTTGGATATTCAGAATTCTCTGGCCTCGAGTCAGATCATTTGAGACAAGCTGCCTTTTCTCTTCCCATGAAGTTCCTATCACATCACAACCAGCTTCCACAATTACAGAATTCAGGGACACATCTCCTGACAGATGGTGGAGTCAGCACCCCCATGTGCAACTGGAGATAGGGCTGGCTTCATGAGCAGAGAACTGTGTGGTCCACAAGCCCATGCTTAGGCTACTGTGCTTGGCTTAATGCTCTTCTGCTCCCACATTGAAATTCTTAATCATTTTTGAATAAGGGGCTTTTGCATTTTTATTTTGCCCAGCATCCTAAAACTTCTGTAGCTGGTCCTGGCTGTAAGGTATGTTGTTCTGCTCCAAAGGGGCCTGCCTTGATCACAACTGGAATACACAGAGAAGATGGCAGTAAGAGGTAAGTTCCTACTGCTGCAGTAACCAGCTTTGCAGAGATCTTGGTCACAACGTAGATCATCTCAGGGCTTCCCTGGTGGCGCAGTAGTTAAGAATCCACCTGCCAATGCAGGGGACACAGGTTCAAGCCTTGGTCCAGGGAGCTCCCACATGCTGTAGAGCAACTAAGCCTGTGCGTCACAACTACTGAGCCTGCGCTCTAGAGCCCAGAAGCCACAACTACTGAGCCCACGTGCCACAGCTACTGAAGCCCACGCACCTAGAGCCCATGCTCCGCAACAAGAGAAGCCACTGCAATGAGAAGCCCATGCACCGTAGGGAAGAGTAGCTCCAGCTCGCTGCAGCTAGAGAAAGACAGAGTGCAGCAGCGAAGACCCAACACAGCCAAAAATACATAAAGTAAATTTTTTGAAAAAGTAGATCATCCCAGCACTATATTTGCCCTGTTCTTCAGCACCAAAGATACAATCCTGAAGACTTATAGGCACTTCTAAAGGAGACGGTTACAAATTTCTTAAGGAAGTGAATCTTAAGCATTTTATTTCTAATATAGACTAATGATCCAGTCTGGGGGGGAACATTCATCTATGCTTATAGAACAAATTCTAAACCAGATACTAAAAAAAACCTCGCTTATAACCTAATCATACTACATCTTGTTATTACACAGGTTCATATACACCATGGCATACTGCATTCAATTGTAGACAATTAAAGCATGATCCATAACGTTTTATTTATAAACACACATAAAAAACAAGCTTTATTTATTTATTTATTTATTTAATTTTTTTGCAGTACGCGGGCCTCTCACCGTTGTGGCCTCTCCCGTTGCGGAGCACAGGCTCCGGACGCGCAGGCTCAGCGGCCATGGCTCACGGGCCCAGCCGCTCCGCGGCATGTGGGATCCTCCCGGACCGGGGCATGAACCCGCGTCCCCCGCATCGGCAGGAGGACTCTCAACCACTGCGCCACCAGGGAAGCCCAGGCTTTATTTATTTTTAAGGTGTTTATATGCAGGTCCATAAAGACTCTTACTTCTACCACTACTCCCAATGCAAGACTACTGAATCCAGGAGAGCCTCGCCATGGATGAGGAGACACTGCCTTCGGGGACATACCCACAAGCACGATGAGGCGGTGCTTGTCTGCAGGGCGTCGCTGGTACCGCACCACCTCCTCGTACGGGGCGCCCGCTGCGCCGGAGCAGGTGTTGGCGCCGCACACCTTGGCTCGCAGCTGTCTGAGGTGGGACCAGCGGCGGCAGAGGCGCATGCTTCGACGGAAACCGGCTGCGAGGGAAGAAACGTACGGGACGTGAGACCCAGGGCAGGAGAGGTCGCTTCCTGTCTCACACCGGAAGGAGCCTGCGGTGACTGTGATCCGGAAGAGTTAATTAACACACATCTGTCTGAAGGTAGAAGGTAGGAAGCAATACAAAGGAAAACAGCAAAATGCCCCCACGTGACCTCTAAGTTGCGTCCAGCGCCTGCTATGTGCCGGGCATTGGTGCTGGGGATACAGTGGTCAACTAAACCAAGCCCATTTCCTCATGGAATTTACATTTTATGCAGGAGGAGAGAGAAAAATAAACTGCAACAAAAGTAAGTGCTTAGAAGAAGGGTAAGTGGATAGTGACCGGGATGCTTTTTCAGGTTGGAGGTTCATTTAAGCGTCTCTGAAAAGTCGACATTGAGCAGGGCTCTGAATGATGTAACGGAGCCAGGTGAGGAGGCGTCTGTGGGGAAGAGCAGTCCAGGCTGAGGGAACAGCATTGCAAAGGTGCAGAGAAAGGATCTTGCTTGAAGTGCTTGAGGAAGATAAGGAGGCCTGTATACTGAGGGGCAGTGAGCAGTAGGGAGAGTGGTAGGAAATGAGGTTGGAAAGGAAGCCAGGAGGCCACACAGAGACTTGGTCAAGTGTTGGATTGGGGTCAAAGTGGGATGGGAAGTCGCTGGACAGTGGAGGGTTGGGTGTGACATGATTTGACTTATGTTTCAGGTGGATACACTTAGACACAGGCAGATTAGGTGGTTGCCCACCACTGTGTGCTCAGTGGCAGAGTTGGACATCTTAGTGGTGATTTCCAAACTCCTAGAATCCCACATAATCTGCCTACTGAATCACAGGGCTTTCTGGTATTTTCAGAGCCATTCCCAGGTCCTGTCAGAAGATGGAGCTAGGGACTATATGTGAATATATAAATACGCACACATTTACATTGCTTGTATCTATATGTGTTGAACACCATGAGTTCACACCAATGCCTACAACGCCAATTCGACACTACAGTTTTCATTCTAGCCTTCCTCCATTCCATATGGGTAACTCCTTTCTCTAAGAGTGGGAAATCTAGCTCTTATTCGCCTCAATACATTTACTTATTGTATCAATTAACAGCACCTGGGCAAGATGGGGGACGCATAGTAAGGTGAATACATTATGGAACAGACTGGAAGAAAACAAAAGACTTGTGTTTGATGAATAATTAGGAGATATCCAATATAAACCAGATGAATTACAATAAATGATCAACACATCAGAATACTGATTATTTTTTTAAAAAAGGATAGAGAGAAACCAGAACAAGGAACAAGTTTGGGAACATCCATCAGCAAAAGAAGCTTTCAGAAGAGTCAGGCTCATTCATAATTCATATAATAAGTTATATTCATATGAATATAACTTAGCAAGTGACAAAGACCCACCTTTTATTAATCATTACCTACCAATATAGAACTTCTGGCCATAGCCAACGAATTCCTCCTTGTCTGTAACACAGCAAATGGCAGGAACAGAATATGGCAGAGGAGAACGAGAACTTTACTTAGAATGGATGCATGAAATTATCTTCAAATCTTCAAGAGACACTATTTCAGTAGATGGCAGCACAGCTGACTTTATCCTTGAGTGCCTTATTAAAAAATGTCCTAAGCACTTTCCATCCTATCACATGCACCAAACTATATAGAGACACTATCCAGAAATTTAGCAATACACTGAATGTATTCTGTCTAGTATGGTTGGAACAAAAAACTATCATAGTCTTCTTTAAAGTTATAAGAACGATATTGAGTCATAGTAAAAACATAAATTTGGGTATGCATTTTTAAATGTACCCAAAGAAAACAGATTTTCAAAAAAGGAAACGTATAAACTGGTCTTGGCTTTAACTCATAGATATGGTGTTCTGTAGGTCCTATAATTAAACTCTTTGTTAGAAATGGGTTTTTATTCTTTTCCCTTATGAAGTGGTTCATTCTGTATGAAATTAGTATTTGTTTTACGGCTGCAAATTGTTTCTGACTGTCCAGGACTCTGAGAGACAAAAGTTAGGAAAACTGTGCCCAGCAGTAACATCTAGAGCTTATTTAAGCTTCTGTCTCTGCTTCCACTGGGATCTCAGAAAAATTGTCCAAAACTCTGGGAAAAAACATTATAAATATATCATTTTCAAGTTACTTTTTACTAACATGTATTCTTTTTCACTTATACAACTCTGTTCTGATCATCGAAATAATATAGAAAGAGCATTTGTTTATAGAATGAACGGACATATACCTTTCTTTCTTAACCTTTGTGTTTAAACACCCATTTTAAAATATAAAGAAAACACACCAATATCAATTCCATCTTCTGGTAAGTAAGCATATTTTTCTAACTGAAAATTGGAAATAAATTTAAAAGGAAATGTTTACTTAGGGATACAGTGATAAAGTTTAATTACTTTCATTGTTCATTTAAAAATATTTTCTGTGACATTGTATATCTCATCACTGATTTCACCCTTAAAATATCATATCTTATCTTAAAATATATCCAGTCAAGTATTCATGTTGAGGCACTGAAAGATCTCAAACATAGCTCTATTTGGCTTATCAAGGACATAAAAATGAGTAGTCACCTTCTGAAAGTTCCTCTGGAGATTTGGATAAGTGAAGAAACAGACATGAGAAAGTTAAGCCTTTGAGAAGATCAAGTTGGCAAAATAAAGACAAATAACAATAAAGACAAATGACACAAGTGAGGCATTCATGTCACCCTTAGAGAAAGTTGTAACCTGGGCAAGACCTGCCAAGGCAAATGAACAACACACAACCGGAAACTCAGAAACTCGTTGGACCTGCCTCTGCTGCCCAGCAGACAGTAACTTTTCCTGCAAGTTGCTTATCTAGACTCTCCTTGAAGGCTTTCTATCCATGCAGACTCCTCTCTACTTGGTTGGCAAAGAATGGGGCTTGAAAGAGAAATTTTCAAGGCAACCGATTTGAGCCTCTTCCCTTCTCTCCCAGAGGCCATCTAGCTGCAGCCCTGTGAAGGTGAGGAAGTGGTGGAAGGGCCACTGGGGAAGCTCTGCAACAGCCTCTGGCCCGAGTGTCCTCATTCCTTACCTGTCCGGGTCCAGTCACACATTTCCATCTCCAGCTGGTCCCTTGAAGACAGGTGCAACTGAACACAGAGTGTACTGTTTTCTAGACATCTCGAAACATCCATCACCCCTGTTTTTGTTTGTTTGGTTTTTGCTGGGGGGTGTATGTTTTTATCTGTTTTTTAAAATAGCATTCCTAATTAGACTATACCATCCAGAAAGATCCAAAGAGGTCACATGATACTTCATTCAGAGAAGACTTGGGACCAAAACTGAAGAAACTTAACTGCCCATTAAATGCTCTAAGTAACAGAATTAAGCATCATGAATGACTGTCGTTATTTATTTAGAAAAAATGCCAGCTGGGTGCCAATTGTTCCTTAACTGAGCTCCCAAGTGAGCTGGATTCAGAATAATGTACTTGAGAGTTCTCACTCTTTCGACAAAGAGGAGTCCAGAAGGAGTGCATTGCGGTAACTAAGGGCAGCTGCACACTTTCCTCTGCAGTGCTGTTATTAGAGAACTAGCTGCTGATTGCCCCTATTACTTCTTCATTAAAATGCTGGCTAACACTCATGCACTTACCTTCTAAGCACTTTACTTATATAAATTATTTTTCCCACTTTAGACATGGGCACCTGAAGGGCAGAGAGGTTACGTGACAGATGACCCCTGGCTAGTTGGACCAGGATTCATGCTTGGAGAATCCAGCTCCAGTCCATGGCATTGACCACTGCAACATTGCCTCTCCTTTCACAGACATCACAATACCTCTAGGCCTCAACCACAACTTGGGCATGTAGAGTGTCTCCCAAAAAAATGATGCATTGAACGGAGCAAAGAAGGATGACTATAATCCAGAGGAATTAAAAAACCAATCCCAAACATTGAACCAAGTGTAGATCATTAAATTACCCCTAACAGGAAATTCCCTGGCAGTCCAGTGGTTAGGACTTGACGCTTTCACTGCCGTGGCTCGGGTTCAGTCCCTGGTCCGGGAACTAAGAAACTTAGATCCCACAAGCTGGGCAGCAGTGTGGGGGGAAAAAAAAAAAAAGCTTACCCCTAACAAGCCAACTATCTAATTGAAAATAGGAAATTTAGAAGCAACATAAATGGTACATAAATAATTTAGGTGAGTAGTTCCCAACTCCATGTGTCTCAATACATTTTTTTAAAGATTTTTTTTATGTGGACCATTTTTAAACTCTTTATTGAATTTGTTACAATATTGCTTCTGTTTCATGTTTGATTTTTTGGCCGTGAGGCATGTGGGATCTTAGCTCCCCGACCAGGAATTGAACCCACACCCCCTGCACTGGAAGGCGAAGTCTTAACCACTGGACTGCTAGGGAGGTCCCAATGCTATCTTCCATTATAACTAATATTTATAACAATCTCTCTAAGCTTAAAAAATGAAATTCATAGATACATTCTAACACATCATTTTAAAACAGCAACGTAATGCTCTAACTGTAATGTAAAGGAAAATTAAAAGGAAGTAATTTATGTTTTAAAAGTACGTGTTTCAAAAAGTATATATTTCAAAATATAAATCTTTGGGCATGGCTTCTCTAGAAGACATAAACTATTAGATGCTTATACCTTCTTATACTGAAGAAGCATGGATTTAAAGGAAGTGAGATCAGAAAATAGTCCTTATATGAAGTATAGAAAAATAGAAGAGCAAAGTAACAAGTGGAGACTAGAACAAAGAGTGTTCTGATAACAGACCAGATTTATGGGTATATATGGGAAAGAGGGAAATTGCCTTAACTGAGGTAGGTGTAATATGCCAAAGCACTGATGAAATGGAGAAAATGAGGAAACATCATACACTTGGAAGCAAGTTAGTAATGTTAACATGCTCCAAAAGGTTGCCAGTTTTTCAAAATACTCCATGGGGCTTACTTTGTTACTAATAACGTCAACATTACGTTGAGGAACAGACACTTGATGATACCATGTGTCATCAATAATGGCAATAACATATTAAAGAAAAAGAAAATAATTGGTTTGGTATAGATACCTCACTTTCCAGTTGATTTAATATCAGTATGGATTAGAATGTGTGGAATAAATTATTCAGTAATTTCAAGGCAATGTCTTTATTCTGTTTAAATGTCTCTCTCCATAATGACTGTCTTCTAAACCAATGAGCTTTTCATGTTACATCTTGTGAAAACTTACATCACTGTTGTGTACTAAAGAACTACTTACTCAGATTCCTAATGAGTTTTGTCCAGCAGGACATTCAGGAGATCATGCAGGATGATCTCACAACAGCAGGTCATCTAGCATCCCTGACTCCCACCAGCTAAAGGCCAGTAGTGTCCCCAATCAATGTGACAACCCAAAAATGCCCCCATAGATTTCCAAAATGTCCCTAATGAGAAGCACTGCGTATGGTGAAGTTTACAATATCTCATGGCTATACTGTTGATGTCTTTAAGCAATTATTGTATCATTAAAAGTGTTTTTAAAGTTATACCAACATTTGGAATATACATTTAAAAATCAGTATAAAATATTCACGTTTTATTTACCAGATTCAAATGTTTCTTCATCTATGGTTTTCCACGGAGGCAAAAAACCAAAAGTATAGTTACATTACTATCCATACTGAGTCTATAGTTCAACAGTCTAATTCCCTGACCCTACGATTCTGCACACAAACCACTTTTAAAATGTTTTTCCTAAATCAAGGCCAACTCAGTGGTGTGTCTGTGGCATATAAAGCCTTAAATGAGTATATATAAGCAGTGGGGCTGTGATGACAAGAAGGGGTACAGCAGGAGCTTAAAATAAATAAATAAAATCATAAAATAGAAAAGAATAAATAAAATAAAATTAAAAAGAAGCTCAGAGGGAAGGAAAAGGTGGAATGTCATGGTAAACACCAATAGATGGTTGGATTCTGTACAGCTTTGCTGCTAGAGGTTTGCTTGAAGCTTTGGGGGGGGTCCATAAGCAAGGGGAGTGTGGCTAGAAGAGGGAGCATATGAATGGCCTGGTTGGGTTAGGGTTGTTCAGGTGACTGAGAAATACCTGAGATAAACCAAGTCCCTCATCGGTTAAAACGATTCTCCTTAGTGTTTTAGAGAGACATTAAGCATAAAAAAACTAGAATTTATATGGAGAGCAATTAGAAATATATAGCAATGTTACCAACACACACATCCTTACATCAGGCAATGCTGCATCTAAGGTATACACACATTTGTGAAATGATATATTTAGCATTGTTTATAATAGAAAAAATTGGACATAATTCAAATGTCTACCAATAAGTGATTATATAAATGCACACTAACTTATTTAACCAATAAACCGTTTAAAATATATGAGGAGGCTCTTTATGTACTATGATGGAATCATCTCCAGGATATGTATTATTAAGTAAAAAAGCCAGGAACAGAACAGTGTATATAGCATACCATCAAAGAGTACATGCACTTGTGTTTTAAAAAGAAGTGAGAATGAGGGTGTGGGAGAGGAGAAAAAAATACACATCATTGCACAGAATATGTCTGGAGGGATGCCCAAGAAACTGAGAGCATTTACTGCCTCAAGAAAGAAAACTGAGTAGGGGAACAGGAAGAGAGAGGGAATTTTACTGAATATACTTTTGTAGTTTTTGAATTTTAAATATGTGAATGTGTTACCTAATAAAAAATTTTAATTAAAATTACAGAAGGGAAATGAATAGTACTGCAAGTTAAAAACAAAAAACCCAGGATGTGTACTTGGTAAAATAAATATAATGTCAGTGTTATTCTGTAGTTGTTCTGGGAAATACATGTAAATCTTTGAAATACCCAGTATTTAAACATTTCATATCATTATTCAATGTCTAAAAACTAGATTAACCCATAAAGCCAAGACAAAGTCACCTATCAGACTAAAGACTCTTCAACTAGTCTTCCAACAAAATCCTAGTGATTCTTGAACCAATCTTAGTTCTGCCACTAAATTTGAAAAATCTTCTCCCAATTTCCAAAAAAAAAATCTAAGAACAGAAATGTGAAGTATTTCTCAGAAATTTGGAACACATGACTATTGATCTATACTAGAATCTACCAGGAAATGGTATCAAACAATAACAAAATAGATATTTTGCTTTTTTAAAATCTGATATCTCATAGGGAGGGTGGGAGGGAGACGCAAGAGGGAGGAGATATGGGGATGTATGTGTACGTATAGACGATTCACTTTGTTATACAGCAGAAACTAGCACATCATTGTAAAGCAATTATACTCCCATAAAGATGTTTTAAAAATAAATAAATAGGGGCTTCCCTGGTGGCGCAGTGGTTGAGAGTCCGCCTGCCAATGCAGGGGACACGGCTTCGTGCCCCGGTCCGGGAGGATCCCACATGACGTGGAGCAGCTGGGCCCGTGAGCCATGACCGCTGAGCCTGCGCGTCCGGAGCCTGTGCTCCGCAACGGGAGAGGCCACAGCAGTGAGAGGCCCGCGTACCGCAAAATAATAATAATAATAATAAAATAAATAAATAAAAATTTAAAAATAAAAATCTGATATCTCAATATTTTATAGTATTTCACAATGTAACACCTGAGTGTTACTGTGTGTTCCTGTGATCATTTCCAGAATACTGCTTTCTAGAACACTTTCTAAAAGGTTGGTCTGAAGCATGGAGACATTCCTGCAGCTGTGCTTCCCTTCCATGTGTCAGAACCACAGAAAAAGGCTGCGGTGGGGGATTTATTTTACACATTTCTTCCAGAAAATAGGCCTGTGGCCCCTTTGACTGACTGCTTCAGGAAATCTATAGCTGAGCTGCTTCATATTTCTCCTGGTGGTAAATGTATCAAGAGGAAATGCTACCTGCTTCCACACATTTCTCGTCAATCTTCATGTCATCTTCTATAAAAGAGCATAGAATGGGAAAACTTGAAGTTAAAATGTTAGTATCACAAATGAAATTCCCTATGTATAGGCTTATGGCAATGAAACTCGGACCACCCTGTAATCATGTTATTCTTACAACTATCGCTCACTCAGAGAGATAAAAAGGGCTCTACTGTACTAAATGAAAATGTAGGCTATGGGAGGCCACAGGACATCGAATGGTTAAAATTCTAAAAGCACAGGCTTTTGAATACTGGACAAATTAGTTTACCTCTAAGCCTCATCTTCTGTGTATAAATGGGGGAAGTAATTATACCTACCACATAGGATAGGATTGAGATATGCAGGAAAAGCTCAGGCACATGGTAAGTGCTCAATAATGTTAATTATTTTTACCTTTAGCTGGGATGTATGTATGAGAATAAAAGAATATAACTTTTAAAACTGTTCATCCTAATACTCAAAGCTCTTTACAGTGTGACCCAAACCCAGCTTTGAAAACTGCTGTCTCTTTCTTGTATCTTACACTCCTGTTAGAGCAGACTCCATTGATTCTTCCTCTGTGCCTTTGCTTAGGCTGTTCCCTTAGCCTGTAACACTTCAAGGTCCATCTCAACACTGATCAAAATGAATATCCTTGCCATGAACTGCACAGCATTTTCTTCCTACTACCTTGAATTCTCTGCTATTGCACATCTACTCTGCCTCGTAATATAATCATTTGGGTGTTTGCCTTATTAGCCCTCCTAGACAGCTCCTTGAAAAGTGGAAATCATCTTAACTAATTTTTATGTATTTTATAGAGCTTAGTGTCTTCCACATAGTAGGGACATGACTAATTATCTATTAAACTGAACTTCCCTTTTAATATCAGAATAGTTGATTTGAACATATGTTCTTAAAAATTTTTTTTTTCTTTCGGCACTATATATCTTGAGCCTAGCACAATACCCACAATTCCCAGGTGATCAATAAATACTATTTTAATAAATGTCTTATATGTTGTAAAAGTGCAAATTATAGTTTGTATAATAAGCTATAATATTATAAAGTAATATAATAAATTTATCATCACTTCCTTAAAGATCATATCATTGATTGTTTTTAAGTAAAATATGCAATATGAACAATTTTATGAAATAATACTGTTTTATGGAGATGAGCACAGATGAACAAGTACCATAGCTGAGATTTTTAACACTGTCGTTCAATTCCTTATATTCATTTAGAGATTATTTTCCAGATCAGTAATTTATAACGGTGAATTCATTAGTTCCTAGCACATAACTAGAGGGTTTTGATTTAAAGGCAAACAAAAACTAAAATTGTCATTCCTGTTTTACAGAGGCCAGGAGAGACTCTCTAATAACAGCACAAGTAGTCCCGGTTTTTCTAATATGTAACTCTGGGGTCTAAAAGAGCCACGGATTTTGTGCTCTCAAAATTAACAATTCCAGGGACTTCCCTGGTGGTCCAGTGGTAAAGAATCTGCCTTACAATGCAGGGGATGCGGGTTCAATCCTTGGTGGGGGACCTAAGATCCCACATGCTGCAGGGCAACAAAGCCTGCATGCCACATCTACTGAGTTTGGGCAACTCAACTAGAGAACCCATGTGTCGCAAACTACAGAGCCCACGTGCTCTGGAGCCTGCGCGCCATAGCTAGAGAGAATTCCGCGCGCTGCAGCGAAAGATCCCGCATGCTTCAACAAAGATCCCACACGCCACAACCAAGACCCAACGCAGCCTAAAATAAATAAATAATAAGTAAATCTTTTATAAAAAATGAACAATTCCACACTATGGGCTAGGGTGAGTGTTATGGACTGATTTGTACCCTCCACAAATGCATACATATGTTGAAATCCTAGCCTCCAGATGACTGTATTTGGAGATGGGGTCTTTAAGGAGATAATTAAGATTAAATGAGGTCATAAAGTTGGGGCCCTAATCCAAAAGGACTGGTGGCCTTATAAGAAGAGGAAAAGAAACCACACTAATCTCTATCTCTCTCTCTTTCTCTCTCTCCTCCCTTTCTCCCCACACACTTCTCCCACCCCACATTCACGGAGGAAAGGCCATGTGAGCACACAGAGAGAAGGCAGCCATCTGCGAGCCAGGAAGAAAAGTCTCCTCAGAAACCAACCCTGTCAGAACATTGATCTTGGACTTAGAGTCCCCAGAACTGTGAGAAATAAATGTCTGTGGTTAAAGTCACCCAGTCTGTGTGATCTTGCTATGGCAGCCTGAGCTGACAGTGGGCTTGTCACCCAGCAAGACCACAGCGACCCAAGGGCCTGTCCATGTTCCTCCCCCTCCCCTTTCCAATTTCAGGGATGAAATGTGGATGCTGGCAAAGGGGACTGCTCTTCTCTCTTCTTTTCCCCTCTCCACAAGTAGACAGCGTCTTGCTTTCTTGCTTGTGTGTGTGTGTTTGGCATCATAATGAGTCATCTTGGTGTCTGAGCATGGAGAAGGGGAGAGGTAATAACTGGAGGCCCCATTTGCCCCTGATGTAGTGCCCTTCAGACAGAGAGCAACTTTAATCCAGACCATGCTGTTTGCAACTTCTGACAATGTTCTTACCTTATCAATCTTTTCATCCATACAATGGGAACAATAACAATTTCATTACAGGGTTATTTTTAGACATTGTGTACAAAGCAGTTGAAACAAAACAGAGGATCAGTTTCACAACTTTCTTTGAATTCTTACCATGTGCTGTGTTAGATTCTGGGGCTGCCTGTAAATGTTGGTTCTCTTTTCTTTTATTCCTCAGTGTTAAGAACAATTACACAGTGTGTGTTCTTTTGACTGACATCTTTTTATAAATTAGGGTATTAGTGATTAGCACACTATGAGGTACACAGGAAGAGCTTAATAAATAGTGAATTGAAATTGAAGTGAATTAAGAAAACTATAGGAAATTTCTAGGAGGCTTTGGAGATGAGTTTTTTTCCCCCCACAAATACTATTTCTTACCTTCTTCCATAGAAATCGCTGGGTACAGAAAAATGATTGAAGCAGGGGAAAAAAGAGAGAGCGGGCACAATAGTTTATGCTATAGATTATCAGATTAATTTACCTACAGTAAGAAAAGCAAAGTGCCAAAATTATTCTCTAAAAATTCAATGGAGATTTAGTAACAAAATGATAAGTGAATATCCTATAGAAACCAATAAATTTATGAGCCTTGTTGGAAATGGGATCTATTTGCTTCTGGCAAATCCTATTCCCTTCTATCCCGATAAGCTCTGTAAAAGTTGCATTCTATTCATTTCTGAATTAATGCGCTTATTATTTATTCATTATATTTTAGGAACTCAAGTCTTGAATGGAAAGAAGGAAAGAGAGAGAGAAAGGGAGGAAGAAAAGAAGGAAGGAGGAGAGAGATGAAGGAGAGAGAGAGAGAGGAGGGAGGGAAAGAAAGAGGGATGACAAGTACAAGTGCATATTCAGTAAATAACTTTTTAATAACATCTGTAAACTAACATACGCCTGGAATTTTTCAATAACTCTTGAGTAATAAAGTTGCCTATGCATCCTGCGTAGTAACCCTTTCCTGAGATTTTTTTTCCCATGGTAACATTCAGGCAGAACAGAAAGATACAAAATAATATTTATTTGCAATATCATCTACAACAGTTAAAAAGAAATGACCTGATAGTTTAGAAAATGATATGCTCCATCAGGAACATCCCTGGGGCTTCCCTGGTGGCACAGTGGTTAAGAATCCGCCTGCCAATGCAGGGAACATGGGTTCGAGCCCTGGTTCAGGAAGATCCCACATGCCGCGGAGCAACTAAGCCCGTGCGCCACAACTACTGAGCCTGAGCTCTAGAGCCCGTGAGCCACAACTACTGAGCCCGTGTGGCACGACTACTGAAGCTTGTGAGCCCTAGAACCTGTGCTCCACAACAAGAGAAGCCACCGCAATGAGAAGCCCCCGCACTGCAACGAAGAGTAGCCCCCGCTCGTCACAACTAGAGAAAGTCTGCATACAGCAACAAAGACCCAACGCAGCCAAAAATAAATTTTAAAAAAAAAAAAAAGAAAGAAACATCCCTGTGAGAGGTGACCCTTTAACTCAGCGGCTCCATACTTGGGGTTCCTGGACTCAGAGATTTGTAAGGATAATAATATGTGGCTGCAAACTCTTTTCAGGATGGACTTTGCAAAATTCTAATAGAAATGGCACATAGGCTATGCAAGCAAGTTAGATGTCAACCCGTGGCCCTACTAGTTATCAGATATTGGTTAGAAGCTTAGTTAGCACTTTCACATGCCTTTGATACATGGAATAGGAAAATGGGTTAAAGAAGTACTTCAGTCTGGTTTGGTAAACAAACTTCTCAAAGCACAGGGGAAATAACTAAAATATCACTATGAAGATTATATCATGACAAATGTTTCTGATAAAATGTCAAGTTAAAGAAAAAAGATAAAAAGTAGTATTGCAGGGCTTCCCTGGTGGCGCAGTGGTTGAGAATCTGCCTGCCAATGCAGGGGACACGGGTTCGAGCCCCGGTCTGGGAAGATCCCACATGCCACGGAATAACTGGGACCGTGAGCCACAACTACTGAGCCTGCGCGTCTGGAGCCTGTGCTCCGCAGCAAAAGAGGCCGCGATAATGAGAGGCCCGCGCACCGCGATGAAGAGTGGCCCCCACTTGCCGCAACTAGAGAAAGCCCTTGCCCAGAAACGAAGACCCAGCACAGCCAAAAATTAATTAATTAATTTTAAAAAAGTAGTATTGCAACTGTTACTGTAACCATGTAAAATATGGTTCTATAACTGGAAGACAGTATGAAAATATGGTCAGTGTAAAGGAATTTTAAGTGTTTTCTTTCAAAAATGTCTCTATAGTTGTCATCATACCTTTTCAAGGGAAAAAATAATAATTTTTGGCTTAGAGAATTGAGAAGTAAAGTGGATGATGACTCTCCATGGGCAAATCTGTATTTACTTTAGTGCCCTCCCAGTCTCCTGTCCGTGCCCCTCTCCCTCTCCCTCCTCCGGGCACCTCTTCCCCTTCTGTAACTCCTGCCAGAGAGCATTTCAGACGGTTCTTGATCAGCAGGTTCTAGCTGGGCTCTATGAGCTACTGACACCCTTCATTAAGGGAGTAAGTCGTTCACAAGCATTCGCCACCATGAATCCCTTTGCTGACCATTCCTCCACCGCCATCTAAAATACTGTGAAGTGAACAAACTACGCTCATTAAATAATAATTCAGTCCCATGTTTCCTCATCAAAGGCACACTAACTGTGCCGCTCTGCAGCCTTGCTTGCCGGTAGGTGTATAATGTATGGACTAGCTGTAGGCACCTCAGGGGACTTCAAGCCAGGGAGCGATCACAAGAACATTTGCATTTTCACAAACTGAAAACTCTTCTAAATCCAAAGGAATGAATGTCTATGGTAGGATTTCAGATGGCTGCCAGGAGGCTATCTGGGGTATGGGGACATTTAAAGATCCTCTGTTGGGCAGGAAGCCAGCCCTGGGAGAGAGGGAGCCGTCTTTCTCGTGATGCACAGGCTGGGTCTGAGGTGTCAGCACACTCACATATGGTGGATTTGAGGTTGTTGTGAGGCTGATATGGCTGAGACCACCAGAACTCCCGTTGCTTCCTGTGCAAAAAGAAATACACTGTGAGAAGGAACAAAAAATTAATCCAGGTTAACCCAGGTGAAATAGATCCAGGATAGAATGTTTCCTAGAATTCTGTTGCTTCCAACCAAGTGAACAAGGAGATTTCACCTCCAAACACACTGTCAAATACATTCTCCAAATGCATGGCCTTTCTTACCATTCTTTCCTGCCTCACAGCATCTTTTCAGAGTCACACTGACTTAGGGTGAAAATCTGGCCTGAGACCACGAGTGCACATGCCACGGAGCTTCACTGCATGAGCCATGGCACCTGCCTCTCTGGCATGTTAGCCCGCTCCAGCTGGTCTCAGAATTTTCACCGCATGTTCTGGTTTCCCTCCCAGGCTGTGAAGCTCTCTACAGTCCCTTTAGAGCCACATGAACTTCAGTTCCTTCCGTTGTCCTTTATTTGTGCGCTAACCTAGTAAACCTGCCATTTCTGTGTGCTCCTTGCAAGACCCCCAGTGGAATCTCCTTGCCACTCTCTGCTCTGAGACCATGAGGACTAATCTCATTAGGGCTTTATCCCTGTGTGTGTCCTCAGGTCATCCCTTATCCTCTGCACTTTAATCCCTGTAAGGCTCCATCCACCACCTGCCACTCCCTGAAGCCCTTTCACACACCCTCTGGAACTGGCAGTAAATCTCCAGTGAAATCTCTAAAACCTCCTCCTGCACTTTGAGTGAGCCCTTCACCTTCTTGTTCTAACTAAACCCAGGTCCCCCTGAGCTCACTGCTCCCCTGCCCCTTTTGAGAGGTGGCTCCTTCCTCTCCCACTCCCAGTGGTGTGTGGGTAAACCAGCCCGGGGAGATGAGTCCTCATGTGCAGCTTTGCAGGTTTTTCTAGTGTCAATATTCCCACTGGGGCTGGTTTCAAGCTGCCACCCTGACGTCACCGACCGTGGGTGTAAGAAGGGTGCACACAGGCTCTGTGAGCTGGCTCCAGCACACCACTGCATGAGGCCCTCACTCCATGGGGCCTGGAGGTGGGGTCTGTGTTCTGCTTCTCCTGGCCATCTCCAGACTATATCCCTCTTCCCTAGATGCCCTCGCTTTGAAAGCCATTTCCCCGACTCTTCTGGAAGCCATTCTCAGATTATTCCTGCTAACTCCCACGCTTTTAACACTGCTCTGTCATAATGCATGACGACTTTATTAGACACAAAGATGTCCCTTCCAACACCCTGGCCTCTTGATTCCTTGATCTCCTCTCTTCCAATGACCTCAGCCACTGCATCCCACTGTCATACCCTAGGCCTTTCAGTACCCAAAACTACAATCTCTATATAATTTCTATTTACAGCATCCCTTTCTTCTACCAGCACCTCCTATCTTCCCAACCCCAATAATCTATCAACCCCATAGGGATTTATAATCCATTGATCTGACTTCCTTTCCACTGACCCTACCATGTCACCTCCCTCCTTAACAAGCTTAAATGTCATGGTCTTTCATTAAAATCACTCCCTTGTCCCTCTCTTGATTTACTGTTAAATCTGACTCCCTGTCTAATCTGGCCCTGCCCCCCAGGAAGCTGACCAGAATCACTATAAATTTATGGCCTTTAACCTTAAGTGGGCCCTTAATGCTGATGCTACTGTATTTATCTAACCAATTTGCTCTCCAGTTCTCATAGAAACTTTTCAAGCTTTCTCCTCTTTCCTTCCCAATATCTCCTACCCACCCTTACTCTCAGCTTATGACATTGCTTATTCCACTGAGAAAATAAGAGCAGATGGAAGAGACCTTCCATAAACTCCCACCATATCCCTCACCCTCAGCTGTGCCCACACACTCTGGATTCCCTACTGCTACTATTACTGTGGGTGAACTGTTCATGATCCTGTATAAGGCCAACCCCTCTATTTATAGGCTCCATCACATCTCCTCCTGCTTCCCCAAGGACAACAAGAGCTGCAATGTTCCCTTCTTTCTCCTGTATCATAAAATTTTACCTCTCATTGGATTTTTCCCATTACCGTTTACCCTATCTAAAAAAGTTCTCTCATACCACTCCACTTTCCCCTCTAGCTATTTGTCCATTGTTCTGCTCTGCTTTATACAGAATGTCTCAAAGAATTTTCCATGCTCATTGTTGTCAATGTCTTCAAATCCCCTTTTACTAAGATTTTGGTCCCACCTCATCCACTGAAATTGCTTTTATCAAGATCACCAATGACTTCTGTTGCTAAATCCAGTGGTCAATTCTCAGTCCCCTAGGCAGTGGTTGACATAGTTGATCAGGACACTCTACCATCCTGATTTTGGTCTGCCTCATCGGCCATTCCTTCTCAGTCTCCTTTGCTAGTTCCTTTTCTTCTTCATGATCTCTTAACATTGGCTGAGTCTTGGACCTCTCATTCTATTTTCTTTCTATCCTTAATCCCTTCCTTGGACCTCAATAGCACCAAGGTGATGGTGGAAAGTTGAGATTCAGTAACTGAGCTTTCAACTCAGCCTTGAAAGATTATAGAGGGAGTCAGAACTACCTTTAAAAGTTTAATTTAGCTTCCCAAATACTCTTCTCTCTTTTCTAATTGATACGATTATTCTGGTCCCTTTGGTGTTTAAGATGTTTAGAGCATATTGACAAGTTGACATTTGGATTTATAGACCAGTGTGTGTTCATCTATCTGCTTGTCTCTCTTTCTCTCATCTTAACTGCAATAACAGAAGCCTGAGAAAACGTTTTGTTTCCTGATGGCTCGGTCTTGAGTCCAGGAGTGATGACTTTTCTTACCTCTTCAGAAGGTGCGTGGAAGGAATTAGGCCAGCACAGGTACCAAGGTCTGAGATTTTCCGGGCTTGCCACCAGAGGGCATCATTCTGGTCCACAATCTGGAGGATGTCCCCCTTCTGGAAAGGCAAGCCGGCATCCATGCAGGGTATGGCAGGGTCCTCCTGGGGCCAGTACTCAGTCATGGCACGAACATATACCTGGCAGTAGGTGCACACCTCAGAAGAATCCTTACCCCCGGGTTGTTAAGACTTAAAACCATCTCTCCCACTCTTCCACCTACTGGTGCTATCTTTCCTCTCCAACCTCACCAAAAAGAACTTCCTTCTTGAACTGAGTCTAAGAGCCATGAAAAAAAAAAAGTGAGTTTGGGAATAGAATCTTTCAGCTCTGAGAAGTTTTTGCTTAAATGCTCACCATTCTTGATGTTACTTCTTAACTTCTTGGTACCCCATCTCCTGTTATTGTATTCATTTACTGATTTGCCTCTCATGTCATCAGCATCGAAAAATATGCAATACAGTATTGAACAAATCTTCAATACATTACAGAGGATAGTAATAAGATACAAAGTACATCATGGTTGTTATTGGAGGATTTCCTGTGTGTGGGTATGAAGGCTCAGTAAATTCTTACCATCTTTTGGCTATTAACAGGAGGGTCAGAAACTGGAACCACCTTGAATATGATTGTGCCACGAGACATGGCCTAGAAAATGTCAGAGGAAAGAATGACAAATCGCAGAGTTCACTGGGTTACTGGGGTTTGGCAGACAGAAGTTACAATTCAATGTGTGCAGGTCAAATGGTGACATCTCCCACAGGGGCTTTTACAAGGGCTCAACAGCTAAATATCACCACCCAGAAATGGACATTAGGAAGAAATTTAGCTTCACTTCTGTCCTGCTGTGGGACTTCCAGGATCACTGGTCTGTTAACACCCACACTGAGGCCTGGCTTCTCACAGGGACCCTCCATCTCGCTGCTGCCGGGACACAACACTCAGCAAGGCCTTCCCACAGGCACTAAGGAAGGAGAGGAGCACTTGGTCTGACTTTCCCTCCTCATATCTCAGTCAGTAATTATTTCCTGAATACTGATTTCTGCATCAGGCAGCCTAGTCTTATGCGGAAGAAGATAAAGGGCCCCCAAGTCTTCTGGGGGGAACTGACGTCTCCAAACTAATGGTGGAGGAAACAGAGAGCCTCTTAGTTTGATGGGAGAGGTAAGAACCCCCCTGTCACACACACTGTGATGGGCATTGGAGATCCTAGAGATTAGCAAGAAAGATCTCGATCTCACTTGGGAATTTCACAACCCCACTGTCCTGGCAACTCCACAGCTGGAGCCGAAAGGGCTGAGGTGGGGGCATGTGTGTCTGTGACTGACAGTCCTTTAAGCTCCCGGTGCAGTATCTTTTATACCACACAGAATCTTGCCTAGTGGTTTGCAAAATATTTCGGTGCTTGGTATGCTCCTTATAATACTCCTTATATAATGCTCCTTATAATACTCCTTATAATACTCCTTATATAATACTCCTTATATAATACTCCTTATAATACTCCTTATAATACCACTCCTCCTCTCAGTCCCTAAGGCACATCTATGAAAATCTAGAGTTCCCCCAAGAACCCAGTTTGAGAACCACTCGTCTATGTACTATATAATAATTGACCTCAGGCCCCACCCTGGGGGTGTACATGGGGGGAGGTGTGCGGGGAAAGCTGCTATGGCTACTGACAGCTAGACAGTGAATCGGGCAATGGTTTGAAGGATGGGAATGGGAACCGAAAAGAGTTACCAAAAGCTCATATAATCAGGTCACACCGCCATTTCAACCACAAGGACAGTGGCAGGGCCAGCAAGGATGTCCCCCTCCCCATATGCTGCCCTCTGGCAACTTCTTTTCTACCCCAAAGCTGCCTCAAGGAAACTGCATAAACATGTAAGGGGACCAAGGGGTGGTTTGCTCAGGTTCAGACACTCCTCCACAGACTCACTCTGCCCACCCCGGGCTCAGTTTCCAATGGAGTAACCCAGGTAACGAGGGACCTGGGCTGGGCGGTCTGGCAGTCTTCCTGAGGCTGAAAGAGCAGCTTGTGAAGGGAGGTATCCAGAAGGGGCCAGATCCCCTGAGGAGGCGGATGGGGGAAGGCGAACGAGCTGCGTAGAAACAGACAAGTTCTGGGGCCTAGAGAGAAGAAGCTGCCTAGCGGGGCCCGAATCCCCCTCCAATTACAGCGCACACGCCATGGGCTGGACGTAACGTGGCACTGAGCCATGGAGAAGTCAAGGAGGAGACTGTTACCAGAATATGGATCACTTGCTCAGGGTCCAGTCCTTCAACTGAAACTCCATTCACTTCCACCAGTTTGTCTCCAGCATATAACAGCCCTAGGCAAACAGGAACACGAAACAAAGAGGGGTACAAAAAACCTCTCACAAATGGCGGTAGCCATCCCAAAGCTCCTTAACAAACTCGCTAACCCAAACAGGCTCTGACATCTTAAATTTCATGGTGAAATAATAATAATAATAATAAAGCAAACTGGCTATTCCAATTTACACCACCACCAAAGTGCATGAGAATTGCATTTTTCTACCTTTCCACCAACACTGGGTATTAACTGGTGGTGATATTTTTACTAATCTGATGTTGTAAAATGGAACTGGAACTCTGGTAAGAAGATAACACGAAAAATAAAGCTGTTGGGGTCATGAGAAAATGTCAGATGAAAAGGAAATGGGGGGTATTCTTCAAAAGAGAAAATGTGGAGAAACTTGAGGGTTAAGATTGAGGCTTGAGAAATATGAGGTAAGACAGTGCAGATAAGAAGCAGGATGACATCACAGAACAGAAACCAAGGATGACGAAAATTTTAAGCAAGGTATTGTCAACAACATCAAATGTATTGGAGAAGTAAAAATAAAACTGAGGCTGACAGAAGTGCCAGTGGACTTAGCAACTAGGATGTCCCTGGGTAATTTCTCTAAGAACGTTGGGGTATGAGCCCTGCACCAGGTTTCCAGGGTCATGTACAGTGAGGACACACATAGCAGGTACAGAACAGAAGCACAGTAATGAAAAGAAGGAAATTTGGTTCTCTGGTAGAAAAGGCAAGCGACAGGTGTTTGAAGACGGGGAAGAGAGATGCCTTTTTGAACACAGAAGGACCAAATGAAGCGTGAAAGTTGGGAATATAGAGTGGGGCAGACCTGGACTTGAATCCTGACTCACCCTGTGAAACCCTGAGCAAGTTAGGTGGTTAATCTCTTTGAGCCTCAGTTTCCTCATCTATATGATAGCCTGATAATACTTACCTTGTTAGGTTTACATGGGAATGTAAAGTAAGGGAACATTAATTTAGTGCCTAGAATGGAGGGACTCAGTGAGGAAGGGCAATGGGACTTCTCTGGAATATTCCTTTCTTCCTTCTTAGTAACCAAGCAATAGAACTTATTAAAGCTCAACCTCAGTTAGGAAAGAGGGGCTTCCCTGGGAAGGTTAAACAATCATTCCCTGTTTTCCTGGTCACACTTGCACCCTGCTGCTCCAGCTTACCACTCCTCTCTGCCAGCCCACCATGGATGACTCTGGCCACCAGGATGTCCCCTGTCATCTCATGGCGCTTGATGGTAGCTCCCTGGGGAGAGAGTACGGTAGAACCCCTTTTTACCTAACATGACCACTTTCCTGGGGGCTTCCCTCAGTGTCGCTCTGGTCTTTCGGACAAGGGTATTCATACCAACCAGGGCCATACGTACTGTGCCATGAAAAAGGAAAGGCCATTCAACCTTGGTCTAGCAAAGTCTACATCCTACCACATAGACATCAAAGAATATTGAGATCCTTCCAAAGGTAAAGAAAACTCTCACAATTACAACCTAATCAAAGGGATTATGCTTAGAAAATCAAATTAATGCCTTACTTAGCTTCCCTTTAATAGAGGAAAAAAACGTAGGCAAATACATTAGAACAGAGTAAAATATATGTACATGTCACAGAGCCAAATAATAAAATAAAAGAATTTCTTATGTCTCACAGCTCTTAGAAAACAAAAACACTAAGCGGAAACCTTCCCTGGTGAAAACATTACAACCTGTAATGTGTTTGAAATCACAGGCAAAATTCACTAAGATACAGTTTCGCCATTATTATCATGGATTCCCTCACATTGTCTGATTGCCTCACACTACATCTGTGACTACAGACAAGAATATTGCCCAAGTAATTACTAGACATAACTTAGCTCATAATTAACCCTGGTGTAATCCTAAATGAAAAGGTAAAATGATTTCCTTACCAGAGGCTGCTGGTTTTTCACCATGCAAACAATCCTCATTGCTTCCTCGCTCTCAGGGATGTTGTCTGGCAGTGGAGGGAGAAGAGGTTCAAAGTCTTTCTGAGCCACGGTGTCATGGGCGCTGAGCAAGGCCTGGGAACAGGGAAGGAAAAGGGGAACAAACGTCACACATAGGACACACCCACCTAGAAGATGCTGACTCAATACTATGTGAGATACAACAACAACCAACACGTACGTGCCAGGCATAGTTCTAAGTGTTTTATGTGGATTAACTCAATCTTCACAATAACCCTGAGGCAGGTATATATATTTTTTAATTTTTTAAATTTATACAATTTGTAAAGGTTACTTTCCATTTACTGTTATTACAAAATAGTGGCTATTCCCCATGTTGTACAATACACCCTTGTAGCCTATCTTTCACCCAATTGTTTATACCTACCACTCCTCCACTCCCATATTGCCTGCCCCGCTCCACTGGTAACTACTAATTTGTTCTCTATATCTGTGAGTTTGCTCCTTTTTTGTTATATTCACTAGATTGTTGTATTTTTTAGATTCCACATGTGACATCATACAGTATTTGTCTTCCTCTGTTTGACTTATTTCACTAAGCATAATGCCCTCCAAATCCATCCATGTTGCTGTAAATGGCAAAATTTCATTCTTTTTTATGGCTGAGTAGTATTCCATTGTATATAAATACCACATCTTCTTTGTCCATTCATCTGTTCATGGACACTTAGGTCGCTTTCATACCTTGGCAATTGTAAATAATGCTGCTATGAACATTGGGGTGCGTGTATCTTTTCAGATTCGTGTTTTTGGTGTTTTTTGACATATACCCAGGAATGGAATTACTGAGTCATATGGTAGTTCTATTTTTAGTTTTTTGAGAAACCTCCACACTGTTTTCCACAGTGGCTGCATCAGCTTATTGATACAAGTGTTCCCTTTTCTCCACATCCTTGTGAGGCAAGTATATTTATTTCCCCCACTTTACAGATAAGGAAACAAGGCAGAGAGAGGGTAAGCAACACATAATATATTCTTTCATTTCTGATAAAATGTATTCTGTCACATTCTCATTTCCTGGAAACCCATGTAATCCATGGTGCTCCTATAAACTTGAACTACAAAACAACTATTGTAATAGCTTCCCCAATTAAGGTAGAATGAGGAGCAGTAATCAAAACATCTTGCTGGTTTAATTATCAGTGACACTTAAGGGCCCATGCAAAACAGAATGAGAAAAAGTAGTCCTCTACTTCTAGGGTATGATCAAAGAGTTCCTTCTCATGGCCCAGTGTGTTCAATTTTCATTTCACAAGATGGGGAAGTAGTCATTCTATAGCCCTGCCAGAGACTGGTGGACAGAACTTTGTAGGAACTCAGAGAAAATTCTCTAGGTTTATCTTGTGAAATAAAACTTTTTTTAAACGTCTTTATTGGAGTATAATTGCTTTACAATGGTGTGTTAGTTTCTGCTTTATAACAAAGTAAATCAGTTATACATATACATATGTCCTCATATCTCTTCCCTCTTGCATCTCCCTCCCTCCCACCCTCCTTATCCCACCCCTCTATGTGGTCACAAAGCACTGAGCTGATCTCCCTGTGCTATGTGGCTGCTTCCCACTATCTAGCTATTTTACATTTGGTAGTGTATATATGTCCATGCCATTCTCTCACTTTGTCACAGCTTACCCTTCCCCCTCCCCGTGTCCTCAAGTCCATTCTCTATGTCTGCATCTTTATTCCTGTCCTGCCCCTAGGTTCTTCAGAACCTTTTTTTTTTTTTTTTTTAGATTCCATATATATGTTAGCATACGGTATTTGTTTTTCTCTTTCTGACTTACTTCACTCTGTATGACAGACTCTAGGTCCATCCACCTCACTACAAATATCTCAATTTCGTTTCTTTTTATGGCTGAGTATATTCCATTGTATATATGTGCCACATCTTCTTTATCCATTCATCCGATGATGGACACTTCGAATAAAACTTTTTGACTGATAAATCCCATTGCTCCAAGTGCAGACATCCTCTTAAATTCTAATTTGTTGATAAATTGATCTCAAAATCTATAAGTACTATGAGATAGGTTTCTATTCTGCAATCAAATGTTCTTCATATACCCCCTCATAGAGCTAATCATTATTATACTGTATTTTCCAAGCACCTTCACTCACTCTATTTGAAACTTAAAATAACTTAAGATGTATGCTACCTCGATTGCCCCCCCAGAATTTTCGAGGAACAATGGCTTTCCCGGGGGGAAAAAGACACCATGGGAAGTTCTGGATGCCTTCTTATAAATAGGGCAGGCTTGTCTCCATGACCAGTGAGATTAAGTCAGTCACATCCAAGTTCCACATTTTTAGGTACAGTCTGTTGGTCACCCACATACGGTAATAGAACAACTATTCAGAGAGCACATTTTCCAGCACATTTATTTCTCCTTCCCAATTTTGTCTATGTGCCAGATGGCTATATCTTGCCCATTTTAGCAAGCACTTGCCTTTAAGTGTGGAGCCTGGAGAATTTGTCTCAGCTCTTGGATCTCAGGTGACTTGGGGGTTTCATGTAATATCTTCACTACCTGGTTGGTGGAAAAACATACATTGTGAATTTTTTAACAATCTTTATCACCTAGTTAACATCACCTAGGTTGGATAACAGGTATACTGACATGATATTGACCTAAGAAAAGCTGTTACTGAAGCCTTCTTTTTCCTCTTTAAAGTCAGGGCTTAGAGTCTTTCCTTATCACTAAACTTCATTACAGCAGGTAGAATCCAAGATTTGGGGTAGATCTAAACCACTGTGCCCCAGTCCTGGCACATCGCAGGCTTGGAGGAAGAACAAACATAATTTTGTAATGTCATATGTGCCAAGGCAATATCCCTCTAGTGGCTCTAAGATAGCTGTTTGCTAATGTGAATGCTTTATAGGCAGGTTAAGGTATCTGAGTTCTCCAGCTACAGGCTCAATTACCTGGAGAACCCAGGTAGCTTAATCCCATGGGCTGTTCCATTCTTCAGTTGCAAAATGAAATAGTAATTTGTATTTTAGGGCTTATTATTTGAATAGCAATTTTAATGTTTGTTGCAACAAAAAAGTGCTAGACAGAATAAATTCTGATCTCTTTGCTTTGGTTTAGGCATAGACCTGCTTTCTGACATGACATAAGCCCTTTCAAGACTTTAACCAGCTCCGTGAATCTTCAGCAGTCAAGGACCATCACCTATTGTCAAATGAAAACAAGCAGTTTAGCAAGCTTCACCTCCACTCACTGGGGTTGCAACTGAATAAAATATCACGTGTGTGTTTCCCTGTGGACAGCTGAGAACCATTCAAGTTGTTGATTACTGGAGCTGAGGTTAGAAATTTTTTTTAAAAATTTCTTTTAATATGGACAATAAATAAAAACAAAACAGATTATATTTATGCATCCATTCAGCAAATATGCATTGAACATCTACTGTGTGCTAGGCACTGTTTTGAGTGATTCAAATAGAGCACTGAATAGGCAGACAAGAATCCCCAGTCTCATGGAGTTTACATTCTAGTGAGGAGCCACAGACAATAAATAAAATATATAAGTAAAAGAGTTTTATTTGATGATGAAAAGAGTTAAGAAGAAAAATGAAATAGGGAAGGTGGATAGGGAATGCTATGAGAGGACTGCAATTTTAGATGGGGTGACCAGGGAAAGCCTCCGTGAGGTGACATTTCAGTGGATACTGGAGGGAGATGAGAAAGCAAATCGTGTGGCTATACGGGCAAGGGCGTTACTGACATAAGGAATAGCAAGTGCAAAGGGCCTGCGGTAGGAGCATGTCTGGTTCAAACAACCACAAGGGGTTCAACTGGCTGGAGCAGAGTGAATAAGGGAGAGAGTGGTGAGTATGACATCGAAGAGGTAACAGGGGCCACCTTATGTTTGACTATGCAAGAATTCGGATGTTTACTCGGAGATAAGTTGTTGTAGGAAGAGTTTGAGCAGGGAAGTGACATGATTTGACTCATCTTTAATCAGAATCTCTTTGGCTGCCATGATGGGAATAGACCCCAGGGGAGCAAGAGTAAAGTGGGCGACCAGGTAGGAGGCTACATCGCAATTATCCATGTGAGAGAAAATGATGCTGTATATTAGGTGGCACAGCAGAGGTGGGGAGATTCTCGATATGTTTTGAAACTAGAGCTGACAGGACTGGGTGTGGGTGTGAGAGAAAGGAAAACTCAAAGATGACCCCAGAGGTTTCAGCCAGGGTACTGCAAGAACAAAGACGTCCTTAGCGAGATGGAAAAGGCTGGGGTGAGAGCGGCTTTGGAGATGGGACAGCCAAGAGCTCCGCTGGGGACATGTAAAGTTTGAGGTCCATTAGACATCTCAGTAGGATGGGATGGGGCAGAGGACATCAGAGCCTGCCGTCCAGGAGCCCAGAATAGGGATGTAAATTGGGTATCATTAGTAGGGCAACATTACCCTCTTTCCAGGGGATAATTAGGTCCACGGTTTAGGGAAAAAGAGGGAGATGCACACAAGCTAAAAATGTGTCTTGTTGGCTTTAACTTGGGGAGACAGCAGGCCTTCTATTAAAGCTCAATTAGAAACAGTTATCAGATGCATAATCACCAACTGAACTTTTCCATTAGAGCATTCAAACTGGCGCTATGAGTAAAATGGTATCACGTTAAAGCTCTACTATTCTCTGGATGAAAAATCACCTCACCTCGTAGGATAACGCCTGGGCATGGGGTGTGGCAGGAATGAGCTTCTTTCCTTTAAATTCCTGGAGGCAGTCATAAACCTGCCAAGGAGCAACGAGGAGAGAATGACATACTGAGGGAAGGCTCACCCAGGGGAGACTCAGCCTGAGCAATGGCACAAGTGGCTGGGTAGCATGTGTGCTGGCCTTTAATAAGGTGTCTCTAGTTGTCCAAGCGAAATGAACTCAAGACTGGTGGCTCTAATGCTTCAAAGGCTTAATTACTGGCTGCCACTGGAAACTGCTCTTCCCCAAACAATATCATTGATAAAAAGAAACGTGAATTTTACTCTTGTTAAATTAAGTAAGCCTGGGTTTTCCAGGCTTGAGGTCAATAAGGATTTGAAGCCAGAGACCTGTGGGAACTTCCAGGCTGGGTAGCTGCGTAGGGCATGGGTTAGGGGCTCAGGTTCACCAGGGGATCTGAATGAGAGGCCGGGCACACTATACATGCTTATTTGTACTCTGTGCTCACCTTTTGTTCCTTTCCTCCCTTAATTCTCCAGTAAAAGGTTGTTTATAAAAATTCCAATTTTGTCTTTGTTGACCCTTAGGAATTGTTTTCCATACCAGGATCTAGGGTTGGGCTGAGAATACCAAGGTCTGACTAGCTCTGCAGTGCAGACCTTAATCTTATTTTAGAAATCTAGTTTCTCTCACAGTTGGAGAAATGAGGTCCAGGAGGTCAGCTCAGCCCTGCCTGTCTCCATCCGGATCTGGGATGGCGGGGCTTCCTTGCTCTACCTCAGTGCCCAAGCTCAAGTGTACCTGGAAGTGATTAAGGCTGGTGGATTGATGCAGGGAGCACAGAGGCCAAGCAGCCTACCAGTGGTAGCAAAGGCAATGCCTTTAGTGGCATTCATACCCCTGTATTAGCTTCCCAGGAGGGAAAAGTGCCTGGTAGAAATCAAGTAGTTTCCCCAAAAGTTGTTTTGTTTTTTGGGGTTTTTTTTTGCGGTACGCGGGCCTCTCACCGCTGTGGCATCTCCCGCTGCGGAGCACAGGTTCCGGACGCGCATGCTCAGCGGCCATGGCTCACGGGCCCAGCCGCTCCGCGGCACGTGGGATCCTCCCGGACCGGGGCACGAACCCGTCCGTGTCCCCTGCATCGGCAGGCGGACTCTCAGCCACTGCGCCACCAGGGAAGCCCATCCCCCAAAGTTTTATTCAGATATAATTGAGATAGAACATCGTGTAAATTTAACGGGTATGCCATGTTGATTTGATACACGCAAAACGATAACCACGATAAGGTTAGTTAACACCGCCATCACTTCACATAATTACCACTTTGTGTGTCATGATAACGTGTAACATCTATTCTCTCAGCAAATTTCAAGTATGTAATACAATATTGTTAAATATAGTCACCATGCTGTACATTTGCTCCCCAGAACTTATTCATCTTGTAACTGGAAATTTGTACCCTTTGACCAACATCTCCCTATTTCCCCTCCCCCTAGTCCCTGGCAACCACTATTCTCTCTGCTTCTATGAGCTCCACCTTTTTAGATTCCACACACAAGCGAGATCGCACAGTATTTGTCTTTCTCTGACTTATTTCACTTAGCATAATGTCCTGAGATTCATCCATGCAGTTGCAAAAGGGAGGATTTCCTTCCTTTTTATGGCTGAATAATATTCCACTGGACATCCCACTTCTGAGTATATAGTGATAGTGAAATGAAATCACTACCTAAAAAGATATCTGCACCCCATGTTCGTTGAAGCTTTATTCACAATAGCCAAGGCATGGAAAAAAACGCTGTGTCCAACAACGGATGAATGGATTAAGAAATCAGGTGTTTTAAAACCAGTGCTGTGAGGAGTACCTCTTTGCTCATGCTAAGTATGCTGACACTTCCTTCTTATCTTAAAGAATATAATATTAACATGCATCATAAGGCTGACCATATTTCACTTAAGTGAAGGAAACACATCCTCCAAAAAATAACTTCAAAAGGACCTTTCTTAATAATAACATTTGTTCAGAAGAACAAAATTACAGTCAGGTGCTATTGTATAGTGCATGAAATTTTAGCCAAATTTAAAAAAAGAAGAGATCTTCAGAGTAAGAAAAACTTAAGATACCTAAACAGAGCTGTAGACATTTCATGTCCTAATTTATGAAAACAAAGAGGAATGATTTTTAAAGCATTTTTATTTGTCCTGAGTTGGCCTCAAGGACAAAGGGTTGTAGACAGCTGCTAAGGGTGCTGTCTATGGCCATTTGTGGTGGCTGCTGTGTGACCTCAGGGGTCTCTGGAAGAAAGGGAGTTGGGGGCAGAAAAGAGGGGAGCTTCCATATTCTTTTCCAGCCAAGTATATTCCTTCCTAAGCTAAGAGGTTGTGTAGCTCTTCTCTGAACTTTTTCCCAGTTGAAATTTCCTGCCAACTGACAAGCAACACTGTTGGACGAGTAAGTTCTGCTCCCAAGGCTAAGGCTTCTGAGAAATGGAGCGCTCACCTTGAGCAGAGCCTGCAGCCACGGGGAGTGAAGGAGGTCGTACAGGAGACACACTCCATTCACGTCTCGGCTGTAGAACAGATTCAGCTCTTGTAGCACAAGCCTCAGGATTTGGGAGATACCTACAAATGGGAGAGGGCAGAGATGGGGTGACGGGTGGAAAGGCAGGTGTAAATGTGAAGGACAATTCAGACCGCTGGCAGGTGCCAGGGGCTCATGAGGAGAGGAGAGGACACTGGATTTAAGGCCCCAAACTCTGCTCTAGCCCTGTTCTATCACTTACTGTGTGAACTTCAGAGAGCCATCCAACTATCTGGAACCTACTTTCCTTGTGGCAAAATGAGAATATGTTAGCTTCCCCATAGGGTTGTTGCCAACATTAGATGAAATAATAGATCATAGTATAGAAATGAAAGATTTTATGAGAGCAATATTGCTTTCCCCTCCCCAATCTTAACAGCCTCTGGTTTACTCCAAAATTATCTAGTTGTTTTCTGGATCCTCCTCCTCTAATTCAAACATGCCACCATGTGCCGTGTGTATTTACCCTTTATGAAAAGTCTTATTGAAAAACTCTCCTAATAGGCCTTTAATACATAGCTCAGGATTCCACTATTAAAGGGACTGAACAGAATTTAGTAAATGCTTCGTTGCTTTTACAAGTATTTTCATAGAAATCCTATTTGTTGCAGTGATATTTCGAATGTGAACAAGTTGTGAAGTTCTAAGGCAAAGTAAAACATCGTGGGGTAGGAAAAAAAGAGATTCTGAATCTACTGTGTCAATTTCTTTCCTTCCTGCCTTGAAAATTGCTTAGACTTATCACTAATAGATGCAATATAATAGGACACTTCAAACTGTATGATAAATTCCTTGTAGGAATCACAAAAAGCCTATCAGAATTTCTGCACCTAAATTGGATCACATATTTAGAGGGATATTAAAAGAACTTTCTGGTCTAGAAAAGGAATCTGGCACCGCATACCATTCTCCGGATTGGTTACCGTAGAAAGCTTCTCGTCCTTCTTGTCCTTGCTGTCTGGTGGGTCTGCTCCTTTGTCTGACTGTATCATGCTCCCTTCCCAAGCTTTCAGAAGGAATTCAGAGCTAGGGAGCAGATCAACAAACAGCACACAGCTCACTCAATCACACTGGCCCCGCAGCTCTTAGTACATACATAGGCACATATTTTCAACAGCATTTATTGAGCAAGTCAGGCACTGTGCTACGTACACACCAGGATCCACATCGGATAAAACAGTCTTGCCTTGTGGCACTTCCTCTCTAAATTATCCATCACCAGCTGTGTGCACAAGAAAACTACTATTCCATGAAACATTCCTTCTACTCCCCTTTCTTAAAACAAGTGACAAATAATGTCAGTTTGTTTATTTTCCACCTCTTTGCCTAGTTGATTTCACCATCATTCAGAGACCAGAAGAGCCTTCCCTGGCCTGACTCCATTCAGGTGCCCTCTTCCCTCTCATTGCCCGTATAGTTCTTCATGGCACTGATCACAGTTGCAAAAGTTATGGGTTACTGCTGAGGATACTCTTAGGGTTTACTTTATATATTGCTTTAAGTAGGTTTAGTTTCAAGAAACAGAAACCCCAAATAATAGTGGCTTAACAGAGTAGAAGTTTATATCTTGCTTATGTAAAAGTCCAGAGGCAGAGCAGCCCTGCTCCATGAAATTCTCAGAGAATAGGCTCCTTCCAGCTCACTGCTTTGCCCCCTTGGGGTGTGGTGGTGTTCTTATCTTCCTGTTCCAAGATGGTGGCTGGAGCTCCAGCCATCACCTCTACATTTCAGCCAAGCAGGATGGGGATTAAGAAAATGAGGGCAAAGGGGACATTCTCACTGCTCTTTGAGAAAGTTTGACAGAAGTTGCCCTACACAATGAGAAATCACCTCAGGCCCTGCAAATTTTCAAATGTCCCACTGAACTTTCATGTTGCTGGAAAAACAACAACAACAAAAAAAAACACCTTATAATTATCTGACCCCAGACCTCAACTTCTCTTTACATATGAACACAAAGTATTTTTGCACAGTTTTAACATACACTGAATTTTCTGGAATGCTGCTACCTTAATTGAGGAATGAATTTACTTCAGTTTGCTTGGACTTTATCAAGTTCACCATTTCAGAGAATCAGGTCATTAATGGTTAAGCTGCTCAAAGTATAACATGTCACTACAACACACCACCATCAAGCCATGGCTGTATCTGTCTGCATTCGAAGCTGCTGCGTCCCTGGTGGAGTTTCTTATAGGTGCAAACATGTGTTACTTCATTATATCTTTTGGTATAGTGATATCCCATATTTACAAATCAAAATTTAGATATCTTATCAACTACATTTGTTTAATTTCTCTTTTTTATTATTACTAGGGCATTATATATATGGATTTTTTTTTTGGAAGTTTTGTGTGTCTTAGTCTGGGTTCCTCCAGAATCAGACACAGAGCAAGGATTCTAGTGAGGTGATTTGCTTGGAAAGTGATCTAGAACACTAGTAGTGGAGTGAGGTATTAAGGCAGGGCAAGGGAAAAAATCCAGTAAAAAGTACATCAAGCAAGTAACTGCTCTGGGCCCTATGGAGCTTCATCCCATGGAGGAACAAGGGTACAAGGGAGTGGGGATATTTATATAGCAACACTGCCAGACATGGGTTGAGGGCTTTCCCCAGAGAGCATTACTTCTGGTCCTTCCAGCCTGCTACATGTGTACTTTCAGATAGAGAGTGTAGGTATAGAATGCACCAAAAGGGATATGGGTAGGGCACCGACAGCATTTGTCACAGGAGAATAATAAAGGATAAATCAGGATTTTTTAAAAAGGAGCATTTCACATTAGTTGTTAAAGACGGGTATGGTTTTTTGAGTCTGATATGGTTGAAAACCACTGTCTAGAATCTAGACAGATTGTGGGGTTGAGTCAGGGAGGCTATCTAGAAAAAGACAGATTCTTTTGTTGTCTCTAAATTCTATGGCAGTGAGAAGAGCAACACAGAAAGCTGTTATGAAATCTTAGACAACCTTCCCATACACATTCTTTTCCCGTCGCACTGAAGTATTCTAGTTTGCCAGATTCTGCCTAAACTTGACATCAAAAGCTTCTGCTTTGCCCACCACCACCCACCCCACCCAGCCCCAACTGAGTCAGTTTACACCCTGCCTTTTTCCTGCATTCCAGTTTCTGAGACTCTATTGAATCATTTTGCACAGCAGTTGCATGTATGATTCATCTTCCTCCCTGGAGGGGAGCATTTCCAAGGTAGGGTTTGAAAAGGGAGATGGAGTGTCTGCCAGACAAAAGCCAGAGCAAACAGGTGACTCTGACACCAAACCATCATATTCAGGCAACTTCTTAAAATGCTTCTCACAAACCGTGTTCTTGGTGAGGCAGTACGAATTAAACAATGATGCTATGTGCGCATCGTAGGTGGACCACAGTTCTTCCATATTTAATGCCCAGATGACAGTGTGCCCAACCAGGCCTATCCATGCAGCAGATGGGGGCACTAGAGACTGTACGTTCCTGAGATGAAATTTTGAGAGAAATTTACAGATAGACTGTGGTTTCTATAACGAAGTCTAATTATTAAAGTAACTTCTAATCAATCTACCAACCCAGAGCTACAGAGATAACACATTCATATACTCTAAAAGGCTCATTTTGGCTAAAAGTTTCTCCGCCACTGAAGCACAAACAGTAATGTTCATCTCCACAACTTAGCTGAATTCTGAAAACAGTCATCCTCAGCTTCCTGTGACAAATTTGCTATGAGCTGAATTGTGTTCCCTCCAAATTCAGGTGTTGAAGCCCTAACCCCTCAATGTGATGGTATTTGGAGATGGGACCTTCGGGAGGTAATTAGGTTTAGATGAGGTCATGATGGTGGGGCCCTCATGATGGCATTCGTGCCCTTATAAGAAGAGACACCATAGAGTTTCTTCTCTTAATCTCTCTGCCACATGAGGACACAGCCAGAGGGAGGCTATCTTCAAGCCAGGAAGAGGGACCTCACCAGAACCCAACCAGGCTGGTACTGTGATCTCAGACTTCCAGCCTCCAGAACTGTGAGAAATAAATTTCTGTTGTTTTTAAGCTGCCCAGTCCCTGGTATTGGCCCAAGCTAAGCCAAAATTTCATAGAAGGAAACCTCAGAAAATGGTTTTTCCTCCTTCCAGGTGGCAAAGAAAACGGTTGCAATTTATCGTCCTCATAGTACTTATGCTTATCCTTCACGATTCCCTTATGCATTAACCTGTTCAGTGTCCGGCTCCCGTGTGGGTCAGGTCTGGAGAGCGGACACTTTGCTTGTCTGTTCACTGCTGAATCCTCAGAAGTAAAAGACTGACACCTCCCCAGGGAGCCCAAGGACGGCTGGGACATCAGTCCTGAGACAGGAGCAGCTGGGCTCGGGAGGCCTGTGCCTTCCTCTCCTCCTCAGCCTGGTTATATCGACTTCAACCTCCTTCCCCGTCAAACTTGGAAATCGGGGCTGACAGATCTTGGAGGCAATCAAATGCAACCTTCATTTTACAGATAAGGAATTTGACACTCAATGGGGTATTCAGTAGATTTCACAAGTAGTAAAATCAAAAGTTTTCCTCTTTTGTTTCCATATTTAGTCCTGAAACATGCTAGTCCCTGGCAAAAGTCTGTGGTGTTCCTTCCTTGCCTGCCTTTTCATGACTGTCAGTTGAGACTTAGCTATTTCTGCTGTCTGGAGAGAGAGAGTTCTTGATTGAGACTAAATAATAGTCAACCATATGCAATTCCGAACTGATTAAGTAACACAGGGAGTATGGCCAGTTCTTATCATTAACTTAGAAGCTGCATTAGTGTTACTGATACCTAAGGAATTTCTCCTAAGCATTACTTTAAAAATCAATATTTCTTAGAAGACTGCTAAAAAGCAGTATATAGGCACAGTGTTTCCAATTTGTAAGCATTTTTTATGTTTATGATAGATTATATGTAAAAGGTGACAGTGGTACGACAAAATGGTCAATAATCTTTGGTTTCCAAAAAAAAATCAATATTTCTATAAACTTAAAAATATAGTGATTACTGTTAAATGCCACACTCCTTACCCGTATGATACTCATTTTTCAAAACAATGCTTTCTACTAGACAAAGCTTGAAAAGGCACTTGAACACTTGATGAGAAATGGCCTGTACAAAAATGGCTATAGCTTCCTCTGGGTCAAAACGCTATTGATCAGGACTAAGGCAAATGCTCAGTTTTACTCAGTCTCCGTGACAACTTATTATTCCATACTTAACAAATGGTTTCTCACAGCAAAACCTGCTCTTTCAAAATCACAGAATTCTCCATATAATTTGAGATACGATGAAACTAAAGCATTCAAATATTACCCAAAATTTTATTTTTAGCTCTTAAAAATTGACAGAAGGGCAGACATTTATCGATCTTTCTGGTAACTCGGGACCATTTGGCAGGGTCTCTTACCTGCAAGACTGCAAACATGCAATGCTGCTCCTATCCAGAGAAAAGCTTTAGCAGAAAATACCAGTGGGCTATTTGGTGCCAAAGTCACCTCACTGTTCTAGATAAAATCTCTGCACATCCTCTTTGATTTAATCCACAGAAGCCTAATCCAGCGTAACCACTAAATTACTCTTAAACCTCCCCCATCACAAATCTTCCTAAGAATTCCTTGCACTGAAAAGTCTAATTTATACCATTTCAAACCTTCACTTCAGTATTTTCTGATTGCCAGCACATAGTTAACACCAAAAAAGATGAATATTTTTGTTGACTATTTCAGGATAAGACACCCCACAATAAATTTTATTTTAATCTAATGAGAAACTGATACCTGAGAGTAAGCTGATCTATTAACCTTATTTTCTCACATTATGATGAGGAAACAAGGGAAGACTCTTCAGCCAATAATAATGAGACTTATAAAAGATCTCCTTCTGGAAGGTCCCCTACCAAGTTACTATTATGAACCTAACAGCCCATTCTCTATCTCAGATGGGAGCCACTTCCTTTTTGAAAATTTTATATTGCAGGGAGGTGTCAGTGGGAAGAACATTTGGAAGTAGAACGAGACAAAGGGTACAGCTGACAGCAAGGCAAAGGGTAAAGACCAAATGGCAACTGTTAAAGGTTTATCAGCCCTTTTATCCTAAATTAGACATATGGCATTCCTTTGTTCTCTGTTGTAGATGAAAACACAAACTGGAAACGTGATACATTTGTGACTGTTTTGAGCACAGTGTATTTTATCAAAAGCACTTAATTTTATTAAAAATTTTCATTTTCAACTCGCTTTTTTACTTTATGAACTTTTAATGCATAACCCAGCTATGAAATGACATCTCTGGCAGCTGTAGTAGGAAAGAGCACTGCAATTAGAGTAGGAAGTTCTGGAGTCCCAACTCTGACAGCGAGCCAATCACAGCCTCTCCTTGTCTACAAAATCAGTGGAGTTAATACCTTCTCCCACAGAGCTGTGGGCATTCACCATGCATGTGTAAGACCTAGTAAGCTGCTGACATGAGTGCTAGGTATTTTTATTTGCAGGCATTGGCCTGGTGACTTACAGGTTTTCCCCCCAAGGGAATTAAAATTTTATAGTTTTAATATGCTTTCTGAAAAGAATAAATACAGTATGAAGATTCAAGTATTGGGATAGCTGCTTCAAGACTCCAATAAAAGGATGAATTATAATATGTTTCTCTTAGAATTGAGATAGCTTACTATCATTTGAGAACTTTTCAGTGGATTTCACATTTTTCTCTGTCAATTTCCACAATTACCCGTGTCTCTTCCTCTAAAGGGATCAAAGACATTCAGTAAATTTGCCTTTAGAAGCCAAATGTGGAACTTGTGTGCTTATTCCAAAATCAGAACAATTCCTAATGGAAATGTAAAGTGTTTAACATAAACTAAACTTTTTAAAAAATTATTATTTTTGCTGTACGCGGTCCTCTGACTGTTGTGGCCTCTCCCGTTGCGGAGCACAGGCTTCGGACGCGCAGGCTTAGCGGCCATGGCTCACGGGCTCAGCTGCTCCGTGGCATGTGGGATCTTCCCGGACCGGGGCACGAACCCCTGTCCCCTGCATCGGCAGGTGGACTCTCAACCACTGCGCCACCAGGGAAGCCCCAACATAAACTAATCTTTAAGAGTCGGTCCCTTTCCAATAATGGGCAGGCACATTCTGGTAAACGCTCCTTGAGAAGACATTACAACTGGTATACAATTAACTAATGCCTACCATTTCTAGCCAAAATTTTAAATCCTCCATTTTCCCTTCCTTGAATCTGTCTAGGAGGAGAAAAAATTTAACCTGTAACTATCAAAATATGTCTTTTATTCAAAGAAATAATAGTACCATTTCTTTTAAGTCCCTTGACCTCAGTTTATTAGGGTCAGAAAGTTAATTTGTTTTTTGTCAGCAAAGGTGCTGTAAGTTTGTGTTTATTTTAAAGAGAGAGATCTCTAAAACCCCAGTGGGATCTCTGAGGCCGTACAAAGAGGCACAGATTACAATGCAGGCAACTCCCCTCCCCCCAAAAACTAAACCTGGACGTCTTTTAAATTTTTAGTTTGCCCTGTGTCATTTCTTTCGCAATCATAAACAACCTCATAAACATGAATGTCTTTTATTATGAAAATTGCTGTTACATTACAGCCAACATTCCAAAACATTACTTTACTAAACACTTGTCTTGATTATAAAGTAGAGCAGAAACCATGATCCTTTTCCAAAATCGATTAACATCTGTAGATATTGACACAAAGCAGGAGGAGGACACTCCGTACGCTCACCCTGATGTGTAGGAGATGAGATGGCGAAGAGCACCTACGTAATCCAAAACAGCTACTAGTGTTACTTGTACAGTGTAAACCAAACACTTACAATAGGACATTAAAAAAAAAAAAAAGCAAAACGCTAAAGGGTTGAGGTGTCACAACACTTTTGAGATGGGAGAAGCCAAAGCGAGTTTCCTCTTCCTTCTCCTCTGTGAGTTCAGTGCAAGGTACAGGGAAGAACCACAACACTAGGTCAAGGATGGATGCAGTTCTTTGCTTCTGTATTTTCCAGTCTCTAGTTCTGCTTCAAAACACAGCCTGCATGCAAAAGCTCTTCAGGCTCTCATTCACAGGCCCCGGAATACAGCGTTTGCACACGGATGAATGAGGTTCTGCAGCAGCTCGGAGTCAGTGTCTGAATTCCAATGTATTCACTCTGTAGCATTGTAAGGAATCCAAGAACAAAATTCCTATGTTCTTTCTAGTCGGGAGGCAGAAGACTCCTATTTGGATGTGCTCCAGGTCTGGGGTCAGGGTATGGTAGAAGTAACTGCATAGAACCTCTCCCATCATGAATACCCTGGTGGGAAAGCTTAGAAAAAGTTAAAATTTCAGTTTAAAAGTTCCTCTTTTCCCTCCCTCAGCAAAGAAGCATGGTGCACACATGAATGCGAGGAATTTTGGAAGGCATAGTGTGGCTACTATAGTTTCAAGTACAATCTGCTTCTTGCAAAGGGGTCTGGGGTAACTGCAGGCAAACCAGAAACTCAAAAATATTCATCAACCTCTTTAATGTAAGAAGCTATACTGAGAATTTTTTCTCACAACTTCATGAGCTGGCATACTCTTTACTGTAGGAAGGGTCCTCTTTTTTCCAACAGCAGATGTATGACATTTGGGGAACTTAACACAGGCCAGGGACTGGTCTAATCTGATTTCTACCTCCTTTTCAATCCTCCCTTTAAACTATACAGTCTTTTATTCTGGGCTCAGAGCTCCGGTCATTAGCAAGGCTCAGAGATAACAACCAAAATAATACAACGTCCTAATTTCAACACTGTTCTTTTTTGCCACTACAGGAAGATGCCAGATGGTGCTAAAACACTTTGAATAGATAATCCAGTTGTCAAGCTGTTATGCAGCCTAGTTAAGCTTCTCACGCTGGATCTGGTAGTAACATGCCTGAAAAAAAGTTCAAAACCATTTAAATTTTACTTTAAAAGAAATTACATAAATATAACAATGCACATGGGACTAAGAAAGGAAATCCTTTATTAACGCTGATAGCTCAACTAAACCAGTTGCTTCCATTTTTCCCTGTTTTCTTCCAGTCCCCCTACCCTATCCCATGTCTATTTTGCCAAGTTATAATGAGTAGAAATAAAATTTTGTAAAATTCCCTCTGATTCTAAAACAGACAAAAAAATTTTAACAAGCTGTATAATATTCTTCATTAAGCAGAAATACCTTAATTTGTGAAGCCACTATTGACTGGACATGTAGAAGATGCTGATGGTCGACGTAAGGTACACAAACAACTATAATCAGAATCACCTAGCATGTCTGATAAACATACAGGTTCAGACTAAGCATCATTCCAGACCTAGTGCATCAGAATTTCCTGGAATGCATCTTTAAGAAGCATCTCCAAGTGATTCTGAAAGTATCCAGGTTTGAGAGTTCCACTACAAAGAACACCTCATCCAAATAATATACAGTGTATTCCATTCTTTAATTCCTTGGGATAAATCACTAGGAGTAGGACTACTCAAACTCTAGAAACATTTTTGATGTTGTTGATATAAATGTTAATAACAACTGTTTTCCAAAAGGTTGATTTACTCTTTATCAGCAATGTGGGACTAATTCTGATTTCACTATAACCCCACCAGCCCTGGGTATAATTTTATAACACTTTTGCTAATTTAGCAGGGACAAAATGGCACTTTCTTTAAATCTGCAGTGAGGTTGAGCGTTTTCTTTTATATAAATATATTAATTCATTTCTTCCTTGGTGATATGTTTAGAGATGATCTTCATGTAACATAAATACTAATAATGTAAGTCATTGGTAGCCAATATTTTCCCTAGTTGTCCCCTCCCTTTTCAGTTTATTTGCTATAAATGTTAATGATATTTAAGTTGAAAAGTTTAAACAATTAGCCCAAGCCAGAAACCTGACGTTAAATTCTAGTTTTTCTCATTTTAATTTGCCTGTCTTTCCTTCTGTCTCCCTTTTCGTATATTTAAACCTTACTAAGGCATCTGTAATTCGCTACGTGAGTGATTCCACCCTGATGCCACCCTCCCTCCAAAACTGCTAATAAGCTCTTCCAATACTTTGACCATTTATTATATAATTCTCTTTTCCATTTTTGTTTGATGTTTCCATTTTCATATGTCAAATTTTTATTATAATACTGCCTATATAGGAGCTATCCCTTCCACTAAGATATTTGTCTATTCCTATGACAGTAACATACTATCTTAATTATTATAATTTCATAACATTTGATTAACTGACACAGTGGGTCTGTTCTGCCTTTCTTTTTTTCAGAAGTGTTTTTGCCATTTTCTATTTGTTATTCTTCCAATAAACTTCACAATGATTGTATCAAATTCCAAGAAAAATCAAGGCAGGGGAACTGAAATGACTTCCAACAATCCCTACAGAGCACCCAGATCAGAGAATCTCATTTGTAACCTACTGGTTACAATAAATGGGAAAGAAAGAAGATACGATTCATATTCATTACATACCTACTGCCTTCTGTGTTTTACCTTAATTCCATTAAATAGCTCTACTGTTGAATGTTTTTTTGGACACTCAGAATTCTTTCTGTTTCCTTTTTAAAGTTACATTTATATAGATGGTCTACATTTATAAGGATTTGTAACGATTTGAATGATCAATTTACAGGGAAGATTGGTTAATGAATAATTTGCTTTAGTATTTTGAGAATGATTCTACTTTAATATGTTATCATATTTTAAAATATTAACAGTATGTGCTCTAAAGGCACTTAATGTTTGCATTAAGGTTTTATATAAAAGGTTAATGATAGATTCATAATATGAAGGAGAGATTTTAACATTAAAAAAATATTAAATAATATCTATACTTTACCTTCAAAGTGGTGAACATTATACCCTGTTCCCCATGCTGAAGATATGGGTCCATGAGATCCTCGATGAGGTGTACTTCAGAGCCTAAATTCCTAATCCTGCCCAACAAGAAAAAGATATTGAGTTATTTCCATTTATATGTACATCCTACTTCTGAATCTATTTGAAAGGAAAAGAAAGAACAGCTCAAGAAAAAGGTAACACCGTCGTGAAAAGGGTTAACAGAAATGGACTGTTTTTCCAGTGGGGGAGCATGTTCCTGTCATCAGCTCAGAAAAGCAAGGGGCAGACTTGTTAAAATAATGTCACTGATATTAAAGTCAGAAGAGATTGGTCACCTGGCCCGTAGCACCACATATAAGAAAACAGGAAACAAATCATCCATGGACCACAAGAAGTCTTCCTGAAGTGATGCCAGGACACTCTGAGAGATCTCTTCAAAAGTCTGCTGGATGACTTTAAGTTTGTCTGATGGGGTAAATGTTGTGCTGTTGTTAAAAAGAAAATTAAAAAATAAATGACGAAAAGATATCTTATGGTTTTCTTAATAGAGCCATTTGATACTAATTGTTTGATACAAATATACCCTCTTAGGGCTCACGTGCCTTAAGTTGGATACATCAGGCAAAAGGAGTCACTGGAAGGGATGATCTCTGTAATTCTATGGTCCTTTGAACAAAGAAGCCTCCAACTATCAATGGTTCACATGAAAGAATTCACTAAGTCATAGATCATCTCCTTTTACCCATGTGGAACCTTATTTTCCTAATACATGCTCTTCTCTGAGTAAGAAGTTTGGTTAATTTCCATTTGGCTAAAGATACGATTATGTAGATAAATTGCTGGGTAGGTTCTCCACCACTTTCGAAAATGCAAGGGGCTTGTAGAACAAAAGGTAAATGTCTCAGAGTCTTTCTGATCTTCAGGCTGAGTTTGACACCATCTTGGGGGGTTGGGGGGTGGGGTTAGAGCTTAGGTAAAGATAAGATTTCATCAGTATCTTAATAGACTAACCGCTCCTTTGATTTATGTAATTTTCAACAAATTAGAGATTACCTGATCTGCTGTAGACATTCTACAGCTGAGGCAAAACAAGCATCTTTTGTGGTTGGCAAAACCTGCAAAAAAAGAATTTATAAAGGTCAAAGAGGAAAGCTGTCTTATGCAGCAACAAGAAACATAAATGATACCAATGGCAGAATACAGATCTTCAGTGAATAACTCATGCTTGGGTATTATATTACCGAAGTAAAACAGAAACTGTTTTGCTATCTCGAATCCCCCCACACCAAATAAAAACATATTTGCTGAGGAAACTAAAATCCACTATACCTTTTTACTCTCTCCAAGGATTGACAAGGTCACTGGCCAAAATTTCCTAAAACGAAATCCATACATTGTTAATACAAGTTGTTCCTTATGGTAAATTAGTCCCCATAAAAACAGTTAATGACTAGATTGACTTCCCTGTCCTCATTTAAAGTAACTATTCCACAGTTCCTTCATTTTTACTATTAAACCATTCCACTGAAAAAATCTACTTTCCAATTAAGGCTCATTCATTTTTTTCTGATAGCACAAATATATAACTATTGGGTGTTGGGGTGATCAGTTTTATCCTAACACTTCTAGAAAGTATAATCACTTAGTATTTCCTTGGACTAACAAGAAACAATGCCCTACAACAAAAAAGGGCACTTCTAAACTTTTACATGAGAAATTGTAGATGGGGAGGGAGGGAAGAGAAGAGAAAAGAAGGGAAAGAAGAACGCCAAAGACTGAATACAATTAATTTTCTGAAAATGTGAATATATGTATTTTGCTTTGAAGAACTGCAAAATATCAGGCAGGATAACTCAAATTATTTACTTATATTCAGAAGAATAATTACATTTCAAACTCATGTCTAAAAATTCTCAGAAATAAAGATTTTAAAACATCACTATTTTGCTGAAGACAGATATGCGATAGGTAAACTGCAAATCATATATACAATTAGATATCAAAGTACCAAATTCCCGATAATGCTGTTTGCATGTTGAGTTAAAACAATTAGGTTCCATTCATAATTACTGTACTGACCTCTGCACCCCGAGGAAGCCCAAAAGAGCAACGTCTGGCTGCTTATTTAGTCGGAGAACACATTCCCAGTAAATATCCTCCTCACGATCATTATCCAGGGCATAAAGCATGAACAGCGGTGGGTAGAGCCGAGGTAGGAGCACAGGAAGCAGTAACCCAGAACCTGTTACCACGTAACTACAAAATATTGGAGAGAGAGGGAGGAGCATTAATCTTAAAATTGAAAACAGAATCAAACATGGAGCTTTATTTTCTAGAACTTGAAAGTAAAGATGGGAATTTTTGAGTAAGGAAGCAGTTATATTCCTTCTTTTATGTAAGAAGTTAACATGAGAAGTCTACCTATGGCCCCAGAGTTTTGTCTTGGGCCAACTGTGAATTCTTATCATAAACTCAAAATCTAATTGAAAGCCCACTGTTTCCATTTTAAGGCTGATTTCTCTGTTGTCCTAGGGCAGAATGATTTACTTTGCTCAGCAGCCTTTGCGCCCAGTCATTTGTAGTTACAGTTTCATGGGGTTTGGCTAACATAACTTGAGACCTAAAAGGAACCTCAGAGATCACGAAGTCCAGCCATATCATTTTATTTATTTTTAAAATTTTTTTATATTTTAAATAAATTTATTTATTTTTGGCCGCGTTGGATCTTCGTTGCTGCATGCAGGCTTTCTCTAGTTGCAGCGAGCGGGAGCTACTCTTTGTTGCGGTGCATGGGCTTCTCATTGCGGTAGCTTCTCTTGTTGTGGAGCACAGGCTCTAGGTGTATGGGCTTCAGTAGTTGTGGCTCGCGGGCTCTAGAGCACAGGCTCAGTAGTTGTGGAGCACGGACTTAAGTGCTTTGCGGCATGTGGGATCTTCCCGGACCAGGGCTCGAACCTGTGTCCCCTGCATTGGCAGGCGGATTCTTAACCACTGTGCCACCAGGGAAGCCCCCAACCGTATCATTTTAAAAAGAAGGAAACAGATCCAGAGAAAACAACTTTTCCTGGGATTCTTTGCATAAGATCACTTGGTCCCCACCCCCTTTCTCACCATTTCCACCCAGCTCCACTCACCCTGGCTCTGGTGATTCAGATCTGGAATCTGACTTCCCAGTGCAAAAGGATTTTCTTTCAGTTGGCAGAGGAGCAGAGAGAGGAATTGTGGTGCCCTCTTCAGGAAGCTCAGGAAATAAGAACCTAAGGAAGAATAAAGAATATCATTACACAATTACACCTCCAGAGTGGATAAAAAGAGTAAAAACACATTTCCATTATTTAATCTTTTAAGGACCAATAAAACCAAACTTTCTATCAACTAAATAAGTCAGTTTCCTTAGAGTCTTAACTGATGCTTCTTACAGGATAAAATTAAGAATGTAGCTAATGGGGCTTCCCTGGTGGCGCAGTGGTTGAGAGTCTGCCTGCCGATGCAGGGGACACGGGTTCTTGCGCCGGTCCGGGAAGATCCCACATGCCGCAGAGCAGCTGGGCCCATGAGCCATGGCCACTGAGCCTGCGCGTCTGGAGCCTGTGCTCCGCAACGGGAGAGGCCACAACAGTGAGAGGCCCGCGTACCGCAAAAAAAGAATGTAGCTAATGAATAACACCAGTAAAAAATCTATTTGTTCTGTTTTTTTCTGTCTAGTTACTAAAGAATGAACAATTCTGATCTATATTATATATGTTTTTCTTACTGGCAAATCTCATCTGAGGTCAATGTGTATTGACTCCTCAAGCAGAGATCACTGCTTTCAGAATATAAACAATTAAACGTCCAACATTAAGAAAAAATGAAAACTCAATTCATGCAAAAATTTAAAATTTTTTTTAAAAAGCCAAGCTGTTGAAAAACTTTTCCAAATGACTGAGCTGCTAAATTGTTGAGGATTTTTCCCTAGGCATTGAATTCTCCCTGGATTTTATTTCCCACCTCTTGTATGCAAATGGTGGATTCTAACCATAAACAAGTTTATTGTCCTCTTTATTTTTACAGACTTAAACCTTAACTCTTACAGGCAGTTTGCAATCTTCTGTATTTTTGTAGATTTATACTATGCCCCTGCCCCAATTTTATAGTGGAGAAAATTTAAAAGTTCAGGGAACTTATCTTCACTTCACCCATCTAGCTAATGTCAGAGCTGAAACAATCCTAGCCCAGCGATCTTTTTAGTACATTAACACTGCCCCCTCCAAACTGAAACATTTCCAAATGCATTTATCAGTTTTGAGGCTAAATAATATAAGGAGGTTTTTCTGGGACAAGTTCATAAACTTTTGTATAACTATCTCAATACAGCATTTACTTGTTGGCTTAAACCCAGTAAAATATCTTGAATTTTATAAGTTCCAAACTTACTTGCTGCCTGAACCTCTCCTTCGAAAAGATGCTTGCTTGCTTTCTCACCTTCTTCAAAGTCTCCGCTCAGATATCACCTTATTAGTCATGTCTCCTTGACCTTCTGTTTAAAATAGCAGCATCTCACCTCCAGCTCCATTCTCTTCCCCTCCATCACATGAATCATCATCTCACATATTACATATTCTGTTTACTCTGTCCCCAGTAGAACGGAAGCCCCATGAGAGTACAGATTTTCTCTCTCTCTTTCTTTTGGGGGGTTGGTTTACTGATAAATTCCTCCAAGGGCCAGAATGGTGGCTAACATGTAGATGCACTCAAACATTTGTTGAATAAGTGAACAAACAGGCTATTTTCAAGGAATAGGACATAAATACTCAGGGCTAAAGCTTCGTATTAGACTTTATCTTCTCTGTGGTTAGGTTTTGGAGACGTGATTTTGCCTAGAGATTAAATCCAAATAAGACTACTATATTTCATACCAAAATTGGTATTAAAAAATTTTATTTTAGCCTTCTATCATACCCAATGAGTAAGAAAGACATAAAGGAAATAAGTTACAATGGCTAATGTCCATCTTTTTTATAGTTATAGCATAAACACAAAGTAAAAACATGTTTTCATTATTTAATCTATTGAAGGATCTGTGGCATAAAACCATTTTCTTGATGACTTCAGTGAAAAGATCTCTCACCTCACCAGCTGGAAAATTCGCTTCAGGTAGGACATAATCTCCTTCACAGCCTCCTGCAGCAGCCGGCGGTTGGCTCCCACACCCACATATGTCATTCTATACACTGCAACCAGTGTCTCCACGAGCCTGCCCAGTGGGTGCAGAGGAGTGTCACAGGCCTGAGCAGCAAGAGAACCGATGCAGCCAGTCAGTGTGCACTAACAGCAGAAACAATTGATCGACCAAAAAGAAACACTTTCATAAATGATGAGCAATTTCCAAACTGTCAAGAGTCTACTTTTGGACCAGGAAAATTTAAATACTTCAACTTTTCTGAAAGTGTTGAGTCTACCCAAATTATATGGAGTAGGAGTTCCTATTCTTAATCCTTTTAACATTTTGGGAAGATAGCTTTGGATATACTGATAAAGAATATTAAAAGAAAGGTTCTAAGGGAATTCCCTGGAGGTCTAGTGGTTAGGACTCCACTCTTCCACTGCAGGGGGCACAGGTTTGATCCCTGGTCAGGGAACTAGGATCCCAAATGCTACATGGCACGGCTGAAGGGAAAAAAAGAAAAGAAAAGAAAAGAAAGGTTCTAATATACCATAAACATCATGAAAAATATATGAAATGTTACTTTCCAGAAAACTGAATAATGACAGTTGATTATGCTCTGAAACAATCACTGTTCAGTTCCCTTGATTTCTTCTAATACTCCTTCCTGTACCCCCATGTCAATACATGTCATTCTTTAAATTATGGGCTGATCTCACAGGGTTTGAGAAGGAAGCAAAGACAGCATAACCATGGGGTGAAGGCAGCATGCTTTATTTATACAATCTCTAGTTTGCTAATGTTACAAACAAAAAGCCATTATAAACTCTGACCCTAGATGTCCAGAACCCCCTTGAACACTTTACAAAACTTATAAAGTTCTATCATAATACGTCAATCTTTAGGGAGAAATGTGCTTTTAGTAGTCAGAGAACTAACAAAAGACATACCTCGACAGCAAAAACAGGATATGAGTAACAATAAGCTGTGAGTACATTTGAATGATATATCATGTCAGTTGTATCATTAATTCACAAGGCTGGTATGGTTTTGACTCTTGTTTACCTTTATTAAATATTTCTTGATGTCATCGTATTTCTCCACAGAGAAGGCACCAACATGCTGAGGAATGAATTCCAAACTCTCTAGTGTCTGAGTCTGTGAACGACTTAATATCTCTGGACTATAAAAAGAGAAAAGAAAGCCTATCATATATTTCAAGAAAGCAAGATAATTGTAAGTGCACGTGAAGCACAGTCACCAACTAAGGATGGAATGGAGCATCCAGCACAGTGTTCAGCCCAAATGTGTGCATAACTGGTAACTGACCTGCTGTTAGGTTTATGTAACAGTCATTCAAAGTAGCATTTAATGTTACTCCACACCAACCACAATAAATTAATGAAGATGTTGCACCAATAGAAACCATGGTGTCGGAAAATACTATTACGTTAGCCTGAAGAGAAAACTGGCGATAGACTCGTTAGTGATAATAAAAATGGCATAAAGGGGAGAGGGAGAGCTAAGGATTAAGGAAAATAAATCAAATGGCAAAGGCTGAAATGGAAATGAGCTCAAGAAGTAAGGAGATAATGTGGATGCCACAACAGTGGTGCGGTAAGCACACGATGGGTAAAAGGGAAGCTCCGGATGAAGAGGCTAAGATAAAACACATACTAGTCATCAACTGAAATTTTTGGTAATGGCACTCTATTAGATTACAATCAATGAGAAATTAGAAACAGTGCACAATTATCATTATGATACTGATTTAGATAAACAAATAAGACCTTTGTGGCAGCAATGTGGTTTTATACAAAAGTTCTTTCATTCTTACTTCTTGGAAACACCCAACAAGAGTTAACCAAGGTTAACTGTAGGGCTCAAGTCTCAGTGTCTATGCACATGGGCTCTAACAGAGAAGGGTGACCAACTGCATCCCACACAAGGGCAGGTCCACAGCTTTAATCAATCCTGGGAGTTTCCATTTTTTCTACTGATAGAAAGAGTAGGAGGTAAAAATTATAAACTTCATGAATGAAACACTATAATCAATTGCCATTTATCCCAAACACAGGAAAAAACAAAACAAAACTTTCCTCCTATACTGTAGGGATTAGCAAGTTCTTTAGATATGAATGCTAGTCAATGCCTGCAGAAGTGACCGGCCAAGTTAAATAAGGAAATATGAAGAATGGCAGATGGAGAAAAACAAAAGCAGGAAAAAGGAAAAGGAGAAAAGGGAAGAAAATAAGAAAAAAGTAGAAAAAGAGAAATGAAAAGTACATCTGTAATTTTTCTTTCAGCACTTCAAAATTGTTGTGTGACTTCCTTTTGACCACCAAGGTTTCTGACAACAAGTATGCAGCTATTTGAATTGCTGTTTTCATATACGTAATGCAAAAGTTTTCTCTATCTGCTTTCAAGATTTTTTTCCTTCCAATTTGAATGTAACACGTCTGTACATGGGTATTTGTTTTTTTCTAGGATGCAGTTTGTTCAGCTTCTTGAATGTGTAGGTTTATGTCTTTCACCAAACTTGGGAACCTTTCAACCACTATTTATTCAAATATTTTTTCAGCCCCACAATTTTTCTCCTTTCCTTCTGGTATTCCAAGGACACAAATATTAGACTCTCAGGTCCTTAGAGTCTCTATTCACTTTTTTTTCACGTTCTGTTGTTCATTTTAAATAATTTCTACCAATCTATTTTCACATTTACTGACTCTTCTGCTGTAATCTCTAATCTGCTACTGACCCCACCCAGTGATTTTTAAAATTTTGGTTACTGTATTTTTCAAATCAAAAATTTTGATTCGGTTCATCTTTGTATCTTCTATTTCTTTGCTGATACTTTCAATTTTAATATTTGTTTCAAGGATGTTTGCAATTGCTCATTTGAGCATTTTTATAATAGCTGCTTTAAAGTTCTTGTCAGATAATTCCAAAACCTATGGTAGGGGGTTGTTGATGTCTATGGATTTTCTTTCCCCAAATGAGTTCAGGTTTTCATGGTTCTTTCATTGCCACGTAATTTTGGTTTATTTCCTGGACATTTTGAGTATTATGTTACGAGATTTTGGGTCTTGTTTATATCCTAATGGAGAATGTTGCCATCCATAACATAGTAAACATAGTAGAACTGAAACTGCTACCTTTACAAGGACCTGCTTATAAAGTTGGCCCTTGGCTGGTACCTGGGAACTAAGCTTTCTAAAAGTTCCCTATACTAATATGAAACATTTCCTAACTGATAAGGGTATTTTGCTGTCCATAGACTGTACTAAAGTGATTTGTGGTGATCATCTGCTTCCTTCTGGGACTATGGAATTTTGGTAGTTGCTAAGCACAGGATGCCAATGTGACTAGTCCCCAGTAAAAATCTGGGGCACTGCATCTCTGATGGGCTTCCCTGAGCAGAAACATTGTATATGTGTGGCTGCATTTTACTGCTCTGGCAGAGAGTGTGCTCTGTGTGACCCCTCACAGAAAGGACAGAGCATGGGAAGCTTGCACATGGGTTCCTCCAGACTCTGCCTGTGTCTTCTTCCCTTACGATTGGGCTGTGGAGCCTTACTGTGTTGCTGTAATAACTTAGCTGTGAGTATGACTATATGTTGAGTCTTATGAGTCTGTCTAGTGAATCACTGAACGTGTAGGTGATCTTGGGAATCTCTGAAACAGCTGATACTTTTGTTTCAGCCATCTGTGGGCTGTGGTTCCAATGTCAGTTCACTTCTCAAGGGCTTTGCAGTCCTATCTGGGTCTTTCTGTGAGTACCACTGAGGTGTTAGTCTGGGACCTAGGTAGAAGTCAACTTAGTAGCTGAGTTCTCAAAGTGTTTGGCTGATTCTGATCAAATCCACGCATGCAGGTCTGGGGTGAATCCAGGAGTTCATAAACAACTTTACAGGGTTGTTTTCCAGAGCTCCTCTCTTTCCATGACCTCCCCAGCATTTTCTGATTCCCCTTGTAGGTCCTCCAGCCAGAAACTGCCCACTTCCATGAAGTGGTAGGAGGATAGAGAGAGAGGCCAAAGAGCAATGAGGTTTGGCCAGGACTCCTGGACCTGATGATTCATCAAGGGAGAAGAAGGGTCCACTCCTGCAAGAGTGCTGGCTCCTGCACGCATCCAGTTTCATGGCTGCTCCAGCCACAGCCATCACTGCCCCTGCCACAGGAGTGCCTGCAGGCTGAGGCATGAGAAAGTGGAGAAAGAGGAGAGGGAGAAAACCCAGTGTACCTCCTCCACTCTTTCTGAGCTTTAGGAAGTCTCTTTTCCGCATCTTGAGCCAGAAAGAGAGGGGTTTTTCTGGATCTCTGTCTGTCTGCACCACAGTGCTTGCTTCTAGTTTCAGGTTATACTGGGTTTAGGATGAGGAATATTGAAGTTAAGAAACCCAGTAAACTCACCACTGGTTGGGTGGTACTCTAAATTCAGCTGCTCTTCCCCAAAACACCTGCTGATATTTACTTTTCAGAGTTTCAAATAAATGTCCATGCATCCTGCCTAGGTTTTATAGTTAAGTTCAGTAGCAAATACAAGGAGGTGTGTTTTATCCATCCTTACCCAGAAGTACATAATTGACTTTTAAGTTATTTTTAAAAACTAAATGTGGGAAGCCTTGACAACTTACTGGTTTTAAGTTTCGTCTTCCTACCAGGCTCTGCCCTATGCTGGGCAGGCATTCACTCACCTGTCTCTGTGTTGGCGCCGACTGGTAGTCAGGGCCACAGCAATATTGTCCCACGCTTTCCAAACTTCCCCTTGGCCTGGGTTCTCACAGCCAAGCTGATGCCAACATTCATCAAACACTGCTTTCCACTTCTCATCAGCCGGCACTGCCAGGTTTCCAAGCTTCCTGCTAATAAGGTCACGTCAGCCTCTCATTAATCACTTATTTTGTGCAAAAATCCTGAAGAGCAGAAACTTTATAATATACAACTGCAAATACTTCTGTGACAAAAACTGCCTAAACTGATGGTGGTTCCATTGTTTAAAAACTGAATAAAAATTTAAATGGATGGTTTTTAGCTACTTAGGGTGTATTAGATACTAAAGTATATGAATTAAGTAGGAAGCACGTCAGAACTGACTCCTTTGCTTTCTACATTTCCATAGAATTGATGTTGCAAAATTGATCCTTGCTAAAATGAGGACTTCCTGTGCCTTGCACATCTCATACTGAGAACTGTGAAATGCATTACATACTGGGTTCTAAAAATACTAAGAATAAACATGGTACAGAAAGTATACCAAGCTCCCATGAAAACAAAGAATCTGAGTTGCTGTCAAAATACAAAAACAAAGCTAAAGCTAGAAACAATAAAGGGAAATAAACATATGCCAAAAACTTGGAGGAAAAACATCATACACTTCAAGACTTTGACTTTTCCCAATATATGCAGCGTATCAGTGTATATATAGGATTGACCTTTACTTTTCAAAATCAAGTTGTGCAGGGCTTCCATTTAAAAATCTCTCTTTCAATCAACTTGGATACCTGCACCATTAACAGTAAGATTATTCCTGCACACAGAACTTTCATCATTTTAAACATTTAAGCTCTACAGCTATAAACTAAGCCAACAATACAGATTTAGCTATCTACAGCAGTTTCAGTTTACAATTCAAGGTTATACATTGTTTAAAGACAAAAAGAATTAAAAAACTTGTCCTGCATTTGAAATATTAACCAGCTTTGATAAAAGCAAGACAACTCAAAACATTCAATAATTAATCCATAATTAACACTAGTTACTCACAAAACTTTAGGTCTGTCTTTATCACTCTCATACAGACTAGGCTTAAAGTACGTTCCAGTGATTTTTATCCCAGATCCCCATTCTCCACTAAAATAACCTTCAATGTAGTCTCCATTTGGCATAGTCAGTGTTCCCTAGGTAAAGTCAGAAAAAATGTGGAATTAGAGGAAATATTTTCAATCTTAAAAATCAAGAAAAAAAAGCACTAAATGGTTAACATTTTCATTTTTAACTAGTCCCTAATTCTTTTAAAAAAGTTGTACATACATGCATGTGTAAAAAGAGTGTATGAAAACAATCCGTGGATTAAAGAAAAATCACAGGAAAAATTGGTAAAATAGTTTTACCTGAATGAAGTGAATACACAACTTATCTAAATTGATGCGACGCTACTAAAGCAGTACTTAGAGGCAAATTTAAAGCTGTAAACATTTATATTATAAAATAAGGAAGATCTCAAATCAGTAATCTAAAACTCCACCTCATAAAGTTAGAAAAAGCAAACTAAACCCAAATCAAGAAGGAGATAATAAAAATTAGAGCAAAAATCAATGAGATAGAAAACAGAGAAAAATGAATGAAGCCAAAAGTTGCTTCTTTGAAAAGGTATACAAACTTGACAAACAATAAGACTGATCAAGAAAAAAAGACACTTAACTAGATCAAGAAAAAAAAAAGAGAGAAGACATAAAATTACAAAATCAAGAAATGGGACATTACACCAACCTTACAAAAATTAAAAAGGTTAGAAGGGAATACCAAGAGAACAACTTTATGCCAATAAATTAGGTAACTTAGATGAAACAGAAAAATTCCTTAAGAGGAACAAATTACCAAAAGTGCCTCAAGAAGAAATGAAAAGTCTGAATAGACTAATTAGAAGTAAGGAAATTAAATTAGAAATTAAAAACCTTCTCACCAAGTAATGCTCAGGCCAAGATGATTTCACTGGTGAATTCTCTAAAACATTTGAAGAAGCAATAATAACACTAAGGCTTTACAAATTCTTTCCAAAAATGGAGAAGGAGGGAACCCTTCCCAACTCATTCTATGAGGCCAGTATTACCTCAGTACCAAAGACAAACATCATGAAAAAAGAAAACTATAAACATAAATATAATAAATACCTCATAAATATAAAAATCTTCACCAAAATATTAGCATTAATTCTAGCAATATATATAAAAAGGATTATATGCCATGACCAAGTATGATTTATCCCAGGAAAACAAGGTTGCTTTAACATCAGAAAAGCAGCCAATATAATATGCTGTATTAATAGCATAAAGAACAAAAACCACATAATCATCTCAATAGACACAGAAAAAGCCCTTTGACATAATCTAAAACCTGTTCATAATAAAAACTCTCAACAAACTAGGAATAGAAAGGAACTATCTCTATCTGATGAATCTATGAAAAATCTTCAGCTACATTATACTTGATGGTGGAAGATTTAATGCTTTTCCCCTAAAACAGGGAAAAAGGCAAGGATGCCCACTCTTACCACTTCTATTCAACATCTACTGGAGAGTCTAGCCAGTGCAGTCAGACAAGAAAAAAGAATCCTTCCAGATGGCAAAAGAAGAAGTAAAACTGTCTTTATTTGCAGACAGCACGATCCTGTATGCAAGAAATCCTAAGAAATCCATTTTTAAAAATCCTACTAGAACTAATACATAAATTCAGCAAGGTTTCAGGATATAAGAACAAAATACAAAAATCAATTGTATTTTTATATAATAGCAATGAACAATCCAAAAATAAAATTAAGCAAACAATTCTCTCTATAATAGCATCAAAAAGGATGCTTAGGAATAAATTTAACCAAAGATATGCAAGAGATGCACATTGAAAACTACAAAACATTGCTGATAGAAATTAAAGAAGATCTAAATAAATGGAGAGACATTCCACATTCATGGATTGGAAGATTCAATATTATTAAGATAGTAATTCTTCCCAAATTGATCTGTAGAGTAAAAATAATCCCTATAAAAATCGCAGCAGGCTTTCTGCAGATTTTAACAAGCCGGTCCTAAAATTTATATGGAAAAGCAAAGGATCCGGAATAGCCACAATTATTATTAAAAAGAACAAAGTTGGAAAACTTACACTTCCTGATTTCACAACTTACTAGAAACCTATAGTAGTCAAGACAGCATGGTACTGGCATAAGGAGAGACATGTAGATCAATGGAACATAATTCAGAGTCCAAAAATAAACACATTTTATAGTGAATTAACTTCAACAAAGGTGTCAAGAAAATACAATGGGAAAACTTGCTGACGCAATTGGATACTCACATGCAAAAAGATCAATTTAGACTTTTAATTCACATCATACACAAATTATCTCAAAATGAATCATAGACCTAAACGTAAGAGCTAAAACTATAAAACTTTTCAAAGAAAACACAGAAGAAAATCTTAGTAACCTTGAGTTAGGAAAAGATTTCTTAGATATGAAATCAAAAGCATAATTCATCATAAAGTTTTTTTGATAAACTGGACTTCATTAAAATTAATAACTTTAGTACTTCAAAAGGCACTATTAAGAAAACAAAAAGACAATTCCAAAAAAAAAAAAAAAAAAAAAGAAAGCAAAAAGACAAGACACAGACTACAAGAAAATATTTGTGAACCCTGTATCTGTTAAAGAACTTATATCCAGCCTATATAAAGAAATCCTTAAAATTCAATAAGACTATATACAAGCAAATTCTTAAAATATCAAAATATCTGAATATATATTTCACCAAAGAAGACAGATGAATGGCTAGTAAGTACATGAAGATATGCTCTATAATGAGTCTATTACTCATTTAGGGAAAGTCAAATAAAACCATATCACTTTACACCCACTAGAATGACAAAGAGGAAAAAAAGAAAATAAAAAATACTGCCAAAGATGTGACTAAATTAGAATCCTCATACACTGACGATGGGAATGTAAAGTGATGCAGCCACTTTGGAAAACAGTTTGGCAGTTTCTTAATACTTTAAACATCAATTTTCCATACAACCCAGCAATTGCACTCCTAGGTATCCACCCAAGAGAATGAAAACACATGTTCACACAAGAAGTTTTAAATGTAAATGGAACAGAAACAGACTCACACATACAGAAAACAAACTTGTGGTTACCAAAGGGGAGTGGATGGTATAAGGACAAATTAGGGGTATGAGATTAACAGATACAAACAACTATATATGAAATAGATAAGCAATAAGGATATACTGGATAGCACAAGAAATTATACCCATTACCTTGTAATAACCTATAATGTAGTATAATCTGCAAAAATACTGAGTCATTATGCTATACACCTGAAACTAACACAATATTGTAAATCAACCATATTTCAACTAAAAAAAGAAGAAGAAAAGAAAAAGTTGCAGTCAACTTCAGTATACATAGTAGCCCAAAGTTGGAAACAGTCTAAAGTTGGAAATAACCCAATGCCCATCAACTAGTGAAGGGATAAACAAAATGTGGTTTTTATTCAGTAATAAAAAGGAATAAAGTACTGCACATGCCACAATATAGAAAAACCTCAAAAACATACTAAATGTGAGAAGCCACAGGGAAGAGAATACTTGTTGTATGATTCCAATTATATGAAAGGACCTCAAAGGGCAAATCTATAGTTATAAAGTCCATCAGAGGTTGTCTGGGACTGGAGGTGGAACCAGGGAGTGACTGCAAATGGGCAGGAGATGGTGAAGGAAATCTTTTTGGGTGATGGAAATGATCTCAAACTGGATGGTGGTAATGGTTGCACAACTTTGCGTATTTACTAAAAATCATTGAAATGTACGCTTAAAACAGGTGAATTTTATTATAGGTTAGCTTTCTTAAAGGTCAGGAAAAAATTAGTATAAGATTATCAGAGAAAGAAAGAAGTTTCCAACCTTTCCACTCAGGGTCCAATCATCTGAAAATTCTCCCTCATAGATAGTATCATCTTCAGAAAGTAAAACTCCATTTCCCTATGTGAAGAAACAAAACAAAAATCACAACACATAAAACACACAGTAACTTAGGATACCCACAGTCACATCCCCCAGAGCCTTACATAATCTTAAGACAAGAAAAATAGTACTAGGAAAGGTAGAACACTAATAAAAAGATGAGTTAAAAAGTTAAGGACATAGGAGTTTCAAAAAGTCAACAGTAACTATATGTAAAATATTCCACTCACCATCATTTTATTAAGGTGGAAGTTGCCTTCATAGTATAATCCAAACTGGGTAACTACCACACCATTCCCTTGACATACATCATCTTGCCACATTCCCATGTACTTCTCCCCTCTGCAAAGAAATAGGAGAAAAAAAAAAGAAATGAAATAAAAAATCAGTGATGATAAAGATGAGGTGGGGAAAAAACAATTATCACATGGGAGGTACCAAGCATCACCCCTAGGTTGGTATCTGTTCCATTTCTCTAGTCAAAGTGGTCAACTCTGTCTTCTCAAACATGGGACAATGTGATTGTAAAATATATCCTACTCAGAGCAATGTTCTCTCAGGAATTTAACATTATAGTCTACCAGACATAGATCTGTATATACTTCCAGTACTTCCTTGATAACTTTAAAATATTTAATTAATGCCAAGAATTCAACTCTAAATAATGTCACCAAAATGAGTCACTCAAAAGGTAGGCTCAAACCTATGCACAACATTTTCTCACCCAAAAGTTTACTAACTTAAAAGAAATGGGATTTATCATAAAAGAAGGTTCATTCTTCACCTACTCAAATGTCGAGAAATCTTACTAATCTCCACTAAAAAAATTAAAATTAGTACAAACTGCCTATTAAATAATCATGGATTTTAGTGATAACAGCAAAAATTTTTAAATCACACATTATGACAATAATATGAGAGGAAGAGTATATATTTAGTCCAAAAGCAAATCAGGCCAAACCAAATACAGAGGCAAAAGAACTATATTTCTCCCCAAGGTTTAGTTAATTGAAAGCTTGATTCCTGGGTTGCTGGCATGGTTACAAGTGTCTAACCTGATAGGAAGACCTAGGCAGAAAGGTGTTGAGATACTATTCTATGACCCCAAAAGGGAATTTCCACTGACCCTCCTAACCTTTTACTCCTGTTACCTACTGACTGCATTAAAGGTTTCTCTCTGTATAATAGTCAAAGATTTGGTAGCTTCTTTGAGACACTAAAAGCTATTTATGTGTGAAGCTTTAAGGAAAATGGTACCAATGTTAACTTTGAATGATCTTGATCTTGTAAGGAAGTAACCTGTTGTTTTGTTCACAAACAAATGCATAAAATGACACCTGACAACTCTGTCTTATTAAAAATGTTCGAAGTATTGTCAAATTAAGGTGCTCAGCCTTCATAAAATCATGTTTTTGGAGAAGTAGAGGAACCTTATCCTCTCACGCTAAATTGTGAGATTAGAAGCAGGATACTGTACCTAGTGATATCATCAAAGACACCGTATCCGGCTTTCTTATCCATTACCCACTGGCCAATGAACATACTGGGAGAAGATGAAGTCAACTTTCCACTTCGCAGGAGACCATGACCATGACGCATGTTATCTTGAAAACAGCCTTCAAAAACTTCACCAGAGGCGTAACTGTGGTTAGAAAGAATGAATAAAGATCACAAGCACATTGAGTTCTGATGCTCATTTTTACAAAGTTTAGGAAATTCAAAATTATACTCATGTCTCACTGGTAGCTGTAATTATTTGTTTATACGACTTTTTCACCAATCAAAAAATCTCATTTTTTTTTTCTCATGGCTTTTCTTTTTTAAAACATCTTTATTGGAGTATAATTGCTTTACAACGGTATGTTAGTTTCTGCTTTGCAACAAAGTGAATCAGCTATACATATACATCTATCCCCATATCTCCTCCCTCTTGCGTCTCCCTCCCACCCTCCCTATCCCACCCCTCTAGGTGGTCACAAAGCACTGAGCTGATCTCCCTGTGCTATGCAGCTGCTTCCCACTAGCTATCTATTTTACATTTGGTAGTGTATATATATCCATGCCACCCTCTCACTTCGTCCCAGCTTACCCTTCCCCCTCCCTGTGTCCTCAAGTCCATCCTCTATGTCTGTGTCTTTACTCTTATCCTGCCCCTAGGTTTTTCAGAACCTTTTTTTTAGATTCCATATGTATGTGTCAGAATTTGGTATTTGTTTTTCTCTTTCTGACATAGTTCACTCTGTATGACAGACTCTAGGTCCATCTACCTCACTACAAATAACTCAATTTCGTTTCTTTTATGGCTGAGTAATATTCCACTGTATATATGTGCCACATCTTCTTTACCCATTCATGTGTTGATGGATGATTAGGTTGCTTCCATGTCCTGGCTATTGTAAATAGAGCTGCAATGAACATTTTGGTACATGACTCTTTTTGAATTATGGTTTTCTCAGGGTATATGCCCAGTAGTGGGATTGCTGGGTCAAAGGGTAGTTCTATTTTTAGTTTTTTGAGGAACCTCCATACTGTTCTCTACAGTGGCTGTTATCAGTTTACATTCCCACCAACAGTGCAAGAGGGTTCCCTTTTCTCCACACCCTCTCCAGCATTTATTGTTTGTAGATTTTTTGATGTTGGCCATTCTGACTGGTGTGAGGTGATAACTCATTGTAGTTTTGATCTGCATTTCTCTAATGATTAGTGATCTTGAGCATCCTTTCATGTGTTTGTTGGCAATCTGTATATCTTCTTTGGAGGAATATCTGTTTAGGTCTTCAGCCCATTTTTGGATTGGGTTGTTTGTTTTTTTGATATTGAGCTGCATGAGCTGCTTGTAGATTTTGTAGATTAATCCTTTGTCAGTTGCTTCATTTGCAAATATTTTCTCCCATTCTGAGGGTTGTCTTTTCGTCTTATTTATAGTTTCCTTTGCTGTGCAAAAGCTTTTAAGTATCATTAGGTCCCATTTGTTTATTTTTGTTTTTATTTCTATTTCTCTAGGAGGTGGGTCAAAAAGGATCTTGCTGTGATTTATGTCATAGAGTGTTCTGCCTATGTTTTCCTCTAAGAGTTTTATAGTGTCTGGCCTTACATTTAGGTCTTTAATCCATTTTGAGTTTATGTTTGTGTATGGTGTTAGGGAGTGTGCTAATTTCATTCTTTTACATGTAGCTGTCCAGTTTTCCCAGCACCACTTATTGAAGAGGCTGTCTTTTCTCCATTGTATGTTCTTGCCTCCTTTATCATAGATTAGGTGACCATACGTGCGTGGGTTTATCTCTGGGCTTTCTATCCTGTACCATTGATCTATATTTCTGTTTTTGTGCCAGTACCATACTGTCTTGACTACTGCAGCTTTGTAGTATAGTCTGAAGTCCAGGAGCCTGATTCCTCCAGCTCCGTTTTCCTTTCTCAAGATTGTTTTGGCTTGAGATAAAAATCTCAGTTTTGAATGGCCGAGTCTAAGAAGTTGAAGATGTTGTGGGCGGTATTTTGTGTTAACATGGGGAAAAATGTGTATTTAGTCCCTTACAGGGAAATGAAATAATGAGTCATCTCTGAAAGAATGACAGGCTTTGTCCATATCAGAGTCATGCAGTAAATATAAGATAAATTTACAAGCAAGATATTTAGGAGATTCTATGAGAAAGTTATGGTTTACAAGGTTTACAGAGTTTTGTGAAGAACTAAATAATAACCTAAATTTTCATCTTGTGATAGATGAGAGGTTGACCTTTTAAAGAAGACTCTATATAGCTTCAGTCATAAGAAGAATAAATAAAACTTACTGCTTGGAAACTTTGGCTACACAAACATTTAGGTTTAAATGATTCTTTGAAAAAGCAACACCAACCAGTCCAGCAACATTTCTAATGCTATTACCTATAGACTCCTTGACCACACATTTTTCCTTCTTTCCAATGGCCCACATAATGGTCTTCTTTGTTCAGTGCTTTGTTTGGGATTCTGTATTCTCCATACCTGCCAAGGGGAATAAAAACATCTTAAGATGCATTATGCCATATTCACCTTTTATGTGTATACACTGGCAAATACAACAAGAACAGAGAAAAGATCTGTTGATACCTAGAGGAGGAAAGGGGTAAATGGGGTCTTGGTTTATTTAAGCTGTTATCTATTACCTAAGCTATGTGGCAAGTCTTAGACGAGTGGGACATCAACACCACTACACAGATCAATTAGGTGTTTTATCCCAAGTCCAATGAAAAACAGAAAACCTGTGGTTTAGGCCTATTTCCACCACTAATTAGCTGCATCACCTTGGGTAAATCCAGGTACCCAGCTCCCTCAACTGTGTAATAAGGGGGGTATATCAGATTAGCTCAAGTCTCTTCTCATTCTGAAATTCTATTAAATGGAGATTAAAAGACATCATAAAAATTTATATTATCACACACACAAAAAATCACCTACACAATTTATATTATAATCTTTTGATATAGTAAAATATATCAGTTCTCTAACATGATACAAAATACTTCACTGCCATATATTTACAGTGTTAGAAAACATAAGTTTATATAAAAATAGTGTCATTTGAGTACCACTAGGATACCATATCATTTAGAAGATTTCCCCTTCAACAGATCACAGAAATTAAAGATGAATTAAAACTACTGAAAGGAAAATTTCTCTATGTCCTTTGTGTAAAGGGGGCACTTCTATATCAACAATCTCAACATCAACATTACCCAAGGTCCTCAGTCTTTACAACTAAGAAATGGATAGAAAACACAGTACCACGTCAACAGATGGAAGCTGTGTAACCTGAGATAACACAGCTGTCAAGGTAAGTGATTCATTCTAGACAAATCAAGGCTGCACCCTGGATTCCTAGCTCTCTTCATGTTCATACATGTCCATTATAAGCCCTAATCCACTTCCAAAAGCACAAAACAAAATTCTACCAACTGTCTTGAAGATAACTCTAAACACAAAATAACATAATTTAAGTCTGTAGTTGAATTTACACTCATGTTCACGAAGTTCTTACCCATCTTCCAAGCCATTCCTGAACATGCCAGAATAGATCTTTCCATCTGGCCACTTCAAAACCCCTCTGGAATGCATAAGTAAAGAATAATACATGTCAATTAATGTTTCTGATAATCAGTACTTTTGCAGTACTTAGACTACCATCCTGACTCCAGGCATAAATCCAACTGTAAACATTCTCACCTGCCATGAGGCTTCCCTGAAAGCCAGCGTCCATCATAGGTTGCATCCTTTAGGCGAGGATCCTTGTAGAAAGTATATTTGGCACTGCGTGAAATGGGTGGTTCCTGCCTCTGAATGCTGCTGCCACTCCCATAAGGTGGAAAATCAGACATCCCCCTCAAAGCCTGATCTACAGCTTGGCTTATAGCCCGGAGCCACTTTGTCTAGGAGCAAAAAGTAAATTTCAGTAAGCTTAAGGCAACAACTCATCAAGCACTGCTTTAAATCCTGCTAGCTTTCCTTGGTGTGAAAAAACTTCTGACTCCTAATACTCTCCTTATTGAGCAATACTGATTGGCTCTTGAAATAAACTGCTTTATGTTTGAAATTGCTACACTAAAACAACAACAGAGAAGCAAGAAGAACTAGAATCTTGCAGCCTGTGGAAAAAAACCACATTCACAGAAAGATAGGCAAAATGAAAAGGCAGAGGACTATGTACCAGATGAAGGAACAAGATAAAAGCCCAGAAAAACAACTAAATAAAGTGGAGATAGGCAACCTTCAAGAAAAAGAATTCAGAATAATGATACTGAGGATGATCCAGGACCTTGGAAAAAGAATGGAGGCAAAGATCGAGAAGACTGCAAGAAATGTTTAACAAAGACCTAGAAGAATTAAAGAACAAACACCTAGAAGAATTAAAGAACAAACAAACAGAGATGAACAACACAATAACTGAAATGAAACATACACTAGAAGGAATCAATAGCAGAATAACTGAGGCAGAAGAATGGATAAGTGACCTGGAAGACAGAATGGTGGAATTCACTGCCACAGAACAGAATAAAGAAAAAAGAATGAAAAGAAATGGAGACAACCTAAGAGACCTCTGGGACAACATTAAACACACGAACATTTGCATTATAGGGGTCCCAGAAGGGGGAGAGAGAAAGTACCCAAGAAAATATTTGAAGAGATTATAGTCAAAAATTTCCCTAACATGGGAAAGGAAATAGCCACCCAAGTCCAGGAAGCACAGAGAGTCCCAGGCAGGATAAACCCAAGAAGAAACACGCTGAGACATATAGTAATCAAACTGACAAAAATTAAAGAAAAATAATTAAAAGCCATAAGGGAAAAATGACAAATAACATACAAGGGAACTCCCATAAGGTTGACAGCTGATTTCTCAGCAGAAACCCTGCAAGCCAGAAGGGAGTGGCATGATATATTTAAAGTGGTGAAAGGGAAGAAGCTACAACCAAGATTACCCTACCCGGCAAGGATCTCATTCAGATTCGATGGAGAAATCAAAAGCTTTACAGACAAACAAAAGCTAAGAGAATTCAGCACCACCAAACCAGCTCTACAACAAATGCTAAAGGAACTTCTCTAACATACACTATGTATGTGATTAAGAATCCACCTGCCAATGCAGTGATTAAGAATCCACCTGCCAATGCAGGGGACACAGGTTCAAGCCCTGGTCTGGAAAGAGGCCACATGTCGCGGAGCAACTAAGCCCTTGCGCTACAACTACTGAGCCTGTGTTCTGGGGTCCATGAACCACAACTACTGAGCCCACATGCCACAACTACTGAAGCCCAGGCACCTAGAGCCCATGCTTTGCAACAAGAGAAGCCACTGCAATGAGAAGCCTGCGCACCGCAAGGAAGAGTAGCCCCCGCTCGCCACAACTACAGAAAGCCTGTGCGCAGCAACAAAGACCCAGTGCAGCCAAAAATAAATAAATTAAATAAATTAATTTTTTTAAAAAAAGGACCTACAAAAACAAACCCAAAACAATTAAGAAAATGGTAATAGGAACCTACATATCCATAAATACCTTAAATGTGAATGGATTAAATGCTCCAACAAAAAGACACAGGCTCACTGAATGGATACAAAAACAAGGCTCATGTATATGCTGTCTACAAGAGACCCACTTCAGATCTAGGGACACATATAGAGTGAAAGTGAGGGGATGGAAAAAGATACTCCATGCAAATGGAAATCAAAAGAAAGCTGGAGTAGCAATACTCATATCAGATAAAATAGATTTTAAAATAAAGAATGTTACAAGAGACAAGGAAAGACACTACATAATGGTCAAGGGATCAACCCAAGAGGAAGATATGACAATTATAAATATATATGCACCCAACATAGGAGCACCTCAATACATAAGGCAAATGCAAACAGCTATAAAACAGGAAATCGACAGTAACACAATAATAGTGGGGGACTTTAACACCTCACTTACCCCAATGGACAGATCATCCAGGCAGAAAATTAATAAGGAAACAGAAGCTTTAAATGACAAAATAGACCAGATGGACTTAATTCATATTTATAGGGGATTCCATCCACAAACAGCAGATTACACTTTCTTCTCAAGTGCACACAGAACGTTCTCCAGGATAGATCACATCTTGGGTCACAAATCAAGTCTTGCTAAATTTAAATCATAGCCAGCATCTTTTCCGACCACAACGCTACGAGATTAGAAATAAATTACAGGGAAAAGAACATAAAAAACACAAACACATGGAAGCTAAACAATACATCACTAAATAACCAAGAGATCACTGAAGAAATCAAAGAGGAAATCAAAAAATACCTAGAGACAAATGACAATGAAAACACGACAATCAAAAACCTACGCGATGCAGCAAAAGCAGTTCTAAGAGAGAAGTTTATAGCATTACAATTCTACCTCAAGAAACAAGAAAAATCTCAAATAAACAATCTAACCAAACAAACTAGTGGTTACCAGTGGGGAGAGGGGAGAGGGAAGGGGGAAGTGGCAAGGTAAGGGTAGGGGATTAAGAGGTACAAGCTACTACATATAAAATAAATAAACTACAAGTATATGTTGTATAGCACAGGGAATATAACCAATATTTTATAATAACTTTAAGTAAAAAAATTTGAATTGCCAAAAAAAAAAAATCTAACCTTACACCTAAAGGAACTAGAGAAACAAGAACAAACAAAACCCAAAGTTAGGTAGAAGGAAAGAAATCATAAAGATCAGAGCACAAATAAATGAAACAGAAACAAAGAAAACAATAGCAAAGATCAATAAAACTAAAAGCTGGGTCTTTGAGAAGATAAACAAAATTGATAAACCATTAGCCAGACTCACCAAGAAGATAAACAAAATTGATAAACCATTAGCCAGACTCAGCAAGAAAAAGAGGGAGAGCACTCAAATCAATAAAATTAGAAATGAAAAAGGAGAAGTTACAACAGACACCGCAGAAGTACAAAGCATCCTAAGAGACTACTGCAAGCAACTTTATGCCTGTAAAATGGACAACATGGAAGAAATGGACAAATTCTTAGAAAGGTATAACCTTCCAAGGCTGAACCAGGAAGAAATAGAAAATATGAACACACCAATCACAAGTAATGAAATTGAAACTGTGATTAAAAATCTTCTAACAAACAGAAGTCCACGACCAGATGGCTTCCCAGGTGAATTCTATCAAACATTTAGAGAAGAGCTAACACCCATCCTTCTCAAACTCTCCAAAAAATTGCAGAGGAAGGAACACTCCCAAACTCATTGTACGAGGCCACCATCACCCCGATACCAAAACCAGACAAAGATACTACAAAAAAAGAAAATTACAGATGAATATCACTGATGAATATAGATGCAAAAATCCTCAACAAAATGCTAGCAGACAGAATCCAACAACACGTTAAAAGGACCACACACCATGATCAAGTGGGATTTATCCCAGGGTGCAAGGATTCTTCAATGTATGCAAACCAATCAATGTGATACACCATATTAACATATTGAAGAATAAAAACCATATGATCATCTCAATAGATTCAGAAAAAGCTTTTGACAAAACTCAACACGCATTTATGATAAAAACTATCCAGAAAGTGGGCAAAGAGGGAACCTACCTCAACATAATAAAGGCCATATAAGACAAACCCACAGCAAACATCATTCTCAATGCTGAAAACCTGAAAGTATTTCCTCTAAGATCAGGAAGAAGACAAGGATGTCCACTCTCACCACTCTTATTCAGCATAGTTTTGGAAGTCCTAGCCACAGCAATCAGAGAAGAAAAAGAAATAAAAGGAATACAAATTGGAAAAAGAAGAAGTAAAACTGTCACTGTTTACAGATGACATGATACCATACATAGAGAATCCTGAAGATGTCACCAGAAAACTACTAGAGCTAATCAATGAATCTGGTAAAGTGGCAGGATACAAAATTAAAGCACAGAAATCTTTTGTATTCCTATAACACTAACAACAAAAGATCAGAAAGAGAAGTTAAGGCAACAATCCCATTCACCACTGCAACAAAAAGAATGAAATACCTAGGAATAAACCTACCTAAGGAGGTAAAAGACCTGTACTCAGAAAACTATAAGACACTGATGAAAGAAATCAAAGATGACACAAACAGATGGAGAGATATACCATGGTCTTGGATTGGAAGAATCAATATTGTGAAAATGACTGTACTACCCAAAGCAATCTACAGATTCAATGCAATCCCGATCAAATTACCAATGGCATTTTTTACAGAATTAGAACAAAAAATTTTTAAATTTGTATGGAGACCCAAAAGACCTGGAATGGCCAAAGCAATCTTGAGAAAGAGAAATGGAGCTGGAGGAATCAGGCTCCCCGACTTCAAATTATGCTACAGAGCTACAGTAATCAAGACAAAATGGTACTTGCACAAAAACAGAAATATAGATCAATGGAACAGGATAGAAAGCCCAGAGATAAACCCACACACCTATGGTCAACTAATCTATGACAAAGGAGGCAAGGACATACAATGGGGAAAAGACAGTCTCTTCAATAAGTGGTGCTGGGAAAACTGGACAGCTACATGCAAAGGAATGAACTTAGAACACTCCCTAACACCATACACAAAACTAAACTCTAAATGGATTAAAGACCTAAGCGTAAGACCAGACACTATAAAACTCTTAGAGGAAAACATAGGAAGAACACTCTTTAACGTAAATCACAGCAAGATCTTTTTTGACCCACCTCCTAGAGTAATGGAAATAAAAACAAAAATAAACAAATGGGACGTAATGAAACTTAGAAGCTTTTGCAAAGCAAAGGAAACTATAAACAAGACGAAAAGACAACCCTCAGAATGGGAGAAAATATTTGCAAATGAATCAATGGACAAAGGATTCATCTCCAAAATAGAAAGCAAATCAAAACTACAATGAGGTATCACCTCACACCAGTTAGAATGGGCATCATCAGAAAATCTACAAACAAATGCTGGAGAGGGAACCCTCTTGCACTGTTGCTGGGAATGTAAATTGATACAGCCACTATGGAGAACAGTATGGAGGTTGCTTACAAAACTAAAAATAGAATTACTGTATGACCCAGCAATCACACTACTGGGCATATACCCAGAGAAAACCATAATTCAAAAAGACACATGGGGGGCTTCCCTGGTGGCGCAGTGGTTGGGAGTCTGCCTGCCAATGCAGGGGACGGGGGTTTGTGCCCCGGTCAGGGAGGATCCCGCATGCCGCAGAGGGGCTGGGCCCGTGGGCCGTGGCCGCTGGGCCTGCGCGTCCGGAGCCTGTGGTCCACAATGGGAGAGGCCGCGGCTGTGAGGGGCCCACGTACCGCAAAAAAAAAAAAAAAAAGACACATGCACCCCAATGTTCATTGCAGCACTATTTACAACAGCCAGTACTTGGAAGCAACGTAAATGCCCATCGACAGACGAATGGATAAAGAAGATGTGGTAATATATACAATGGAATATTACTCAGCCATAAAAAGGAAGGCAATTGGGTCATTTGTAGAGATGCGGATGGACTCAGAGACCATCACACAGAGTGAAGTAAGTCAGAAAGAGAAAAACAAATATCATATATAAATGCGTATATGTGGAATCTAGAAAAATGGTACAGATGAACTGGTTTGCAAGGCAGAAATAGAGACACAGATGTAGAGAACAAACGTATGGACACCAAGGGGGGAAAGTGGTGGTGGTGGTGTGATGAATTGGGAGGCTCGGACTGATATGTATACACCAATATGTATAAAATAGATAACTAATAAGAACCTGCTGTATAAAAAAATAAAATAAAATAAAGAACAGCAACAACAAAATTCTACAGTCTTGGTTTAATGAAGATTTATCAGACATAATTATGGATCATTAGACAAGCAAGAACAATTTTTATTTCTTTCTTACCACCATAAGAGACAGAAAGAGCCAGGCCAAAGATGGAAAGAAAACACCATGATGGACTAACCTTTTCCTGGGGTGTTGATGAAATGAGAGTGAACTGCTCCTCGGGTGTAGTTATCTTTAGGCCATTCCTAAAACGTTCACAAGGATAAAGATCAGTAAGTATGACAACCTGTCATTACAACATCAATCCTCAAATATGAAAAGCAACTTGTTTATTTCAAAGGGATCAGAAGTCAATTAAATTTAAATATATTCAATGCTCTGGGTGTGGTTTCCACGGTGGGAAAAGGACACAGTTATTTCTCTGGGTTAAACTATGGGGATGAGAACAATGGAGAAGCCCTTCCACCACTTGTCATGATTTGTCATGCTCTTCACAGCAGGGCACTTACTACCTACGAACTGGGACGGTAAGCCTTCTTGTGCAGAATGGGGAGGCCTCCTGAGCCTTCCCATTTTATTCATGTCTAAGGAAACAAACTGGCTAAGTAACAGAGGAAGGGAATGAGGTTGGGGGGACACTTACACACCACCAGCTTCTTCAGAAAGTGGCTCTGCCCACAGTGTGGCCAAAGGGAAAACATGGTGTGTGGAGAACTGAAATAAAGAACATGGAGACACATCTGAGAAAGCCCATGTGGGCCCTGGGGTCGCTGCTGCAGAACCCCTTTCAAATGGTTAAGTCCACCTCAGCCACATAGTCGCCATAACATAACTAACCCCAATGGTCTCGCCATGTCTGCTGCAAGGACCCCTTCAGATGGCTGACACTCATTTTCAAGTTGGAAACTAAAAAAGCTCCCTGAAATCTGGCCGGTACCACAAAAACAAGCTAAACAGTCTCTTTTACTCAAGAGTTTCAGTAAAATCACAATAGTTTGTAAAATAAACTGATACTACGATTAATTAAATACTCATAGCACTGCACCTTCCAGGGCCTCTTTTAAGGTTAGGAATCCAGCATACCTGGGCATGGACTAGGGCATCATTAAAGAGAATGAACCAATTCACAGAAAACCTCCCAGCATGCTGCAGAGACAGGGCCCGGTTACTGCTCTCACACAGCAGTCGACGCTCTGGCTTCCTCAAGGAATCCTGGTATTAAAAACAAATACAAAATTGAAGTATCAAAATTATTTTCTGCAAAGAGAAGATGAAAAAGATACAAATGACATTAAGGAGAATTTGTTGGTCACAGCTTAGCTTGGTGTTAAACCTAAATTCAGACGGGATCCAAACATTTCACAAAATCAGTGCTCAAAGGAAAATAAAAAGATAGGAACAAACAAAAGAGGGAGAGACATATTCAGAAAGGATTCCTAGCCATGAGGGAAAGTTTTGATATTTAAAGCCCCCACTGCTGTGGTCCTTAGCTGCCCTTAGAAAAGGGGTCATTAAAGCATTATTACCATAAATAAGTGAGAAACCGAGAAAATTATGGCAGCTGTTATGGATAAGCCTGCTGTTTGCTGGGATATCAACAATTGGCACAGTTTACCGTCATTTTTCCAGGAAAGGTCTTCCAGAAACCCAGTGTGTATTCTGCTTCCTTCCTTTTCCTGCCGAGATGGAGAGCAAGAGACTCATAACAAGAACTGGAATCCTGCAGTTTCTGGTATTCTGGAGATGTCTAGAGGCCAATAATTAAGGAGGGAAAAAAGAATATGAAACAATTGTCCAGAATTTGTAGACTCAGTGTGGTTTAGATATGTAGTAATAATTTAGGGAGGGAAGCCAGACTAAGAACAGATATGGTACACTAAAGGGAGCTGAGGAAAAAGAAGACTGGTTCCAGAAAATCCTACCACATACAGGTACATATGAAATAGGGGAAGAACTCAAGGGGAAAAGAAATATACACTGACAGTTATCAGTGAGGAGAGCAGCAGAGAACTCAGGATAGGCCAGGAATTCTCAGGGGTTTTGGTCTCAGGATCTCTCTGTTTTGCTTCTGTGGGTTATTATCTCCTGATATTTACCATATCAGAGAATAAAGTTTAAAAAACTTTATATCTTTAATAACTCACTTCAAATACAATAACATTTTTAATGAAAAAATAACTAAAATTTCCAAAACAAAAAAATGTTTCATGAGAAAAGTGGCATTGTTCTACATCTTTTCCAATCTCTTTATTATCTGACTTAAAGATGACAGCTGCATTTTCATATCTGCCACCGCATTTAATCTGTTAAGATTCTTTATTTGAAATAAATGAAGAAAATCTTCCTTTTAAAGATATTTAGTCGGAAAAGGGAGGAGGATTTTAATAGCCATTTCATATAATTGTGGATATTCTCCTTTGAAACTATACCAAAACTTGTTAAGTGGTAGTTTCTTAAAGAGTAGCTAAAATGTGGAATCTGAAACTACATCAAACTCTTTGTATCCTGTTACATTAAAATTCACTGGTCTATCCTACATTTTGAATAGATTTTTTTTTAAAACCTATGCATGATTTTATAACGTGTGAATTGGACATTTGAAAAATACTGGTTCAGTGAATTATGCAGATCTTCCAAATGTTGATACATTTTATTGTATCAAAAAGCACATTAAATCGTCACCAATCTCATCAGAAAGTCTTTAAATATTGGAAAAATGCCAAGCTTGCAGTGATACACACGTTTTCCACATTTTAATTTTTGCTTAAAAATTCAGATTTTATCATTGGCAACAAATACTGTCAGTTGTTCTCCTTGAAGTGACAGGCTCATTTAATCCCCTTTTTTGAGAAAGTATCTGTCAAATACCCAAGTCTGAATAACCACAGTTTATCTGTCAATTGTTCTTTCAAGTTAAAAAAAAAAAAAAAAAGTGCTGCTTCAGCAGCACATATACTAAAATTGGAACTATTAAGCAGAAGATTAGCGTGGCCCCTGAGCAAGGATGACGTGCAAATTCGTGAAGCGTTCCACATTTAAAAGAAAAAGGCAGCTTTCAACTCAAACGATCTCAATCGTGTGCTTTTCCTTGAAAAACATTCATACTTTGGGATGCAGCAGAGCTGCTTTCTGTGTACTCCCCATTTCATCATGCAGATTAAAAAGATGTTGTATTTCTGTGTGTGGTGATAAATTTAACTAGACTTACTGTGGTCATTTCATAATATGTACATATATTGAATCACTATGTTGTATACCTGAAACTAATAAAATGTTATATGTCAATTATCTCTCTCTTTTTTTTTTAAAGATGTATACTCAGTGGTTGATGTTAAAAAGGATAATTTTTACTGCTTTACCAAGAATGTTTTTTAAGTGAAACTGGCAATTTTTCGTTTGTTTATTTTGTTTTTTAACTGCAAGTACATGCCAGCAAAGAACACAATGACTGAGTATAGTTTGGTGCCCCTGCCTTGATTCATGCTAAGGGGCCAGCAGTTTGGCCCATCTTTATCTCTGCGCCATCAGTGCAAAGGACAACACAGCGTAATCAGCAAATGTCTTAGTGCTGTCCTGAAGACAGTTTGACCCTGCCATCTCCTGCAAGGGTCTCTAGAGCCCCCAGGTGTCTGTGACCCAGCTTTGAGAACCAACCACGGGATAGGGTATAATTGCAGTGTCCTGTGGAGAGTGAGGACGAGGTAAGATGAAAAGATGATTCCTCACATTCGTAATTACTTTACATTCCACAGTTCTCAGTCATCCATATCCATGTTTTTCCATTCATTTAAGGAACATTTAATGGTACCTACTACATATGGAATATTCTGTTGAATGCTAGGGATAAAAAAATAAGTAAGGCACAATCTTTGTCTTCTGGGAGCTTATAACTAGGCAGAGAAGACAGAAAAACATATAACATACCAGAATAATACATTGGTTTTGTTAATAGGTTATTGGAAGAGACAATATAGTAAAATAGTCAGAGGAAGAGACTCTGGAGCCAGAATGCTCTGATATGAATTCTAGCTCTACCAATTCTCAGCTATGCCTCAATTCTCTCATCTGAAAAAGGGGGATGATAGTAATAATATCTATTTCACAGAGTCGATGTGGGGATTAAATGAATATATATAACATGCTTAGAACAGTACATGGCACATGGAGTGCATTTAATAAATATTAGGTATTATTTTTATTTAAAGAATTTTATACACATATAATGCCTCAGCTATACCTTACACTTACTAAATAACAACTCGCAGTGATGGAACATAGCCACGTGTTTTGAAAAACACAGACGATTTTGATCCCCAACCCTGGCTGAGGATCACCGACATAATGTGATAAGAAAATAATGGGGACATAAAGTACTAGCAAAACACAGAGAAGGGAATAAGAGATGGGCAGGGAAAGGAGTGGAGTATGGTCAGAGAGGGCTTCATTTTCATGAGAAAAAGATTTTTGACTTAAGCCTTGAAGGTTTCCCATAATGAGGATAGAGGAAATATAAAGCATATGAGAACTATATCCAGGGAATCTGAACTAACATGTAGGACACAGGGTAGACTATAAGGCTAGAAACAAAAGAGAGTATCAGACTGTGAAGGGCCTTTAATTCCAAACTAAAAGAGTGTGGATTTTTTACACAGAATTAGGACTCTTCAGACTGGAAATAGTACAGTATCAGACTCTGAACAATTCCAAGCTGATCTAGCTGATTTTTGATTAATTAAGGACATACTGAGTGAAATCTGTATCTCATTGGGATATTTGTGTAGCTCAAACCTTCATAGCTGAAATTAGATCAGTTTGGGGTAACACTGAAACCAGACAAAAGAACAGACCCACAAGACCACAGTAGGATCAAACGTAGAAAGGCCACATCAATTCCTAGATCACTCTGGAGACAATATCTGTCCAGAGAAGGAGATAGATTCCAAGATTTGAAAAATCCTGAACTATAAGAAACACTAGAATCATTATGGTTTCTCTAGAGCCCTTCAGAATGGAAACAAAATAAAACAACACATTTCAGTACAATTTCAAAGGTGACTGCCTTAGGACCAGCTTTAACATACACCCATATCCTAGAGCAGTGCTAATTTTCTAGGACTCCACCTAACTAATTTAATACAGAAAGTGAACTCATTAACATTTGAGAAAATCCTGTAACACTGTGATTTCTCATAGCATATGCCAAGGTGACCCAAATACCTGGCATAAGTCTATCATGAGTCCAGGCTGGGTGCTGACGACACTGCCGTACAACTGTGAGTCATTATATAGGAAGCCAGGGTTTTAAACAGCTCTGTGTAATTGTACTCAGTGTGTACTCAAACTTGGACAACTACTGAATGAGTAGCACAACTGGGTCTCAACTTTAGACTTTCATAAAATGAATAAAATTAATCTTGTTTAGGTCCTGAGAGGAAACTGAATCTACAGCAAACACTAGATATACCTACAGTCATACTTTCTTCTTTCATTTCCCTGAAGAAAAATAAATTTAGACACATTATAAATACTAAATTAGTGTAGTTCCAGATCTTGGGGTAGCATAATTCAAACAAACAAACAAACAAACTATGATCCTTGACTTCCCAAGTGTCCAAAGGAGGTATACATGAGAGCTTACCACTTCAAAACAAGTAGCAAGCTTTAGCAAAACTTTGGCATAATTATGAAGTCGTCTGATTGGCAAGAAAAACAGGGTATTCAATATTTCCATCAATTGGGTGTTTTCATCATTCACTTCTGATAAATCTTGCAATAGTTCCTGGTTTTTATTTAGGAAATCACTGAAGGTAGAGAAAAACAGGGATTCAGTTAATCATTTTGGTACTGACGACATGCATGATATTGAGTAGAAATATTTCACTTGATACTACTTTTTTCAAAATGTACATTTTTAGGTGCTATGAAAGAAAGCACCAGAAGATTAATACAATGAAATAAACCAGACGTAATTAAAAGAATTTCCCTGCCTATAAAATGGGATTTGGGGGTATAAAAAGTAGCAAATGGTAGCAATAGTAACTCTGTAATAGAGATGGTTAATCACAGGCTTGTGCCTGAAGTTCTAGGAAATGAATCATACATCCCACAATTTCAGGGAATAATTGGAGACCAGCTGACACATTTACCTGTTAATTTCCAAGCCAGAAGTTACAGCAATAAATGGCAAGACTAACTGCTCTAATTAGTTGTGCTACACAGAAATACTGGAGGAAAAAACGCTCTTTGCTCTAACAGAATTGGCGTGGAATATTAAAATACTTCTAACTTCTTCTTTTTTTTTAAATTGTTTATCATCTAATAAGAGTTTATTACAGGACAGTAACAAAAAGCTGTAGATACCAGTACTACAATTAACAGGAAACAGTAAAGCAAATTACATGTGCAGATTTTAATGTTGACATTGTCAAAAGCATTCAAACTGAAGCCAACATTTAGTTTTTATATTCAATTATATATAAGTTCATAATTAAAATTTTACTGCAAATTTTAAGGCTGATTAGTGACCCATTGAGACTATGCTCAACAGACTAAAACACTTAAAAGATCTGTAAAGTAGTAAGAGTTGGTGGAACAGAGTAATACTCATTATCTGCCACTTAATGAACAATAATTCTGTGCCAGGTACCACCCTGACTGCTTTACAAGCACTACAATTCTCAGCTACAAGGCTTCAGACAAAACAATGTCACACAAGACTATAAAGCAAAAGTGAATAATTTTATAATCCCTTAGAGAACTATGGAATAAAGAGATGTTTAACTCAGAAATTATAAAATATTATCTTAGAAAGATGGAAAAATATGTAATAATTTCCAGGAACCCATAAGTTCAATGGCACAAAGTGGACTGTTTTATAATGCAATTAAGAGAGCGTGCCCCGAGGAACATGGCCCAGATTTTTGTTTATATTGGCCTGTTGGATGTTCCTACTTCCTCCACCACATCCTATTGCTGAGATCAGCTGGGGAAACTTATTTAACCCTACAGAAGTATTCTGCTTTGACCTGCTCCTGAGAGATGGAGGTGGTACATGGTGAACACATACTCCCTCTGACCACATTTCTTCTGGATGCCCAGTACTAGACCAGAAATGTTCCAACACTTGTAAATCCCTATTACCTTTCTGGACTCACTCAAGTTCTTGCCTGTAGGCCTTTCCCAAAAGGGGCCCTAGTATGCTCTCAGAAAACCTGAACTACTCTGTTTAGCTTATCTTCTCTTGGGAGCTTTGAATCCAATAGTGGCAATATTGCTCTTTCCTTATATGGCTAGGTTTGCACTTGTTACTCAAAAAATAAATATATTAAAGGTAAAAACCACCCAAGTGTCCATTGACAGATGAATGGATAATCAAAATGTGGTATATACATACAATGGAATATTATTCAGACATATAATGAAATGAAATTTTGGTATATGCTACCACATGGATGGACCTTGAAAACATTATACTTAGGGAAGTAAGCCAGATACAGAAGGACAACTACTATGATTCCACTTATATGGTACCTAGAGCAGGCAAATTCATAGAGACAGGGAGTAGAGGTTACCAGGGGCTGGGGTGGGGGGAGTCTCTGTTTAATGGGTACAGAATTTTTATTGGGGATGATAAGTTTTGTGTAGAGACAGTGGCTTACACAACATCTGAAAGTGCTTGATGCCACAGAACCATACACTTAGGAATGGTTAAAATGATAAATGCTATGTATATTTTACCACAATATTAAAATATATATATCTGATGATAGCCTGAGGTGAATGGCTAAGTGATAAACCAGCTAAGTGATGAAAGCTTAGGCAGATTCACTAACTGCCCATGGGCTCAATAGCTATACTCTAGAGATTCTCAAAGTGTTCTCTTTTTAAATGAATACCTTAAAGTAACTTAAATTACTGATTTTGTAAATAGAAGTTAAAAAAATGTCATTACTGCCTTTAACTATGTAAAACCCTGGGGTTCACAAACCACTGTTTAGGAAATGCTGCCCAAATCCAAACTTAATATCTGCTTCCATAGCTCAGAATCAACCAAAGTTCATTAATTGCTTTCCACCTGTCTAGGCTCTCGCAAGAGGCTTTCACTTATGTCATTTGCTTTAGCTGCTCTAACAAGGAATCAGGTCAACCCTTGAGAACTCGACTCTGAAATACTAGAGGAAGGTTACATTACAGAAGGGCTAAAAAGTAAAAGAATAGAAAGCGGTGTCATAATATTAATATTAAACAAAATAGCAAGATCAAGGATTTAAAAATTACTACATACGTTTAAAATATAACACTCTTTAACCTGTCATTAAAAAAATAAGGCCAAACCCCTATATTTTGGAAATGAATGAGCACGTGACATGAGTCAAATCATGATGGAAAGCAGAGAAATATTTAGAACTGAATGACTACAAAAACAAAATGGATCAAAACTTTTTACATACAGCTAAAGCAACACTTAGAGGGAAATTTATAGCCTTAGGTGAGCACTTTAGAAAAATTAAAAGATTGAAAAATTAATGAACTAAATGCTAAACTCATGAAGTTGAACATGAAGACATGAACAGGTGAACATGAAGTAGAAGGAAATAAAAAACAGAAATTAGTGAAACAGAAAACAAAGAAAGGAAAGGATTAATTACAGATTAATCTTTGAAAAGAGTAACAAAAAAGGGTAAACTGCTGACAAGACTGACCAAGATAAAAAGATAAAAGGCTCAAATAAATAATAATAGGGATGAAAAATAGGAGTTACAACAAATTATAGACGTGAACACATCTTAAGACAATGACAAAAATATTATGCCAATAAATTTGAAACAATTTTCCAGAAAAGTATAAACAATTGAAGCTGAAAGAAGAAATAAAGACTTGAACAGACCTATTCATTAAAAAAACCAAATAGTAGCTTAAAAACTCCCTACAGTAAATGCTCCCTTGAAGACCATGCTTTTTAACAGATGATTTCTACCAAATCTTCAAAGTACAGATCTTCATCTGTACTTTGATAGAAAAAGAGAGGAAGCTCGCTAACTCATTTTATAACTACTAGTACAATCCTCTTACCAAAACTGGGCAAGTTCAGAAGAGAAAGAAAACATCATATTCACATAAATGCAAACATCTTAAATATTAGCGAATTGAATCCAGAAATGTATTAAAAGACTAATACATAAAGAGCACTGAATTTACCTTGGGAACTCAAGGATATTTAACATTTTTTAAAAATCAATTGCTCTTCAAGGTTTAGAAGGGAGCTGTTTAACCCTATAAATAATATTTACCAAAACCCTAAGGCAATCATGTTGAATGGTGAAATATTAAAAGCATTCCCTTTAAAACCAGAAATGAGACACAGTCATTACTATTCTATTAGGATATAAGATCAAAAGCAAACATGGCAAAACACTGACATCTGGGTTTAAACTTCAATCTTGGTTGTGAGTATATATTTGAAATGTTTACTATTAAAATATAACTGATTTTTTAAACCTGTCTTTCTTGCTAGGTCAACACTTGTTGAGAAACTACACAGTTCAGAATGACTGGCTCGTGCAAGGGGCTTTTATATTTATTACTTATCCAGAGACTAAATGCGAAAACTTTCCATTTGTGCAACACTTTGCACTTTTCTCTGTACCATCACATAAATATTTGTTCCTCACAACTGGGGAGAGAACATTCCCATTTTTCAGAGAAAAAAAGTTAGGCTCAATTTGGTGAGGAGAGCTGTCCAAAGTCTTGGGGATAATCAGTGGTAGCAGTAAAGAAGGACCCAGATCTTGTGGCTTTTTCAATACCATGCTACTTCCAATGATAATAAGGAGCTAATAACACCTATCTTTTATAAGGTTTAGTGAAAGTCTACATTTTGATTTGTTTGTCAAAGCTTTTCCTGGGCACTCAAAAACACAGAATGCTATAAAACATGATCTTTGGTTGTTAGAATAATAACTGTAAAGTATGTATTTGCTTACATGGCAGGCTTAGCAAGAAGCTGGAATCCTCCCATAACCAGGAAATTTGTAATAGATGTGCAATACCTTGAGCAAAAAAGAAAACACATGTATATTAGTATTAAAAAGTAAATTTGCTCTTCAGTTTTTGAACATGCATCTGGAATAGATACTTCTCGGAATCTCATCAGCAATTTTCAGAACTTTTGTGATGCTAACATTCATGAACTATAAAGGAGTGAAGAGAAGGGCAGGTTACATGATCACAACAGTCAGGAGAAAAAAGCCATTTCAGTAAAGATGTTAATAAGAATTTTTTTAAAACGACTAAAGTTATGCAGAAGATGCGAGAATTTACTTGGTAGATTTTACTTTGGTAACTTAACAAACATGAGAAAAGATGACTAAAATTGTTGGATTTTTAATAAAAATTTTCTCTAATCTTCTCTTTAGGTTTCCCAATTAAGTCTTCAGAAATAAACAATAGAGAAGGTAAGAAAATATGTTAAAAGAGCTTAAGTGAAAAAGGGTTAGAAAATGTTGGTTAAGTATTGATGTACAGTTAAAGAATAACTCTTGAAATACTGCTTTGCACCATGTACATTTCTTTCACACTCCTGGGCCGGCAAATGGAATCAACTGATTTTGAGAGAGAAGGCAAATTCCTACTAAAACCAGCCCAAGGTACTGAACACTTAAAAATGGTTACAGTGGTAAATTTTATGTTATGCGTTATTTTACCATGATTAAAAATAATGTGCGCTTCCCTGGTGGTGCAGTGGTTGAGAATCTGCCTGCTAATGCAGGGGACACAGGTTCGAGCCCTGGTCTGGGAGGATCCCACATGCCGCGGAGCAACTAGGCCCGTGAGCCACAACTACTGAGCCTGCGCGTCTGGAGCCTGTGCTCCGCAACAAGAGAGGCCGCGATAGTGAGAGGCCCGTGCACCACGATGAAGAGTGGCCCCCGCTTGCCACAACTAGAGAAAGCCCTCGCACAGAAACAAAGACCCAATACAGCAAAAATTAATTAATTAATAAACTCCTACCCCCAACATCTTCTAAAAAAAATAATAATTTTAAAAATTCATAAACAAATCAAGATTTTTTTACTTGCCTGGTCTATATGAACACATTATTACACTAAAAAAAAAAGCCCAAGCTATCAAAATAAAAGCATTTCCAAGCATAAGTCCTGATGTATCAGAGCAGAAAAAGAAGAAATACATTATGAGATCTGTACAAGTCAAAAAAGAAAAATTAATACTAGTAAAAGCTGAAACTTTCACACACAAAAAAATCTAGTTTAAAAAAGTAAATTCGTATCATATTATGCTACTTTTTTTATATCTGAAATATGATGACTTAAAAGACTCTAATCAGGGTATTTCCTCCCAGACCATAGCTTCAAATATATTTAATTTTGCTTAGACCTAAAATCACATACATCTATCTGCACATATATGCCTTAAGTCTGAAAGGAGATACACTAAGATTATTAACAATGGTTATTTCTGGTGGTAGGATTATGGGTGACTTTAAAATCTACACTTCAGATCAATAGCAGGACCTAGTAAACATTAAAATAACACTTAAATTATGCCTCACATAAGAAAAAGTGAGAAATACTTAAAATTTCAAATACAGTTGGGATATTTTACTTGAAAAACATGAAAAGAACCTTGGATCACTATCTTAGGTTTTATTACAAAAATATCGTTATTTTAAAGGTAGTTTGGTCTTTAAACTCTCCATGTACACAACAGTGAAAAGCAGGCACTGGAAGAGCTCCATATTTACAAACAACAGTTGGTCTTAAAATAATTGCTTAGTTACCTATTTCCTCAAATTTTAGTATAATTTACTTCAGGAAACAAAGTTGTTCTCCAAAGAACCATATTTATTATAATACTTTTTTGTAAACTAAGTACACTGTCAATCATTCTGCTAGAATAAAGAAGGAAATTTGAGAATGCATTATATTGAAATCTTTTTTCCCCTCTTAGAGCAAACTAAAATTTTAGCAATGCAGAACTATAGTTGTCTTAAGATTAAAACGCTGCTTTGCAATTTCTATTAGCTTATATTATAGCACTCTCCCTAATCTAGTCTCTTTTGATTAAGGAACTGTTCTCCTTGGCAGAATAACCCTGCAGAGACTCAACATGACACAGGACTGGATACTTGCTCTGTATAACTATCCAAGAAGAGACTTGCATGCTTCAGGATGACCAAACTCCTGGCTTCCTTTATCCCCTGAAGGAAGCTGCTCAGTGAGGTTCCATGTTGACCAATTAGGTAACACAGCTTGCTGAACCGGCTTGCCACCTCCTGCAATAGCTGGACTGTACTTGCAGTGCCCAAGTTTTCTGGAACAAAATGATGATGATGATGATAACATAACCGAAAGATTCATTATCTGAATACTTTTTTATGACCAAGATTACGAATTTCCCTCTTCTAAAAATACTTAACATGTTGAGATGTACTCTCAACTATGGAGCCTAAATAATCAATGTTTAAAAAAAAAAAAAGGCAAATTCAGAGATCACGGTAGCCAGTCATTTGAGGAACCTGTTAAAAACATTCACAGGACCCTACAGATTCTGACTCAGTAGGCCAGAGTTAGGATCCCCCGATGGATATATTTTTTTTTAAAAAGTGCCTTCCAATAAATTCTGAAGACCAGCCAAATTTGAGAACCACTGTGCTAATCCAATTCTCCTCTCATTTTGAAGATAAGTCATCTAAGGCCAAGAGAAAGGAAGTGAATTATCTAATTTCACAAAACTGGTTAGTGACAGCCAGGAATTAAACTCACTTCTATAGCTATAGCTTGGTTAACATTTTCAACTTTTGTACTGACTTCTGCTCTACCTGTCCCTTGGACAAGCCCAACCCTTCACTGCAGACAGAGCAATCCAAAAATCAGACTGCCTTGGTCACTCTTAACTTTACAGAGGGCATCAGGAGATTATTGCTTTTTCCCAGTCCAAAGCTCCCAATTTGGAGGACTTTTCTCCAAGCAGTGAGGCTGATGAGCAGACCAGCTAAAACCAACAAAGAAATCAGGAATCAGAACACGAAAAGGGCAAGTTTCACTTTCCTTTCAGAGCAATCCAGGAAGCTTCCAGCTTGGATTGCTTCCATATCCCTTGCCAAAGTCCTGAGGTGTTGAGCCCACCCACTGGAGGGGAATTTATAGAACAGGAACTCTACAACATTTCAAAAAGCAAAACATATTAAAAACAAAAACAAATGCAGATAGTCCCCAACTTACAAAGGGATTGAATTTGGAAAGACTATAAGTTAGGTGTTTGAAAAATAGAAAAGCAACTATACTCCAATTAAAAAATAAATAAGTAAAATCAGCTGTACTCCAATAAAAAATTTAAAAAAAGAAAAGTAGACGTTTTCCCATTAAAAATAATGGGCTGACCTACACAAGCCAACGTCACCTTAAAGTGGAAAAATGACGTACGAACAAGGAAGAATTTAAGTACTACAGTATTGGTCTGAATTCTGTGTCCACACAGGGGGTCAAGGAGTTCAGGAGAAAGAAAGAGAAAAAAAAAACATCCTGTCCATCTTCTGAGTGTAGGGCCAAACCCTGAAAAATTTTTGAACTACGGGAAGTTAACCTTTAACAGCCCACCCCCATCTCCATTTTGCATTCCTTTCTAACCTCCTCGACACCCCAAGAGGGGTCTATATGCTATACCCTAGTATATCTGGACAGTAGCATCCCATCTAGGACTACTGTAATCTATTTTCCCCATACTGTCTCCTTACCTTCAATCTCTCTTGTAACTGATTACAGCTAAGAAAAGGGATCAGATTTAATCCATTCCTGCTAATGTTGGGTAAGACCCTTAACACTCGTACAGTTATCCACATTTTTAGAGACTGCTTATAAATCCAAATGAAGTTCTACTTGATAAAATTCTAAGAACCAGAACAAAGAAAATGAAAAATTTGGGTAGCATATAACGTAAGGTATCTTAGGACTAGTGGGGCTAGAAGTGTTGTTTAGAAGTCTGACTCCTAGGATCAACTTTCCCAAAGTTGTTCTGCCTCTCTGCCATGAATCTTCTGAAAGCTCCATTTTTCTACTTCCACAAGTGAAAGGAGTTCTGGGGGTGGAAGGATAGGGGCAGCTGGGCTATTGGCGAAGTGGAAATAGTTTGTAAGTTGTTGACTACCTGTGCACAAAAGAAGAGACTGGAAAGAAAGGAGAAGAGTACAAGTCAAACAAAAAGTTTTCTTTATTTGTGATATAGAAAAAACAGATAAAACAAGAGTCCTGATAATTGAGTGGGTGGAAAGAGGGGAGGGGGGAGGTTCTACTTACCTAAACTGAGAAGAGGCCTCAGAATCTGAGACTTGATATCACTTAGTTTTGAATAGAACTGTCTTTCTGTAGTAGCCAACTCATGGAGACTGGCAATATATCCCATAATGTTTTTGTCCACCAAGGCTAGATAGCTGTCTTTTCCTGCTGTCACTCTGCTTATATATCCAAGCTAAAACAGGAAAAGAAAAAGATCAAAGATAAAATATAATTTATTAGTAGCAATTTGGGCACTGAAGTTGGCTGATATCAGCTGGTGAGAGCCAATGCAGGAATTTTGCAGCAAGTTGCTTATTAAATCGTTAGTAGTTTGAAAGTAGCAATAGGGAAATTACCAGAAAAAATTGGAAAACATTACAAATCAGAGCTTTTGGTTTTATTTTGATTTTTAGGGCTGGTTTACCAGTACATTGTTGTTATATACCTATAGCATGATCTATATATAACTATATACATCTATACTATTATTTATTGCCACAATACCTTTTATTTCATTTTACATGTGGTTAGAACCACAGACCCTCTAAATATACAGAGATCCAAATGATACAGACACATGCCTCAGGACCCCTTTTTGCATGAAATAGATAAGAGCAGAGAGGATCTCTATGCTGTATGTCAAAATATCAACGATCTAGGAGCTATCTTTTAAAAGTACAACAGAAAGGGGTTTTCTTTAAAAGGGGATTTTGTCATTTATTCATGACACCACTGAATAAAAACTTTTGATGCCTTTTGTCACATATCCCTATTAAAGTAGGCAACCAAGCTGCAGGCCAATAGACTATTAACAGCCCATGGTAACTAAAGACACATATTGAGTCTCATCTCTTTCATCAGCCTATTTCATCCTTTATCTGGACTGTGGAATCTTTAATGAGGAATGTGGAGTCAGGGTCAAGGACTACAGAGAGTCAATTAGTATGTCTGGAATAACAGTCTAATATACAGTCTAATATAGGTCAAGAACCAAATCTTGGCCAGTGTTACCTTTAGCAAGAAAGATCTCACCCCTATATACATTCAGAGCTTACATATTTAGTCATAAAAACAAACACAAAGGGTAAAAAACAATCCATAGGATATATTAGTCAGTAAGAATAAAAAATCCAGAATGTACTAGCTTTGAGGGTTAATTTCCTTGCAGTGTATCACTTTGAGGGTGTGAGTTACTGAAGTGGGGAAAAAGAAAACCAGAAACAGATCAATGGTTTTATGTTTATGAAAAAGAGGTAAGAAGTAGGAAAGCAAAGAAATTCAGATCAATGAAGGAAAAATGAGGAAACAGTAGTAAACAAAATGAAAAGCTAAGAAAAGAGGGTAAGTGATGGGAAACAAAGCACTGTTTGTGGCCTGTCAGGTCTGCCACGAGCCCACCTCAGGCCCCTGCAATTTTTACTTCCCACTTACAGTTAAAAATTCATCTATTCAATTTCTATTCTGATTCATCTCTGAGGACTCCATGAACACAGTCAGAAGACTTCGCTGTGAAATATGTATTTTAATATCCCTATGTGAGGGTGTTAATTCAACAAATATAGAATATTTACTACGAGGATCCAACAGTAAACGAGAGAGCCTAAAACCCCTACTCTTATGAATCTTACAGTAAAAGGGAGGACAGACAATAGACAAAATAAGTAAACTATATAGTGTGTGGTATGATGATATGCACTGTGGAAAGAAATAAGGCAGGAAAAGGAGATAAGGAGAGAAGGGGGATGGCAAGTTGGTTTGCAATTTTAAATACATTAGTCAGAGACACTTAATAACAGGCATACCATACAAAAGCAACAAGACTTCTCATGTGTTATAGAATGTGGGCCTTAGGATCCAATTCCTGTTCACCTTACTACAGGAGAGAAGTATTGGAGTCTTAGTACCACTGTGATTCTCTGGAAGGTTGTCACCTTCTGTCGGGTCCTGCCGGCCACTGTAACATAATCCAGGCTGGAAGTCTTCGGTATCCACTAAAAACAGGGAATAATCCTGGCCTGCAGCTACACTCCAGACTCCATTTTCACTGTTCACCTGCAACGACAGGAGGACATTGTCTGTCCAAGATGAAGGAATCTGATGGAACTCCAAGTCCACGGGAAATGGAATGTTAAGTTACTTGAACAGGTGGAGTACAAAGTCAGTCACATCTCTAGATGGCAAAACTCACCCAGCAATGTACCCGATTAACTGCAGAACAGATGCAGGAGTGAGAAGGAACCCTTGTTCAGCCTGTAAATTTAGAACTGGATTGTTTTATAAAAAACTGAAATTTAAAAAGATAAAACCATAGATTTGATTTTTTCACTGTTATTTTTGGAAGTTGCCACAGACTCAGCTTGTACTACAAAGGCCCAGAAACTTCTAGAGCCCTATTCTGACAGCTAGGACACACCTTTGTCCATACACATTCTGCTATGTGCACAAAAATCAAGGTGAAAAGAAAATCTAACAAGGCTAAATTCCATCCTGGACAACTAAACCCATGGGTGCTAAAGCTGTTTTCCCACTTGGAACCCACTACCTCTCTGATGTGACTTCACTGTGTCCCAGGATGTTGAAAAAGGCAGGACCCCTTAGAAGCCCATCTACATGGATCCCCTAGACCAGTGGTGCTCAACGAGTAGTCTTTGCAGCAGCAGCAGCAGCAATCATCTATGAACATGTGAGAAATGCACACTCAGGCCACAGTGCTACTGGGGGGTCCAACCGGGCAACCTGCTTTGACAAGCTCTCCAGGTGATTCTGATGTATGCCAAAGTTTGAGAACCACTGCCTTAAATCAATGGTTTTCAAACCTTAGGATTCCACACAGTGACTCAGGAGCCACCATGGAAAGGCAGGTGCCAGGGTTTTGCCCCCAACCCACCTCCATCCTTCAACTAAAATAGTTCCACAGTTATCTGTTTTATGTAGGGGATTCTGCATAAGGTTTCATTTGAAGGAAGTGTTCTGCTAATGAAAACTACTGTCCCAGCCTGCAGACCCAGCTTCAGCCATGACTCGTATAAGAATAAGCAAAAAACTTCTAATCTGTTAGATTCTCTGTGTCTAGATAGGGTTCAAATCCTAGGTGATTAGGTGAATGTGTGTGTGTGTGTGTGTGTGTGAGCGTGCACACACACGCCTCCACTACTTTATAGTTATCCTCTTCCAGCATGACATTATTTTCTCAAATTCAGGCTACCCAAATAACTGACTTCCTGTTGGTTTTGCAAAGAATGAATTAAAATTTTTGGAGAAGGAAAGAGTCGTCTTCTTAGTCTCTAATCAAAACTAATTCAGATCTCACTCTGCCTTGACTTTAATTCACATATTAATTAAAATGACTTCAAAATGTTTTTCTCACCCCTCCCCGCAAAAAAACCCCAAAATAATGATGTTGTATTTTCATACACACAGTTAAAGGGTAACAAAACTAAAACCTTATAACAAATTCTATTCTCTCTTGTCTGACTCTAAAATTTTAAATAAAAATTGTATTTCCAGCGTCTCCATGCTATATTACAAAAGTTTCCTTAGTATGAATAGATGCATATTCTACTTTATTCAAATAACAGAAAACAAGGAACAGTGAGTTACCATATTTTTATTTGTGATAAAATATCAGAAATTGAACAGCTTACCACTAAAATGTTTTATGCTGAAAATATTTAAGATTGGAGCTAGAATTAACAACTGTTCCCTAATGTTTTATTTAAGTCTTTTCTTCCCAGTAAAATTAAGTTCACTGGAAGGAAAGGCAGCATGTAAAGGTCTTATATAGTGATGGACGCACAGTGTACACTGAATACATGAATCAGCATAATATGTATTCACTATAGCTTATATGTGAATGATGTTCCTGAAACTGAAGTAACTATACTTTTTTAGTCTCTATTACTCTCAGTGGAGAGAGCATGTGTTGGGATAGGGGAGATATCAGAATCAAACTATGAATACATGAGCTCCACATTCCATTCTGTTAGCCTACCAGGCTATCAGCATGCCTACTCCCTGCCAACAACACCCCCCAAAACAAACAAATCTTATATAAGGAGTCAATACTATTGATGAATTTTGTATTTCTGCAGGACGTTGTGGCAGAAAAAAAGGTTGAGAAACAGTCCTATAAAACTGCATCACAGAGACTAGAAGTTACCAATCTCTGAATAGCATTACAGAAACTAAAACCAATTCACACAGCAGTGAAGAAATTATCTATGCTTTTAGCTTCCCTATAGAAAATTAAAAGGGTTAAAAAAGGTTTTACTACTATGTATGTAAAAACAAAACAAACAAAACAAACCATCAAATAATGTTACACAAAAGTCACACTTAAAAGTCAAACTTAGGTGAGAAGTCAGAGTAGGCATTATTTGGTAGTATAAAGCTCAAAAGTCAATATCACAGTGCTAGAAACATTTGATTTAAAAGAATGAACTTGTTCATTTTTACTTAAAAAAAAACTATGAATGCTCAATGAAGCCAAGAAGAAAAGAAATATACACTAACACATCAAAAAAAGGAAACGTTTAGCCTGAAAACAAGTGGCTTCACTTTTTTTTTTTTAATGTACATCATAACAAACTTAGGTTACAAGTATACAATTCTCCTAATTTTATAAAACAAGAAATGGAGAAATATAAAGTGTTCTAACTTAGAATTCTGGAATAAGTTGCTATAAAAGTTATCAAATTCACTAAAGTACCTTTACAAGACGAGGAACTGTTGTTGGAAAATCGGAATGCCCAAGTTGACCAAAGGTATTGCTACCCCATGAGTAAACCTATTAGAAAACAACAGGAAAGTAGGTAAGAGATGTGACTCTGAGTTTCCATGTCAATTCTGAACTTTTATAATAACATATATATACCAACAGTTACACACAGGTTACTTATACTAGCTTTCCACTCTTTAGAATAACTAATATTAAGGAAATTCATTTTAAAACAAGACTGAGATAATGGGGAGACAGAGTACACAGTTAAGACACAGTCCAAGGATTAATAATAACAGTAACTAATATTTTGGGGGGGGTTATTACCTGTCAGGCATTGTTCTGAATATACTTTCTGTGTATTAATTAATGTTTCATTATCACAAGAACCCTTTTTTTAATAAGGAAATTGGCCCAGGGAGGTCACAAATTTGTAAGCAGGCCAGGATTTAATCCCAGGAACTATGCTATACTGCCTCTTACAAAGAAAGCAATTTTTTAAAAAAAAGGTAAGTACCATGAAGAAAAAGTAATCATGATTTTTTACTCTGTGGATAGGAGTACTATGGAATGACTGGAGAGCCTTTTTATACATGAAGAGTTGCTGTAGGAGACACACAAATACCTATGCTCCACTACAGACAAAAAACAACCAGATTGCAATGGCTATGTTTAATGAAAATGGTTTTGTTTATTCTGATTATAAAAGCAATTCATGATCACTGTACAAGACTGTGACAGTACGAAGAAATAAAAAGGAAGTGAAAACCATTGATGAATCAACCACTTAGAGATAACTACTGATACTACCTTGTTTTAGGAACATACACATATATCAGTATAATTTCAGAAATTTTAATATCTACTAGATATAATGAATATACAAAATGGGACTCTACTATCAATGCTGTTTTGTGACCTGATGTTTTTTATGTAATGCTCTGCACTGACATTTTTCTAGGTCAACAAGTACAGAGCTACAATATCATTTATAATAACTACATAAAACTCCACTGTGGGTATAGTTTAATCAATTACCTAATGAAGTAAGTACATTTATTAATAATTTCTTTCCAATTACTTAATATAAAAATTACATTTAAAATCCTTGGATATATATATATTAGTGTATATATTTCCTTAGGATAAGTTCCTAGGCAAAGAACTCTGGGTCAATGAACACACATTCTGATTTTTGATACATACTGACAAACTGTCTTCCAGCAAAGTCCAGTGTACATTCCATTCCCACCAGCACTGTGTGTACCTTTTCCCCACACTCTCACCAACACTTAGTACTAAATGCAATCCTTGCTAACATGATAGGTGAGAAAATTTTGTTTTAATTTAAATCTGCTTACTGAGTAGTTGACCACCTTTTCATTTCTTGCTGGCCATTTCTATTTTTTCTTCTATGAATGACATACAAATGTCCTTTCACAATTTTTCTTTATGGACCAGGTAATAACACAGTCATATATGTTACAAATTTTTTTTCCCGTATGTTATGTATCTTAATTTAGTTTATGGGGTTTTTTTGGTTTGTGTTTTGGTTTATGCTGTATGGGACTGCTGAATTATTACGGAGACAAACATATCACCTTCACTTTCTAATTTCTGGTTTTGATGTCATGTCTTTTTCTACTCCTAAGATTACTGAAAAAAAAATCACCTGTGTTCTTACACCTGTAAGGTTTTATTTCTTAAAATCTACATCTTTACTCCATCTGGAATTAGAATATGTAAAGTTATCTTAATTTCCTTCTGCAAAAAAGAAGCCAGTGGTTCTAACAGTACTTACTGAACACTCAGTCTTGTTTTTCCAACTGATTTGAAATGCCCACTTTTTATCATAGACTAAATTCTCATACACACTTGGGTCTATTTCAATTCTACAGGTATATTTCTGTTATAATAATCTGTTTGTAGTTTTATAATATATTTTATAAGGCTAATTCTTACTCTTCCTTTCTGTTCTTTTTCAGAATTTATGTGGCAACTCCTATGTTTATTCTCCTAGAATAATTTTGGGAATCACTTTATTAAGTTGTAAATATTCTATTGGAATATTTGGGGATTGTACAGAATTTACACTCTACTGATTTAATAATCTAGGAGAAATGGCATTTTTGCAATGTTGATTCTTCTCATCTAAAAATAAAATTTCTTGACAACAATCCTGCAGCCTGTGGAACAAAAACCACATTCACAGAAAGATAGACAAGTTGAAAAGGCAGAGGGCTATGTACCAGATGAAGGAACAAGATAAACGCCCAGAAAAACAACTAAATGAAGTGGAGATAGGCAACCTTCCAGAAAAAGAATTCAGAATAATGATAGTGAAGATGATTCAGGACCTCGGAAAAAGAATGGAGGCAAAGATCGAGAAGATGCAAGAAATATTTAACAAAGACCTAGAAGACTCAACAACAAACAAACAGAGATGAAAAATACAATAACTGAAATGAAAACTACACTAGAAGGAATCAATAGCAGAACAACTGAGGCAGAAGAACAGATAAGTGACCTGGAAGACAGACTGGTGGAATTCACTGCTGCAAACAGAATAAAGAAAAAAGAATGAAAAGAAATGAAGACAGCCTAAGAGACCTCTGGGACAACATTAAACACAACAACATTTGCATTATAGGGGTCCTAGAAGGAGAAGAGAGAGAGAAAGGACCAGAGAAAATATCTGAAGAAATTATAGCTGAAAACTTCCCTATCATGGGAAAGGAAATAGCCACCCAAGTCCAGGAAGTGCAGAGGGTCCCATACAGGATAAACCCAAGGAGAAACACGCCGAGACACATAGTAATCAAATTGGCAAAAATTAAAGACAAAGAAAAATTATTAAAAGCAGCAAGGGAAAAACGACAAATAACATACAAGGGAACTCCAAAAAGATTAACAGCTGATTTCTCAGCAGAAACTCTACAAGCTAGAAGGGAGTGGCATGATATACTGAAAGTGATGAAAGGGAAGAAGCTACAACCAAGATGACTCTACCTGGCAACGATCCCATTCAGATTCGATGGAGAAATCAAAAACTTTACAGACAAGCAAAAGCTAAGAGAATTCAGCACCACCACACCAGCTCTACAACAATGCTAAAGGAACTTCTCTAAGTGGGAAACACAAGAGAAGAAAAGGACCTACAAAAACAAACCCAAAGCAATTAAGAAAATGGGCATAGGATCATACATAGGGATAATTACCCTAAACGTGAATGGATTAAATGCTCCAACCAAAAGACACAGGCTTGCTGAATGGATACAAAAACAAGACCCATATATATGCTGTCTACAAGAGACCCACTTCAGACCTAGGGACACATTCAGACTGAAAGTGAGGGGATGGAAAAAGATATTCCATACAAATGGAAATCCAAAGAAAGCTGGAGTAGCAATACTCATATCAGATAAAATAGACTTTAAAATAAAGAATGTTACAAGAGACAAGGAAGGACACTACATAATGAACAGGGGATCAATCCAAGAAGAAGATATAACAATTATAAATATATATGCACCCAACATAGGAGCACCTCAATACATAACGCAACTGCTAACAGCTATAAAAGAAAAAAATCGACAGTAACACAAAAATAGTGGGGGACTTTAACACCTCACTTAACCTAATGCACAGATCATCCAAACATAAAATTAATAAGGAAACACAAGCTTTAAATGACACAATAGACCAGATAGATTTAACTGATATTTATAGGACATTCCATCCAAAAACTGCAGATTACACTTTCTTCTCAAGTGCACATGGAACATTCTCCAGGATAGATCACATCTTGGGTCACAAATCAAGCCTCAGTAAATTTAAGAAAACTGAAATCACAGCAAGCATCTTTTCTGACCACAATGCTATGAGATTAGAAATGAATTACAGGGGAAAAAACGTAAAAAACACAAACACATGGAGGCTAAACAATACATTACTAAATAACTAAGAGGTCACTGAAGATATGAAAGAGGAAATCAGAACATACCTAGAGACACATGACAATAAAAACATGATGATTCAAAACCTATGGGATGCAGCAAAAGCAGTTCTAAGAGGGAAGTTTATAGCTATACAAGCCTACCTTAAGAAACAAGAAAAATCTCAAATAAACAATCTAAACTTAGACCTAAAGGAACTAGAGAAACAAGAACAAACAAAACCCAAAGTTAGCAGAAGGAAAGAAATCATAAAGGTCAGAGCAGAAATAAATGAAATAGAAACAAAGAAAACAATAGCAAAGATCAATAAAACTAAAAGCTGGTTCTTTGAGAAGATAAACAAAATTGATAAACCGTTAGCCAGACTCGTCAAGAAAAAGAGGGAGAGGACTCAAATCAATAAAATTAGAAATGAAAAAGGAGAAGTTACAACAGACACCGCAGAAATACAAAGCATCCTAAGAGACTACTGCAAACAACTCTATGCCAATAAAATGGACAACCTGGAAGAAATGGACAAAATCTTAGAAAGGTATAACCTTCCAAGGCTGAACCAGGAAGAAATAGAAAATATGAACACACCAATCACAAGTAATGAAATTGAAACTGTGATTAAAAATCTTCTAACAAACAGAAGTCCACGACCAGATGGCTTCCCAGGTGAATTCTATCAAACATTTAGAGAAGAGCTAACACCCATCCTTCTCAAACTCTCCAAAAAATTGCAGAGGAAGGAACACTTCCAAACTCATTGTATGAGGCCACTATCACCCCGATACCAAAACCAGACAAAGATACTACAAAACAAGAAAATTACAGACCAATATCACTGATGAATATAGATGCAAAAATCCTCAACAAAATACTAGCAAACAGAATCCAACAACACGTTAAAAGGATCCTACACCATGATCAAGTGGGATTTATCCCAGGGATGCAAGGATTCTTCAATACATGCAAAGAAATCAATGTGATACACCATATTAACAAGTTGAAGAATAAAAACCATATGATCATCTCAATAGATGCAGAAAAAGCCTTTGACAAAATTCAACACCCATTTATGAAAAAAACTCTCCAGAAAGTGGGCATAGAGGGAACCTACCTCAACATAATAAAGGCCATGTACGACAAACCCACAGCAAACATCATTCTCAATGGTGAAAAACTGAGAGCATTTCCCCTAAGGTCAAGAACAAGAAAAGGATGTCCACTCTCACCATTATTATTCAACCTAGTTTTGGAAGTCCTAGCCATGGCAGTCAGAGAAGAAAAAGAAATAAAAGGATACAAATTGGAAAAGAAGAAGTAAAACTGTCACTGTTTACAGATGACATGATACTATACATAAGAGGATCCTAAAGATGCCACCAGAAAACTACTAGAGTCTATCAATGAATTCGGTAAAGTTGCAGGATACAAAATTAATGCACAGAAATCTCTTGCATTCCTTTATACTAATGATGAAAAATCTGAAAGAGAAATTTAGGAAACATTCCCATTTACCATTGCAACAAATAGAATAAAATACCTAGGATTAAACCTACCTAGGGAGACAAAAGACCTGTATGCAGAAAACTATAAGACACTGATGAAAGAAATTAAAGATGATACCAACAGATGGAGAGATATACCACGTTCTTGGATTGGAATAATCAATACTGTGAAAATGACTATACTACCCAAAGCAATCTACAGATTCAATGCAATCGCTATCAAATTACCAATGGCATTTTTTACGGAACTAGAACAAATCATCTCAAAATTTGTATGGAGACACAAAAGACCCCGAATAGCCAAAGCAGTCTTGAGGGAAAAAAATGGAGCTGGAGGAATCAGACTCCCTGACTTCAGACTATACTATACAAAGCAACAGTAATCAAGACAATATGGTACTAGCACAAAAACAGAAACATAGATCAATGGAACAAGATAGAAAACCCAGAGATAAGCCCACGAACCTATGGTCAACTAATCTGTGACAAAGGAGGCAAAGATATACAATGCAGAAAGGACAGTCTCTTCAATAAGTGGTGCTGGGAAAACTAGACAGCTACATGTAAAAGAATGACATTAGAACACTCCCTAATACCATACACAAAAATAAACTCAAAATGGATTCGAGACCTAAATGTAAGACCGGACACTATAAAACTCTTAGAGGAAAACATAGGAAGAACACTCTTTATTTTTTTTTTTTTGCGGTACGCGGGCCTCTCACTGTTGTGGCCTCTCCCGTTGCGGAACACAGGCTCTGGACGCGCAGGCTCAGCAGCCATGGCTCACGGGTCTAGCCGTTCTGCGCCATGTGGGATCTTCCCAGACTGGGGCACGAACCCGTGTCCCCTGCATCGGCAGGCGGACTCTCAACCACTGCGTCACCAGGGAAGCCCCGAAGAACACTCTTTGACACAAATCACAGCAAGATCTTTTTTGACCCACCTTCTAGAGTAATGGAAATAAAAAGAAAAATAAACAAATGGGACCTAATGAAACTTCAAAGGTTTTGCACAGCAAAAGAAACCATAAACAAGACGAAAAGACAACCCTCAGAATGGGAGAAAATATTCGCAAACGAATCAACAGACAAAGGATTAATCTCCAAATATATAAACAGCTCATGCAGCTCAATACTAAAGAAACAAACAAGCCAATCCAAAAATGGCAGAAGACCTAAATAGATATTTCTCCAAAGAAGACATACAGATGGCCAAGAAGCACATGAAAAGCTGCTCAACATCACTAATTCTTAGAGAAATGCAAATCAAAACTACAATGAGGTATCACCTCACACCAGTTAGAATGGGCATCATCAGAAAATCTACAAACAACAAATGCTGGAGGCAGTGTGGAGAAATGGTAACCCTCTTGCACTGTTGGTGGGAATGTAAATTGATACAGCCACTATGGAGAACAGTATGGAGGTTCCTTAGAAAACTAAAAATAGAATTACCATGTGACCCAGCAATCCCACTACTGGGCATATACCCAGAGAAAACCAGAATTCAAAAAGACACATGCACCCCAATGTTCATTGCAGCACTGTTTACAATAGCCAGGTCATGGAAACAACCTAAATGCCCATCGACAGACGAATGGATAAAGAAGTTGTGGTACATATATACAGTGGAATATTAGCCATAAAAAGGGACAAAACTGAGTCATTTGTTGAGACGTGGATGGATCTAGAGACTGTCATACAGAGTGAAGTAAGTCAGAAAAAGAAAAACAAATATCGTATATTAACGCATGTATGTGGAACCTAGAAAAATGATACAGATGAACCAGTTTGCAGGGCAGAAGTTGAGACTCAGATGAACAAACATATGGACACCAAGCGGGGGAAAACCGTGGTGGGGTGGGTATGGTGGTGTGCTGAATTGGGCGATTGGGATTGACATGTATACACTGATATGTATAAAATGGATGACTAATAAGAACCTGCTGTATAATAAATTAAATAAAATTCAGAAAATAATAATAATAAAAATTTCTCTCTTTACTCCTATTTTCTTTTATAACTTAAAAGAGTGGGCTTTACACTTCTCCTGTTAACGATGTTCCTATTTCCTTAATACTTTTGTTGTAATTGTGAACAGCTTCTTTTTCCCCAAGTATGCTTTCTGCTTCACCTTATGTATAAAAGAAAGCTAGCAATTTTTATGCTTATTTTGTAACTTGCCACCTTCCTAATTTTTTATTTTTAAGCCTTTTGATGATTCATATGTTAATAATAATAAAATTATCCTTTTCTTTCCTAATATTTATATTTATTTATATGAGCTATAATAGCTTTTTGGCTATCCTACTATGTGATAGTTAAAATAAAGCACTTAAAGGTTTTAGAATCTTTTATTGACTTTTCTTAAAAAGATAAAGGGACTGATGAAGAATCATTATATGAATATATTTAAGAATAAGTTTGAAAATCTACTTTCCTTAGGAGGGTTTATGCATATGGGCATGGTTTTAAATGATTCTGGAGGTCACTTTCAGGTCCCACAATTTTAAGAGAGAAATACGTTTTGGTTTCTTAGTGTCTTACTTATGGATTTTCTTCATCAGAAAACAGAAATTCACCAATACCCTAGAAAACTCAGTTCTATTTTTCCATAAGAGCACGTTATAGAAAGCTTCTTTGTCAAGTAGGCCAATGTTGAATCCAAAGTCTACAGTCACAGGGCGAGAGAGAGTCATGGACATATACACACTAACAAACGTAGTAAGGTAGATAGCTAGGGGGAAGTGGCCGCAAGGCACAGGGATATTAGCTCGGTGCTTTGTGACAGCCTGTAGCGTCGGGATAGGGAGAATGGGAGGGAGGGAGACGCAAGAGGGAAGACATATGGGAACATATGTATATGTATAACTGATTCACTTTGTTATAAAGCAGAAACTAACACACCATTGTAAAGCAATTATACCCCAATAAAGATGTTTAAAAAAACAACAACAAAGTCTACAGTCACATGTGTGACTTTAGCCAAGTACGTAATTTCTCTAAACCTCCCTTTCCTCACCTGTAAAATGGAAATAATACAATGCAATGTAAAACACTGAAAAGATCAAATGAGATACAGGATTGTTGCCTGACACACAGCATATACTCAATAAATGATGGTCCAATCTCATCAGGTTGGCCTTCCATGAAATTAAGATCAGCTTTTAATAGTTTGTCTCCTACCTGGGATTTCGCAGTAAGTGCAAGAGAATGGTAACCACCTGCCTCCAGATGGATTACTTCTTTACCATCCAGACATTTTACACACAATGGTTGAAGCCTTAAAGAAAAACATACACAGACACATACAAATTCAAAGTAAGAAGTATTCTCAGCAAGAATCATGGCCTTTCTCAAATTACAGAGTAAGTGCTTTCAAGTAAAAGTAAATATTTCAAAACAAAACATTAAAATAAAAATACTGGATGTATGTTCAATCTACTCCTAAATATAAATAATTTGGAATGGTTTCAACCTAATCTTTGTCTATTAATCACTAATTAACCACCATAGTTCAGAATCTGTTAAGAATCATAAAACCACTGAATGATTCATATGGCAGAGAATATACTTAGGACAATGAAATACAACCAAAGAGGGGAGTTGTCATTTTTTTAACACATTAGTTGCTTTCACTCTGCTAGGAATAAAAGAGACATTTATATTAACTGGCTATTTTAGATAATCATTCTATTTACACACTTTCACAAATATCTATTGTTAATATCATAAGAGTTTCTCTTAAACAAAACAGTTTTTCCGTGATGTACATGAATAGACATGGTTTATTACTGTGGTTATAGTTATTCTGGCAGCAGCAGATAGACCTCTTTCAGGTAAAAAAAAAATTGTTGGTTGTGTTTTATAAGTTAAAAATTTGAACCATTCATGTGTTCCAATGAAATACAATCTTATCCCAAACACCCCTTTCTGTATTCTAAGATGAATATACATCAAAGAAGAGATGGAAGGATATACCATAGATACTTAAGTCCTTTATTACTAGAAACAAATTCAAGACTAAGACTGATTGGGGGTGGGAGGTATTTGTTTTGTTTTTTATCAGAGTTAATGGTGTATAATAATCTAGAGCTAGAAGAAACCAGATTTCCTCTATGAGGAAATGAGATTTGGAGACCTTCACCAGGAGAGAGGTTATTTGTTTAAGCTAATTTCTAACAGTAAACACTGGCAGCACTCACCTAGGCAGAACATCACCATGCCCCAGCTGTCCTTCCTTCCCTTTCCCCCAGGTCCACACCTCTGTTCTCAGAGAAGGCAGGAGAGCATCCGCTTCTCCACTGTATGTAGGGGTCAGAACCACTGTCCGCGTTTTCACCCTTGCAGCTTTTCTCAAGAGCCTGGGGGAGACTGAAAACAAACCAGAGATATCATGAGGGAGTAGATGGGTGAGATAAAAAGTACCACTTTAATGAACTGTTGATTTTCAAAGAAATACACTAACATGGTATTTGTGAAGCATATTCTACAGGTTCTCTGCAAAACTGGGGATTAAGAAGTCAAATGAGTTTGGTAAACACTGCCTACTGCATTCTTTCCTCCCCCCTACCTGCCCTGTAGAGATTCTCACACACGCATTAGCATGCTAAAGGTACTGAAAAGTCCTGCAATTAAAAGCCCTGTTTAAATCTGTTTAACCCTGCCCCACTTCCAAACATTTAGCCACAAAATCCTTTTTTGTATAACATTTGTTATACAGAATGTCTACGTGACATCCTATGGAACTGGTATTCTAAAGAATAAGCTTAACAAAATACTACACTAAGGCTAACAAATATTTTTCCCATTTCAAAGCAGAGTTAAAAGTTAAGCCTTTCCAAATTAAGGTCTAAGGTCAAGCATACTATAAATATTGTAACAAAAGATTTATTTTAGACATAAAACTTAAAAGTTTCTACAGTGAGGAAATGGTTATGAATGGGAAGTACTAAAAAGATTTTGTATTTTGCTGCCTACTTTAAATTATTTTATAGAGAAGTTAATATTTTAAAAAAAGAATGCTGACATCTTTTAGAGTGTTCAAAATTGTAACAAAGGCGTACAACACTGTGTAAATCTTGTACACCATTCTGGTGACAGGATATGTTTTGAAGAAAATCATCAAATGTCACTAGGTATAGACTTAAGTCACTTGGTCATTAAGTTGTGGGCCACAAAGAAAGTGATCATCCCCGGCTAAGATCACAATCTTTTCTGGTGAATGTATCACCCACTTGTACATACAAAGACTCAAATACACCTACTTGAGGTTTCCTCAAAGATGTATTCTAGATCATTTTAAAAGAGAGAGAAAAAGAGTACATGGAAAAGTTTTTCTAAAGATACTTTAAGTTTACTAAGTAAAATTTAACCTAAGGAAATAAGTCTGTTAGTAGAATTGCATATTTCACATGGTCTAATGGCATGACAAAAATCAATATCCCACATTTGTGGTTCAAGGAGATCTCAAATATTATATTATTCTGAAAATGCTAAAGGACATTTCAGAATAAGAACATTTTGGCCCAAGATTATTCTTCAGACTTAGCAGAATTCATGGGATACACACACACACACACACATATAAAATCAGGACTAGGGTTTTATTTGCACAGATGAATCTAGTGGCAATGAGAATCAGGAGGCAGGATAGCAAAAGTGCTCAGTGGCACAAGAGAGAGCAATAAGTAGAACACAGGTAGGGAATAGGGGCATAGCAGAAAAGGTAAGTTTTAGTCTAGTCTAGTATTCCTAACTTCCTAACCACTGGTTTATACCATTTTGTGCAAAGCTCTAAACTATAGCCCATGGGTCAAATAGAGTCCACTGCCTGCTTTTGTAAATAAGATTTACTGGAATATAGCTCATTTATTAATGTATTATCTATGACTGCTTTTAAGCAAAGTCAAGTAGTTGTAACAGAGACTGTATGGCCTACAAATCACAAAATATTTCTCTTTAGCTCTTTATAGAGAAAGTTTGCCAGGAACTCCCTGGTTCAGTAGTTAGGACTCCGCGCTTTCACTGCCAAGGGCACAGGTTCAATCGCTGGTCAGGGCAAAAAAAAAAAAAAAAGAGAGAAACTTTGCCAACCCCTGGTTGATCTAATCCAATACTTCTTGAACTTTAATGTGCATGTTAATCACCTTGGGATCTTGTTATAATGTATATTCTGATTCACTAAGTTTGGTATGCAGCCTGAAATCCTGCATTTCTAACAAACTCCCAGATGATGCTGATGTGGCTGGTCTGCAGGCCACCTTGAGAAGCAAAAGTCTAGATGACTGAGACTCCCGAACTGAGTGAGAAATGTAGAAGAAACAACTGTGCAATATTCTCAATATTCTAAGAAGTTGATTGCTAATGGTTTCAGAAAATGAAGCTTTCTCTTATTGAAGCTTAAAATCATCCTCACTTTCAGGGCGTAAGTACATTAACTCCTCATTTACCCAATGATCACATCTGCAACTTCATCGATCTGGAGTCCAGGCCCACCCAGGAAATAAGGAGGCTACTGCTACATTCCAGAACAATCAAATAAGACTCAAAACAAGGTTCATAAGCAGAAGCAGGTATTATGAAAAAGTGAGGGTCTAAAGTTATTTCTAAAGCAGAGAAACATGTAGCTTTTAAAAAGCTATTTAATTAAATACATTTTGACATATGTTAGGAAATATTATAACATGGCATGTGATGTCAGGAGCATCTTGGATTCACCAAAAGTCAACTCACAAAAGCTGGTTATTTCCTTACCTTGTGACAACAATCCAGGGAGAGAGAGTCTTCGGCTGCCTCCCTCTGATTCTTCTTCTCTGATATCCACAAGGCTTGAACTCTTCTTTCCTTGCATTGACTCCTGTTTAACCTGTTCTTCTCTGCTATCTTTCAGACCCTCTGGGCCTATGGGACTACTGCCTGCCTGAGCTCCAGGTTCACAAGGGGCTGTACTATAAAAGTTCATAACTTTCTTAAGAGACAAGGTCCCAGCTTCATATGTAGCAGCCACTCTCACACCAACAGCAGATGCACAAGAGGCCACTAGGCTGTTCAGGGCTGAAGTGCTTGTGGTTGCTGGGCTGTGAAGATTAGGAATCGCTTCTGCTACAAGAGGCTAAAATATACACACGTAAAAAAGTATATAAAAATACAATCCCACATACAACAAGCAATCAATAAAAAGAAAGTGTAACATCTATCACTATTTGCAAATACAAGAATCTAAAACAACAAGAGGTCTCTTCATCTCCAACCTAAAGGTATCCCTTCTTGATCACAGATTTAACACATTAGATGGAAATGAGTACTTAAAATACAGTTCCTTATCAAAAGTACTTCCTTTTGTTTGAGTGGTGTTTTATCACGGTATTTAAAAATAGGTCCCAGCTGCTTTTATAAAATAAACACAGCAGAAGGGAGAGGGGAGGGAAGGTATGGAAAACATCGCCTTCAATATGAGGTAATAGCCCTGGATAGAAGGTTGAAAAAATGCAAGTTTTATTATTGATCACTACTAGGAAAAATTACACAAGTACACAAGAAAATACACAAGAAATAATGAGAAAAAATTACATTTTAAGAAGAAAAGGCTTTTCCTAAAATGTTTTATAAACACAAATTTATATATGGCATACACAGGCAGAAAATAAGTTACACCTCTAAACTATCCGCCCCCAAACTATGTTCTGAAATTTCTGTCCTTCTACTGTCTCATCAAGAGTTATTTTCCATGACCCAGGGGCAAGGTAAACTGAAAGATTACCTTTGCTCTCACTACCATCGAGCAATGTGGTAGGTTAATCATTAAACATTTGGATCCAAGGTTCTTAGTGTTATTCACAGCTGTATTAGAAAGCCAACTAAAGTTTTCTGATATCTTAGTGAAAAATCAGTTAAAACTTACTCTGAGCTGTCAAGCACCACTGTTTACTAAAAAAGAAAGTCACTAGATATACCTACTTAACACACGAAAAAGCTTTCGGCTCATGAGCATAGGTCACAATGAAAATTTTGTTTCCTATGCTACCCAAAGATCCCAAGGGGTGGAAGGGGGTGTGTGTATATCTTAATTTGTCCTGAATTGCAAACCAAACCAAAAATATTTTTTAACACTGACTTCTGATTTTTCTTAAAGGAAATAATTCCTGTTCCCTGCACAGTGCCTGACATGTAGTAGGCACTCAATACATTCTGTTCAATACTAAATTCAACAAAATGTGAGTCTTTAATTAAAATATCCAACAAAATAAACAAATATACCATATAAAAAAAGATAAATACAAAGCCTATTACTTCCTTGGTGACACAGTTCTCATGATAACTTGTTCAGAAAAACTGGTGTCACTATTTCCACCATCTATTTACAAAAGCTTATAACAGAAGCAGTGATGGTATTTAGGGGTGACTAATTTAGAGAGTTCTTACCATTAGGTGAAGGAAAGTCAAAAAAACTCTACCTTATATAAACTTTAAACTATTGTTCTAACTGGCTCCTCTACTTAATTATATTTAACAATTCATAAAATAAGTAAATAAAACAAAAACACATGCCCAGCAATTTTGATGGAAGACATAATTTCAGGGGTTCCAATCAACCAACAGCAAAATGCAATAATGAAATATATGCTTCATTGCCAAATACTTTATTTCACAAACGTGAGATATTCTTTCAATTACATCTGGCCAGAAGAAGAAAACTTGTCCTAAGCCACATAAATTCCTAATGGTTAGCTGTATGATTGAGACACTATTTACAAAGATGGAATTACACTTAGTTAAACACACACTGCCAAAACTAGCATAGGTAACCAAAACTTTAAATGTTTAACCAAACAGGTCCAAAGAAAAGTGCAATTTCAATGATGATAATCTATTATTCAAATAAACAGTAAATAAACTTTTAACTACAACTTTAATAAATCAGAGAAATGACTTTTGGAAAGTCAAAGTCTAACTTTTTTATAAGCATGTACGAGTCCTGTTCAATTATTACTTTTGCTTTGTTTAGATTTTTCTTTCTCCAAACAGCTTCTTAATAAAAAATTAAAAAAAAAAAATCAAACATCTACAAGGTTCGGTGAGTAGACTGTGAAATAAAAACTGTTTCTAAAAACACCTCTAAGCCACGTTCCCATTCTGAACCAGGAAACAACAGTGATGAAGAATCCAGAGGCTATGTGGTTTCAAAAACCTGAAAGCAACGCCACAAGGCAGCTCTTTTATGATTAGTTTTTTTTTTTTTTTTTTTGAGTCTTAACCACTGGACCACCAAGGAAGTCCCTAGGATTATATGTTTTTGTTTAGATTTGTTTTCTTAGCGTTCTGGAAAAGCAAAAACAAAAGGCTTCCACTAAGAGTAAAAAAACAAGTATCCTTTAGAACAATTTGTTTTAAGTAGGGAGACACAGCTTACTACATGCCCCTGGTAAATAGCTTTTCTCCACTTACTACAAGTTTTCAAAGTGAAAGTAGTTTAAACCAGATGAAAAGAATATAAAACCCTCCACCCAGTGATGCCCAGTGAGGACCACTGGTATAACTGAAAAGAATTCGAACAGTATGTAATGCCAGTCAGTTTCAAGTCTGCCTATAAGCGAGGGAGGGATCCGCCACACAGCAAACTTCTCTGATAAAGAAGGAAAGGATTTTTCTCAACAGTATCTCAAGAGTGCTACAAATACAGATAAGAGAATTCTTTGTGAATATGTAGTCATGTTAGATTAAACACTTCAGGGGCCCACCTTAGCCATGGGGGAAAAAGTACTTGGGGAAAAAAAATGGGATTTTTCTACTTACAAAAGAATCCCAGAATAACATCTTTCAACATCATAAATAAAGGGCCAGAATTTGAACATGAAGAGTAATTTTGAATTAATCCAGGGTTTTCCTTATCTAGGCTTGCATGATAAGACAGATTAATAGTCAAACTCAAAAAATAAAAAAATGGTACCAACCCTTAGGTATTTTAAAGTTTCTCAAGAAAACTCATATGGTTCAACTTTATATTATAAAATGTAGCAGGTACCTGAGATGGCACTGGCTTTTCACCATTCTCTGAGTTCTCTCTTACTGAATGATCTGACAGTTTCTGCACGTATTCATTTACTGCCTGAGTGTCAGGGTACGATGGTATACTTCTTGCAGAAGAAATTTCAGGTGTTCCCATGACATCTTGTGGGGAGGAAATGGTCTCAACACTTGTGGTCTGAACATTTCCAACATTCAGTTCGGTAGCAGCAGGCAGCTCATTTTGTACGAAGCTGTTCTCAAACACTTCTCCCTTGCCATCAAGGGTTTCAGTGGAGGGGCTGATGGCAGTGCTGGCCTGGTTTTCTGACTGGGATTCTGACAGTGTCACGCCTAATGGACAGCAATGGCTGTCTGATATAATCACATGGTCTTCTTTGTCAGTCATTGTAATTAACAGCTGGCTGCACTGGTTACATCTTTCTGGCACTGGCTTCAGATCCTGGGAAGGGAGGCACTGCACCAGGGCTAAGCTGTGGAACGCACCACAGGCAACTTGTAGCACTACTCGCCCAGCAAGATGTTCCACCTTTTGTGGCTTTGTCACTGGGAAGGTAGTGGTAATGAGACCCAACTGACAACCGGTACCCCATGCCCAAATCTCCCTGCTTAGGGACAATGCCAGAGTGTGCTCCTCGCCACATGCCAGCTGCAAGACCCTGACCGCTAACAAAGGACTGGTCTCGGAATCAGAAATGCTGACAGGATTTGGTTCCGGAACATACTGCTGGTTAGCTACCGCACACTGGCCAGCAGAGTTCTCCCCCCACATGTACACTACGCCACTTTCTGTCACTGCTCCGTTGTGGAAACTCCCTGTTGCCACAGTAACAACATACTGCCCAACCAGCACCTCTTCTAGAATGGGGCTACTCGGACAAATCTCTGCTGGTTCACTTCTCCAGGGGAGAGTCCCAAAGCTGTAGACCTCACCATCTGAAGGTTTGAAAAAAAAAAAAAAAAAAAAGGGAGGGAGTTAGTGAATTCACTAGAAACTTTATCAGCTAACTTTTAGTCCCCTCTAGGTTTAACAAAATAGAATTTTTTTTTCTTTTTTTAATTTTCAAAAGCACAGTTGTAGAAATTTGGTTGAAGCAGATAGCATTCCACACTTAGGAATCTTTTAACAAACAACATCTTTTAACATTCTGAAATATAGTGACAATTTCTACAAATTAAAGGAGACTACTTCAAATGAAGGGTATTGCTCCTCTCCTTCAGCCTTATCCTACAAACTTCTAGCATCAATCCGTTACTAATGGCTATCATTGCAGGCTATTACAGAAGCAGATTCCAAGAGTTCAAAGACAAAATAATGACCATGACATGATCAGATAAAATAAGCAGAAGATAAAACAGACACATTTGCTAATATCTACAACATTCACTACTACTGAATAAGTCAGAGCAGCAAAAAATTATGCAATGACATAAAAATATTAGAGATTCACTTTGGCCAAAACTATGAAATTAGCTTTATACCTCCAGGTTGGACTGAAAGCACCAATGTTAACATGACGTTGTGTACCATACTATGTATAATTTTTAAATGTTATTTATAATATATATTGTGTACTAGATAGCCTTCCTGAGGTGTCATTTGTTTAAAAAGCAAATCACAACAAAACAAAGAAAAAAACAAATGAAGCCATGACTGGCTAGCTTTAGAATTAAAAGGGAAGGCACCAGTGAGTTGGGTACATGAATGATGATAACCTATTTGTGTTCACGTGTGCTACCAAGTCATAGTTTTACTGCAGGTATTGGGGAAATTTGGGGGTATGTGCAAATGATTTATGCTAGCTAAAAAACTCAAATGGAACAAAGACTTGGCCATGGGTTTTGAAAAATATTAAACAAAGCCCACCATCCTTTCTTTCCTATGTGACCAGAGGGTCACCCATTTTTTTTTTAATTAATGAAAATAGGTACTATTTTTCCTCCAGCAGCAATTGAGTTGCTGATGAAAAAAAGGCATACTTTATCTTTGGCCTATTACACATGGCAGATAGATTTATACACTCAGACTCACTACAACATCTATGTAAGGAAAAACACGATAGTGGCTAGAGGGAAGATCAGTTTTTATTAGGCAATTTCTAATTTGGATAGAGTAGTGAGAAAATAAGCTCACTGGTTAAGATCTTTTAAACTTTTCTTCCCAAGTGACATAACACACTTGCAACAGTTCACCAACACTTTCAATTGGTATTATATTCCATTAGAATAACAGTCCCTCCAGAGCAAATTGCAGAGAAGTGAATATTTAGACATCATTTTTTTAACCTGGAATACCTCAAAAATAGTGAGTCAATGAGGTGTCCTCATTGAATTATGAGCTAATGGTTAAATTGAATAGAGACAAAGCTTGAAAATTTCTAGTATTCAATCAGTATCATTTCCTCACTTAGAAAAGAAAGTACCAGAGATCTTTGTGCCATTTCAAGCTACACATTTGTGTGAGCTGAGATTTTTTGTTACTTTGACACTTAAACCAGAACACTGCTTAAACGTGAACATAGGTTATTTACATTTTTTTTTAAGTTTTCCCTCAGTTTTCCCAGGCTTTTAGGTTTGATTCTATATGTTTAAAGATATGCTCATGAAGGATTCCTAAATATCTTACTGAGGGGCTAATAAGATGACAGTAACAGAATTCTATTTATATATGTTTGAGAACTATAGATTTGGAAGCCCACAGGTACTGGATATAGTTCACATTTGAAAAATAAGGCTTTCTCCAAATTCTGGCCTAATACAATAATAATAATAGTATTATGTATTATTATAATAAAAGTGACATAATAATAAAGAAATTAGAAAGAAATCCATGTTTGCCCCAAAAAACCACCATGGTCAGATTTAAGCTTTGTTTCCTAGAATCTGTCTTCCCTTAGTTCCTACAAGGAAAATACCAAAGCATTGTTAAATACTTAATACTTACAGACTAGAAATTTATAAATTAGTGAAGCTGATGGCAGTCCTGGCCCAAATCAAATTTGCCATGACTTAGTCGGTAAAGTGCCATCAAAATTAAAGGCAGCTCTCTATATAAATTATAGCCTATGTTTCTGATATAGATTTGTAGATTTTATTATATGTTCTTATGAGCTGCTATTTATGCCTGAGAACAATGGTACTGAGACAGTACAGCCAAGAGATTTAAAAAGCAAATTTTGAAATTAGACTCTCTGGGTTCCCATCCTAATTCTGACCCTTTAAATAGTCGTGTGTGCTTGGGAAAACAATTTAACCTCCCTGACCTTCAGCTTCCTCATCTGTGAAGTGGGGATAATAACAGCAGCTACCGCATAAGGTGGTTGTGAGGACTCAGTGAGATAATACATACAAAGTGCTTAGTGCGGTGCCTGGCACATATAATTGTTTAATAAACATTAGCTATTATTAGCATTATTATTCTGATACATTTAATGAACAAAGGTATAGTAAAAGGGTCTCTGAATATGTAATCTTTTTAAAAAATCTCATTTTTCATGTACTTACCACTACTAAAATTTTTAAACTGTAATTCTCCCTTTTATTCTAGTTATGGTACATCTTAAATATGAGAACTCATCTGATTTCTGATGAAGGGAGTAAGAACATATTTTGAAAACAAAAAAAGCATAAGTTCCAGCAAAGTTCACTCAGAATCCCTCGTACCCAGTAACTCTCAGCGGCTCCTATATGCTCCGACACTGGTCAGAGTCTCAGTTAGTGTTGGCTAAGCCGTTCTTTTCAATACCTTCAGTCAGAAGAACTCCATGTTTCACTCCAAGGGCCGCATGAAGAACAGTCTTTCCTCCCCAGCCTGGCAATCTCTCTGGTGTTACAGAACGGGAGCCTGCCTGCCACACATGGACCAGGCCTCTTTCTTTGGATCCTTCAGCTTCTGTTGAGCTACAAACATCAAGAAAAATAGCTTAAAAATAGCTTGTTCCTCCAGGTCAGAACTGTACCTTTTGTCCTTCATACTGTCATGAGATTTATACCTTTTACCAGTACATGGGTGACTGAGTCAGACAGTTCGGCACCTATTTTATGGCATGGTTATGACACAGGAGCAGAGGTAAAATTACTATTTATATAAATGATTTGAGGATAAACCCACAAATTACTTATCTCTATCTAAGAAGCAAACAAAACCTGGGCTATTTTTTGAAGTTTTCTGATTTAAAATTTCAAGATTCTTACTTCTCAGTACATTAACTCCTTGTTTAGATGTTAAAGTTATAACATGTCCCAAGTTGGAGTCTTATTTTAAATTTTTAGTTTTTAATTTGGTATTTAAAGAAAAAGTATTTGATGAGAAAGACAGAAGGAATAGGGATCCACATTTCCCTTTATACCAAGTTTAAGCTCTATAATTCTTATTTAAATTTTTAAGAACTAAATTTATAACAGGTACCAGTAAAATCCTTCATGCTTTACTCATGTTCTAGCCAAAGAATTCTATCCATCTGATAACCCTAGTTCAAAGAACATAAAACACACAGCTGTATAACAATGACCATATCCCAACTGCCTCCCTTTCCAAGAAAAGGCCACATTAACATACTCTGGGTTTCCCTTTATATAATATTTTCCTTTGTGTCGCCATTAATGGGGCATTTATTTTCATATTCTTTTTTCTAGAACAGTGATGCCAATATTTTAATGAGGCACAGAAACTTTTTTTGGTTTTATTTTATAATACCTAGGATTTTCTTTACTTTTGTTAAATAATATTCCTCTGAACTGTAATTAGGCATAACCATGTTTTTATGAAAGGAAAGCCACAAACCTAACCCTCCTTTCAAAATATCATTCATGGCGCTGAGTTCTCTAAGGATAGAATTACAATTAATAAGGCTACTTTTGAAAACTTGAAATTATGTGACAAAAAAAATGGCCTCAAAAGCTTTAAAATGGTGAAGACATTTTGTGCCTTTTATAAGCATAAGAAAGGAAGTAGCAACAAAGTGTACCACTAACAAGCTTTCTTGCAATTATGTTTCTCTCTTTACCAATCAACACAAATGTCACTGTTCCTACTTAATAGCCATCAACAAGAAAATTAAACTGAAGAGAAGCTACACATAAGTGGAACTGTCTGTTGTGTTTTCCTAGAAGGGTAGGGGAAAAGGAAAAAACGGTTTTACCTTTTCTTCTTTGAGTCCATCGGTCAGTGGGAGCACTCCATCACCAAATCATTCCCTCCTTGCAAAAGGTATATAAAACCCTAAACGGCAAAACACAGGTAAGCACAAAGAGCAGTGAAAGAGCAGTTTGCTATTTTATCTGTCAGATTTTAAAAAAAGAAGAAAAAAGGCAGCTCTCCAACAAGTGCACATTCACTGGGCAAAAAATATACAGCAAAACTATTTAAACTATTTCATATCCTGCCTGCCAAAGTCAAATCTCTAGACTGAGCCTGCCCACTGAGCTTATAAAAATGCCTGTTGATCGTCAAATGTAATGTCAAAGTGAGAAAAGACTACCCACAACCTAGCTGTACTTTGTCAGGCAACAGGTTTTTTTCATTCGTTTTTTATTATAAATAAGTTCAATCTGAAAACTCAATGTGTTAAGTATTCATTACATACAAATTAAGGCTACTTTTTAAATGCTGCTGGGACACATGAACACTTAAATACCAATTAAGTAAACAAGAATTTCTTGGGGCTTCCCTGGTGGCGTAGTGGTTAAGAATCTGCCTGCCAATGCAGGGGACACGGGTTCAAGCCCTGGTCCCGGAAGATCCCACATGCCACAGAGCAACTAAGCCCATGCACCACAACTACTGAGCCTGTGCTCTAGAGCCCACGAGCCACAACTATTGAAGCCCACGTGCCTCGAGCCTGTGCTCCGCAACAAGAGATGCCACCGTAACGGAAAGCCTGTGCACCGCAATGAAGAGGAATCCCCTCTCACCGCAACTAGAGAAAGCCCGCGTGCAGCAGCGAAGATCCAACGCAGCCAAAAATAAATAAATTAAATAAATAAATTAAAATTAAAAAAAAGAATTTCTGCAATCTCTCCAGTAATGTATCAGATTCAAACAGTTCTAATTTCATTTTCCAGTAATGCACACACACAGAATTCCATCATTAAAACAAAGTTTTCCATGTATTGGAACTAGCAGTGTTTTCCCCAAATCAACCTCAATTCAAAATCATAATCCAAAGGGCTGGAAGAAAGAAGTTCGAATTTAAAATATCTGTTTTTTAAATCTACCATTTAATAAAAAAGAGCTATATGAAAATAACAGTACAAATATCATGACCTATCATTTCAGAAACTCAATGTTTAATAAAGTAAGAGCTAGAAATACTGACAGGCAGACAGAAACGCTCAATGCATTTCAACTAAGAAATTCACATTTTTAAGGGCACCAAAACTCATGAAAATAAGAGCAACGGGGTTTCAGATGTGTGAATGATAAAAATACTGGGGCCAAATTCATTATTTTTCTGCAAAAGGGTATGGCATCGTCACTGTGCTTTGAAAAGAGCCCACACCGGCAGGAGTGATGTAAGACCATCTGTTTACTCCAGGTTGCCTGTGAATTCTTACAGTTTCCCATCTGTATATCTGGAGGAAATTACTCTCTACCTAATGCTTATTTTAGAAAGATTTTGACTCATTCAAAGTTGGATGAAGGGTACATGTAAATGAAAGATATATCTGAACAGATTTAATAAATGCTATTCATTTAATAAATATGGATACTAAGTGGTACTATGCCTTGTGTGTGATAGTAATTAACTTTTAGTTAAATGTACAGTTCACAGCATACAGAAAAGTTCTGAGGCCAGGTCTAACCTATGCTCATCTATGAGAGATCAGGGAGTAACTGGTCCCTTGATAAAAGTTAAACAATGCCCGGGGGGGAAACCAGCGAACTGCTCTGGGAGGGTGTGGGAGTGCACAAGCACACTTCATGCAACTGATTCACTGTTCGTAAACCAAATTGTGTCCTACTGCCTGTCAATCAAAACTGTTGAGAATCGGTAAAGTGAATAAAGTAGCTGACCTTTCTTCTCTTTTGGTGTCATATTCTTGAATACAGTGTTTTCTTAAAGTGGATTACTCCTTATGCCACATGATTTCTAACCAACATTCATTTTTTCAAATCCAAATGGAATTAAAACTCTACAAACTGTCTTGCAACTTTGTTACTTACTGTATACTGTAGGAAGGATAATGATTCCCAAGATACCCATGTCCTAATGCCCAGAACCTGTGAATATGTCAGGCTACATGGCAAAGGGGAAGTAAAGCTGCTAATCAGCTTGTTTTAAGTTGGGGAGATTATCCTAGTTATCCAGATGGACTCAGCATAATCACAGAGTCCTTAAAAGTGGAAGAGACAACAAGCCTCTTAGATAGCCACATCCACCACAGGGCAGACAGCAGAAGCAAGAAGAACTACAACCCTGCAGCCTGTGGAACAAAAACCACATTCACAGAAAGACAGACAAGATGAAAAGGCAGAGGGCTATGTACCAGATGAAGGAACAAGATAAAACCCCAGAAAAACAACTAAATGAAGTGGAGATAGGCAACCTTCCAGAAAAAGAATTCAGAATAATGATGGTGAAGATGATCCAGGACCCCGGAAAAAGAATGGAGGCAAAGATCAAGAAGATGCAAGAAGGGGGCTTCTCTGGTGGCGCAGTGGTTGAGAGTCCGCCTACCGATGCAGGGGACGCAGGATCGTGCCCCAATCTGGGAATATCCCACATGCCGCAGAGCAACTAGGCCCGTGAGCCATGGCTGCTGAGCCTGCGTGTCCGGAGCCTGTGCTCCGCAATGAGAGAGGCCACAAAAGTGAGAGGCCCACGTACAGAAAAAAAAAAAAAGAAGATGCAAGAAATGTTTAACAAAGACCTAGAAGAATTAAAGAACAAACATAGATGAACAATACAATAATTGAAATGAAAACTACACTAGAAAGAATCAATAGCAGAATAACTGAGGCAGAAGAACGGATAAGTGACCTGGAAGACAGAATGGTGGAATTCACTGCTGTGGAACAGAATAAAGAAAAAAGAATGAAAAGAAATGAAGACAGCCTAAGAGACTTCTGGGACAACATTAAACACAACAACATTTGCATTATAGGGGTCGCAGAAGGACAAGAGAGAAAGAAAGGACCAGAGAAAATATCTGAAGAGATTATAGTCAAAAAATTCCCTAACATGGGAAAGGAAATAGCCATCCAAGTCCAGGAAGCGCAGAAAGTCCCACACAGGAGAAACCCAGGAGAAACACACTGAGACACATAGTAATCAAACTGACAAAAATTAAAGACAAAGAAAAATTATTGAAAGCAGCCAGGGAAAAACAACAAATAACATGCAAGGGAACTCCTATAAGGTTAACAGCTGATTTCTCAGCAGAAACTCTACAAGCCAGAAGGAAGTGGCATGATACACTTAAAGTGATGAAAGGGAAGAAACTACTACCAAGATTACTCTACCCAGCAAGGATCTCATTCAGATTCAATGGAGAAATCAAAAGCTTTACAGACAAGCAAAAGTTAAGAGAATTCAGCACCACCAAACTAGCTCTACAACAATGCTAAAGGAACTTCTCTAAGTGACAAACACAAGAGAAGAAAAGGATCTACAAAAAAAAACCCAGGGCAATTAAGAAAATGGTCATAGGAACATACATATCGATAATTACCTTAAACGTGAATGGATTAAATGCTCCAACCAAAAGACACAGGCTCGCTGAATGGATACAAAAACAAGACCCATATATATGCTGTCTACAAGAGACCCACTTCACACCTAGGGACACATTCAGACTGAAAGTGAGGGGATGGAAGAAGATATTCCATGCAAATGCAAATCAAAAGAGAGCTGGAGTAGCAATACTCATATCAGATAAAATGGACATTAAAATAAAAAATGTTACAAGACAAGGAAGGACACTACATAATGATCAAGGGATCAATCCAAGAAGAAAATATAACAATTATAAATATATATGCACCCAACATAGGAGCACCTCAATACATAAGGCAACTGCTAACAGCTATAAAAGAGGAACTGGACAGTAACACAATAATAATGGGGACTTTAACACCTCACTTACACCAATGGACAGATCATCCAAACAGAAAATTAATAAAGAAACACAAGCTTTAAATGACACAACAGACCAGATAGATTTAATTGATATTTATAGGACATTCCATCCAAAAACAGCAGATTACACTTTCTTCTCAAGTGCGCACGGAATATTCTCCAGGACAGATCACATCTTGGGTCACAAATCAAGCCTCAGTAAATTTAAGGAAACTGAAATCATAGCAAGCATCTTTTCTGACCACAATGCTATGAGATTAGAAATAAATTACAGAGAAAAAAACGTAAAAAACACAAACACATGGAGGGTAAACAATACGTTACTAAATAACCAAGAGGTCACTGAAGAAATCAAAGAGGAAATCAGAACATACCTAGAGACAAATGACAATGAAAACACGATGATCCAAAACCTATGGGATGCAGCAAAAGCAGTTCTAAGAGGGAAGTTTACAGCTATACAAGCCTACTTCAAGAAACAAGAAAAATCTCAAATAAACAATCTAACCTTACACCTGAAGGAACCAGAGAAAGAAGAACAAACAAAACCCAAAGTTAGCAGAAGGAAAGAAATCCTAAAGATCAGAGCAGAAATAAATGAAATAGAAACAAAGAAAACAATAGCAAAGATCAATAAAACTAAAAGCTGGTTCTTTGAGAAGATAAACAAAATTGATAAACCACTGGCTAGACTCATCAAGAAAAAGGAGAGGACTCAAATCAATAAAATTAGAAATGAAAAAAGAGAAGTTACAACAGACACCATAGAAATACAAAGCATTCTAAGAGACTACTACAAGCAACTCTATGCCAATAAAATGGACAACCTGGAAGAAACAGACAAATTCTTAGAAAGGTATAACCTTCCAAGACTGAACCAGGAAGAAATAGAAAATATGAACACACCAATCACAAGTAATGAAATTGAAACTGTGATTAAAAATCTTCCCA